>NC_092649.1:14299403-14616617 GCF_032118995.1 Asterias amurensis
CCCAGGAATTAGAGTCTCCCCTATACCCACAGTGCAGCTCAGCCCTACCACCCATCCCCAGGAATTAGAGCCTCCCCTATACCTACAGTGCAGCTCAGCCCTACCAACCATCCCCAGGAATTAGAGCCTCCCCTATACCCACAGTGCAGCTCAGCCCTACCACCCATCCCCAGGAATTAGAGCCTCCCCTATACCCATAGTGCAACTCAGCCCAACCACTCATCCCCAGGAATTAGAGCCTCCCCTATACCCACAGTGCAGCTCAGCCCAACCACTCATCCCCAGGAATTAGAGCCTCCCCTATACCCACAGTGCAGCTCAGCCCTACCAACCATCCCCAGGAATTAGAGTCTCCCCTATACCCACAGTGCAGCTCAGCCCTACCACCCGTCCCCAGGAATTAGAGTCTCCCCTATACCCACAGTGCAGCTCAGCCCTACCAACCATCCCCAGGAATTAGAGTCTCCCCTATACCCACAGTGCAGCTCAGCCCTACCAACCATCCCCAGGAATTAAAGCCTCCCCTATACCCACAGTGCAGCTCAGCCCTACCACCCATAGTTTGTGTTACATACTCAGTGCCTTGAGTACCTTGTTTGGTAGATACGTGCGCTAAATAAGACTTCGATATTATGTTTATTTGTATTTATTCGGAGGCCTTTTTTTTCCAAAGTTTATTTACCCATTTTGTGTCTTAAAAACATGTGATTAAATTCTTAAAATATGGTTTGGAAAAAGTGTTATAAAAAAACAATAATCCTGTCTGAATGACTGCATTGTAGTCTCTTCTGTTTGTCATCAGTGCACACTTACTCTGATAAAAACACTTTTTCCCAGAAAAATGTCAGACTGTGTGTCCTGTGTGGAAAACTGTTGATGTTTTGTATTAAACATCAAGCCTCAAGTTCTTTTTCAAATCTTAAACCAAAATGTTATCGTTTGTTTAAAGCACTAGACACTTTGTAATATACTCAAAATAACTGTACCTGTAAGCCTAAAAACTTCATTGGTAACGAGCAATGGAAAGCTGTTGATAAAACATTGTTCGTGAGAAACAACTCCCTCTGAAATGTAATTACACTAAAAAAAAACAGCCTTTTATTATGCGTCTGAGGGCACATAAAGTAATGCAACATTTCTTTTTTCTTTCTCCGTATTCTCTCGCAAATTCGATGACCAATTGAGCCCAAACTTTCACAGGTTTGTTTTTGTATGCATGCATGTTAGGATACACAGATTGAGAATACTGGTCAGGTCTTTGCCAATAACCAAACATGTTAAGTGCTTTTAACTGTCAAGAAAATCTTGAAAATACTGAAAAACGTTTGAAGAACAAATTTAAGTTGAATTTTGTTTGGATGCTATTTTATTGATGTACTAGGTCTTTGTCTAATTTATTTAGATAAAATGATGTTGTGATGTCCCTGTCTGATGAATATATTGAGTTATGATTTGACCTATTCATGATTTATTTCTATAGATGCAGCTCTATATAATGATGATTGGGAGGGGCGAGGCAAGGAAGACTTGAATCTTACAATCCCAATCCTGATGCAGAATCAAGTTCCTGAGGGATTTGAGACGGATGGTAAACTTGATGTCTCCATCAGACCTAATGAGGTAAGAGTTATTTATGATGGCGGAGCCATCCAGTGCCTTGAACTCCAAGAACTTGTACAGGCACTGGACACTAGTAAGCCTTTTTGAGGTATGGCGGACGCAATGCTAACACACTGTCAAGTTGTGGTAAATTTGTGCGTCTTGACCACTAGAAATAGAGCGTATGTTATTCAGTGAAGTGCGCATTTTAGGCGACGCGGCGTTTACACGTAAACCTAATGACCACCAACCTGGTGAGCGTGGCATCAGTCGCGGCATGTGACGCGCGGATAACGTCCACCATACCTCAAAAGGGCTTATATGGCAATTACTCAAAATAATTGTTAGCATAAAAACTTACTTGGTAGTGAGCATTGGAGAGCTGTTGATAGTTTACGCTGAAGTAACATAGTTTTTGAGAAAGACGTTATTTCTCAATCAAAATATACAAGGGTGTTTTTTCTTTCATTATTCTCTTGCAACTTCCTTTACCAAAATGAGTAAAAAGACAATTGCAGATTTTTTATTTTATGCATATTATGTTGACATCCACCAAGTGCGAATACTGGTTTTTGACAATCACCAAAGATGTCCAGCGCCTTTAAAAGAGTATTGAATTAGAGTTGAGTAGATTCAGGTAGCTTGCAAATGGAGATTGGAATGTTTGTTTTTAATTTCTTTTCCCCTTTAACAACAGGCAACAAATGCTGACTACAGCCAAGTCCCTATTGAGCAGTTGAGTAATGACCAATAGTGTCCACTGTCTTTAAAAGAGTATCGCATTGGAGTTGCGTAGATTCGAGTAGCTTCTAAATGGAGATAAGATTGTTTTTTTTTCACTTTCTTTCTTTTTCCCCTTGAACAACAGGCAACAAATGCTGACTACAGCCAAGTTCCTATTGAGCAGTTTGGTCTTGCAATGCTAAGGGGAATGGGCTGGAATCAAGGCGAGGGAATAGGTGGAAAGATGAAGAAGTGAGTACCTGGTATGGATCAAGAAGGTTGTCAGGACTGCACTGGAAAAGTCCTTTGATTCTTTATTGACCACTCTAAGTTAAACAGATTTTTGTTTATACATATCTAAAACTGTTGTAATCACTTGTAAGTAGTGTTGGTTCTAAAAAGAACCGCTGGTTGACAACTCATATTTTGATCAGTATGCTCTGAACGCCTTCAGGAGAAAGAGCATACTGATCGAACGCTGAGTTGTCAACCGCCTGTTCTTTTCAGAACCAACACTATTCAAAAAAGATTACAACATGGGCTACCACTAACCTTACCTAATTATTCTCCCACCATGCAAAGTTTCAAATCCTACTTCCATAAAGCTGAACACACATAAAAGTGCTTAACTTTGATAATTTTTCAACTTGTTACCACATCAACCTACTTATCAACCAGGTTTTTTGACCCTTTTATTTGGAGAGTCTCTAACCAAAAACACTAATGGGGCTAGGGTTTCAGTTAGTTGTTGAACTAACAACATTTCGATGAACCACCAATGATGAGAAAGCTATTGAGTGACCATTGCTAGTCACAGTGGAATGATTCCTATACTCATTTCTTATATTAATCTCATTAGTTTAAGTCTGAGGTGGTTCTAAAAAAAATATACTGGGTAACGAGCAATAGAGAGATGTTGATAGTATAAATTATTGTGAAAAACGGCTCCCCCTGAAGCGATGCAGTGTTTGAAAAAGAAGTAATTTCTCACTCAAACATTTGAATTGATTTCCAGACCTCAGCTAAGGTCTCGGAAATCAATTATCTGAAAGCACACAACTTTGTGTGACAAGGGTGTTTTTTCTTTCACTAATCTTTGCAACTTCGGCAACCAATTGAGTTCAGTTTTTCATAGGTTTGTTACTTTATGCATATGTTGAGATACACCAAGTGAGAAGACTGGTCTTTGACAATTACCAATAGTGTCCAGTACCTTTAAATGTAAGTGCTAAGTAGAATGATATGAACACAAAAAATTATTTGATCTGTTAACCAGACTTGTGAAGCCCATTGAAGCAGTTCTACGTCCCAAGGGTCAAGGTCTTGGAGCTGATCGACGGCCTGGGGATGAACTTGACCGGAAGAAGATCCGTAAACTTAAACCAGGGGACAAGAGGGTGGAGGAGGAACCACAAGGCTTTGCTAAGGGCGTAGGGGTGTTGGTCACTGGAGGAGCTCATAAAAACCTATATGGAAAGGTAATAGAGGAGTGCTGAGATTCTTATTTGTAAACGAGGCCCAATTTCATGGAGCTTCTTAAAGGCAGTGGACACTGTTGGTCATTGTCAAAGACTAGTCTGCACAGTTGGTGTATCTCAACATATACATAAAATAACAAACCTGTTAAAATTTGCGCTCAATCGTTCATCGAAGTTGCGAGATAATAATGAAAGAAAAACAACCCTTGCAACACGAAGTTGTGTGCGTTTAGAGGGTTGATTTCGAGACCTCAAGTTCTAAACTTGAGGTCTCGAAATCAAATTCGTGGTAAATTGCTTCTTTCTCGAAAACTATGGCACTTCAGAGGGAGCCGTTTCTCACAATGTTTTATACCATCAACCTCTCCCCATAACTCGTAATCAAGAAAGGTTTTATGCCAATAATTATTTTGAGTAATCACCAATAGTGTCCACTGCCTTTAAGCAAATAACATTACTAAGCAGAAATGAGCTGGATACCAGTCACAATTGTACATGTGACATGGTACGACATGTATAGTTTGGCTAGTCGCCTTATTCTGGTAAACATAATCTTGTTGTGCTCAGCTACTTAATGTGCTTAAGCAGCTCTATGAAATTGGGCACATGCATTTACCTCAGAAGTTTCATCCGTGGGGTAGGGGCTTTGGGATGTTTATGTTCCTAGGGATTTTCCTCGGGCAAAGGGGTGGTAACACATGAAGCCCTATCAGGTGAGGTAACATCAATTTTTACATTTACCACTAAGAACCTTTTAAAATAAGACAAGTATTCCTTTGCGCTCTCATAAAGCAGCTTTTACATTTTTTTTTTTATAACATACATTATTAAACGGATTTGTATTGAGTTGTACCTAAGGTGAGAAGAAACAATTTACCAGACTTCTTGAATTTAACTGAACTATTTTCACAATGGAAAGGGTTTTAAAAAAATGTGAAAGCACAATAAGTTGTCATTAAATTACAGATTGAAGGTGTAGATGAGGACAACGCACGTCTAGTCATCAAGCTCGCCCTGAGTGGTCAAGCGGCCACACTCAGTCAGTCTAGTGTCAAGATCGTCGACAAAGATGAGTACAAGAAATTCTCCAGAGACCTTAGTGAGTACTGAGTAACTTTGATTATATACGACATCAATAGGTTCATCAATAGTTTGCCATTTTAGTTTCCCCATGTAGTTCAGGGGCATGCGCTATGGTGACCTCGACCAGAAAGTTGTTTGTCTTTGATGAAGTATTTTCAAGTTTGGTTGAGCGACGACATGATTGTTCCAACCAAACCATTCCTGAGTTTGGGAGCGGTTTCATTAAAACAAAATATTTAGAGTGATTTTAACTTGTACACATTTTTCAGCAACTGAGCTTCTGTTACTTGTTACCACAAAAACCATGTTTATTGACCCCTTGCCCGCACATTACATGCAGTGATTGTGCCATGCTCACCATTTTAAAAGTCAGTAGGCATACATGTAAACCTGCCCCAAATTCGCACGTCGATGTATAATGCACAGTGACACTGACTCCCAAAGGGGCACACTTATCATATCAGAGCCACAACATTTGGGTGACGAGTAGATTATTTTAAGGATTCAAAAAGATCTCAAAGAAACGAATGGGGCTAGGGTTTTAGTTAGTTGTTGAACTAACAACATTTCAATGAACCACCAATGATGAGAAAGCTATTGAGTGACCATTGCTAGTCACAGTGGAATGATTCCTACACTCATTTCTTATATTAATCTCATTAGTTTAAGTCTGAGGTGGTTCTCAAGTTTGGGGTTAGATTAATCTGGGATTCAGCAATGAAACCAAGTTTGCACTGATCACTTCAGCTGTTGTTCTCTATTAAAAAAAATTCTGCCGATATAGACCTTTCTACACATGTTCTATCACAATTTCAAAGGCCCAATTTTTTGCCAACCAAGGTTGAAAAATAAAAACAGATGGCCAAAGTTTGTAAAAATTTCACACAACTATTCAAAAAACAATGTTGATTTTGTTGGAAACAAAGCAATCAATCATGGGAGATATTTTATTTAATTGAAGAGTTGCAGAAAATGTTGAATTTTGTCAGAACATCTGTTAACATGATTGATAGTTTTGCTAACATTCGGCCATCCATGCCAACCAGCGCAGTTTGTTTATCGACAGTGAAATGGTCTTTTAAGCATTTGTATATGTTTTAATTTAAGGTCGGTTTAGCAAGGCGCATGAGGCATCCAAAGAAAAGACAGCAACCCAACGAGACAGGGACCAAGACCACAGTGCAAAATCTACCTCACACCACAGAGATAAAGAGAAAAGAACTCACAGTGATGATAAACACAGAACTAATGATAATGACAAGGACAGTGGTAACCACAGAGACAAATATAGTCATACACACAGGGGCAGTAAGAGAGACACAGATAGTGATAGACATGGTGAAACAAGAGAAAGGAAGCATGACAAACACAGAGATAGACATGATGAGAGAACCAATGAGGATAGAAGGGATGACAGAAGCGAAAAGAGGAGAAAATTAGAAGATACTTACGGCAGGTAAGTATGTTTATTGTACTTAACTAAACGACCAAGGCTAAGAAGTCTATATCATAGTCTTAAGCCGTTGTCTTAAGCCGTTGTTAGGGGGTGAACTAACCGAGCAAATGGGTAACTTTACCTTTTTGAGATTAAAGGGAGATGTTGCCTTGGATCGGGCGAGTTGGTCTATGAAAAGCGTTTAAAACCGTTTGTTATAAAATGCATGGAGTGGTTAGAAAGATGTTTTAAAAGTAGACACACAAATCCACACGCATATGCCTTGAAATTGCTTGGTTTTCCTTATCTGTTGTAAACTAACACGACACACCAGTTTGTGGAGTCAAGTTTTTGACTACATAAAATGGCAGATTTCATAACAAACGGTTTTAAAATGCTTTTCATGGACCAACTCGACCAATTCAAGGCAACGTGTCTCTTTAATGCGGACAGCCCAGGACGTTTTTCTCCTGGGTAACATACCTGACCTGAATGGGTAGTTTAACCAACCTATGTCTGCCAGGTTAAAATTTAGGTCAGTTTATTTTAAATTGCTTTTTTTGTTGAGGAAGCACGTCGGGCGAACAATAAGTGCTTTCTTTTGTTACAATGGATCTTGACAAAATCATGGTCGGCATGTGGACAAGCAGTCTTATTTCAAGCCTTGATGTACGAATTCTGTAATCAAGTCAAGTGGACTTACTGTGGTTAATTTCAAGTTGTGAAAGACGGACAGCACGTTCTGATATTTGTGTTTTTTTTCCATGCAGGGTCAGTCCTCACGAAGAATCCCACAACGGCCACTCGGACCACACAGAGCAGAGACGCTGGCTGAGGCCGGACCTTAGAGTGAGATTCATTGACAAACAGTACAAGAAGGGGAGGTACTACAATACTAAAGTCAACATCGTAGATGTGGCGACCAGAGACACGTGCACCTGCCGAACGGATGATGGGAAACTACTTGACGGTAATTCAGTTATCCCTTATCAGTTAATGATAGTTTCTGTTGGCACCCTGCCCAGTACATGAAGCATAAAGCAGAGGGACAGTTCCAAGTGGCAAACAAGCCACTTTTTTGCCCCCCCCCCCCCTCCAAAAAAAGAAACCACATGCACATTTATCTGAACCAATCACCAGTGGATACAAGTACATTTACAATTATTAAATTTGTTAAGACTACTGAGTTACATGTATGCATCAGTATTTCTTCACAAAATTCTGGCTATTCCTATTGGTGGAGAGCGTGTGTATAATCCTTTGTTTATGACCAGTAAAAAGTGTTGAAGCATGGGCGTGACACGCAAGCTTGCATCTGTGCTTATAAGACAGTTTCTTCATTCCTATTGGCCGAGAGCAATGGCTGGGACAGTTGTGCCACATCACGCGATATGCGCGCAAGCACAGCATTCCCTTATAAGAAGTTGTTTACCCAAGGGCAGCGGAGGGCCTTACCATTTCATAGCTGGAGGGCTGTTGTGTTGAAAGAAATCATTGAACAATTATAGTTTTTGCATTTATTTTACTTTTTGTCCAAAAGTGTTGATGTTTTTGAATGAAAAGGTACTTATGAATGGGAATCAAAGTGTGTTGAGTCGGTTTTCAACTAGTGGTTTAAACCCGGCGAGGCCTGGTTCTTGATAATTTACCTCAACTTCGCCTCGTTGGGATTAAACCACTAGTTGAAAACCTCTTCACCACACATTAAATTTTCCTCGCTGTTTATATTGGTCAGAGGAAAAATAAAATTAACACGGTACCGGTAAGGCCAAACAAAATAGAATAGGTTTTAGAATGTCCTCCAGGCCAGGAATCTGCAATATTGAAAACATTTTATTTGTGTTTTTTTCCTAATAGGTATTGATCAGAGCATGGTGGAGACATTAATACCCAAGACAGAGATGGCGTGTGTTATGATCGTAGCTGGTGGACTCAAAGGACAGGTACTATGCAACTTCTTGCCAAATACAAGGCTCAATGCCCAGTCACACAGGCCGCGATAATGAGAACGAAAACGAGAACAATAAAAATGCGCCCATTCTCATTCAACCAATCGAGGGTATGCATTTTTATCGTTCCCGTTTTCATTCTCATTATAGGGGCCTGTGTGACCGGGCCTCAAGCAACCCTTTTTCAACCCTTGGCTAGACACATTGGGCTAGCCATTGGGGCAGGCCATTGGGGCAAGCGATTGGGGCAAGCCATTGGGGCAAGCCATTGGGGCAGGCCATTGGGGCAGGCCATTGGGGGCAAGCCATTGGGGCTAGACATCAGGGCTAGACATCAGGGCTAGACATCAGGGCTAGACATCAGGGCAAGACATTTGGGCTTGCCACTGAGGCTATCCACCGGGGCTAATCATTCTTGGGCATGTTGGGTAAGCCATTTGGGCAGTTAAGTGGGGCCCAAGCCATTTGGTTTAGCATATTTTGGAGCTAGCCATTTGGGAAGGCCATCAAGGCTATCTAGCCATCCGGGCAAGTCATTGGGGCAAGCCATTGGGGCATGCCATTGCGGTTAGCCCAGGGCAAGCTATTGGGGCAAGCCTTAGGGGCAGGTAATTGGGGCAAGCTATCTTGGCAAGCCATTGGGCATACCTTTGGGGCATTACCTTTGGGGCAAGATATGCGGCTAGCCATCGGTGCAAGCTATTGGGGAAAGACTTTGGGGCTGGCCATTAGGGCAAGTTATCAGGGCTAGACATTTGGGCAAGCTACAGGGGCAAACCATCGTTGCTAGCCATTTGGCTACCCATACATTTAGGGTCAGCATCCATAACTTTTGACTAGCCTGTACGATAATGTTATCAATCTTCTGTAGCCTCTTTTGATCTGTTGTGTGTTTTGTGTTTTTCTTCCTGCAGTTGGGTTCATTAGTAAAGCGAGACAAGACAAGAGCCAAAGCTGACGTCCAACTCCTGAGAGACCGGGACCAGATTAAGAGACTTGACTATGATGATATATGTGAATATGCTGGCAATATACATGATGAGGACGATTACTAGACCGTTTGGAGGTCATAGCAAATTTTGGAAAAACCGTTGTACATGAGCGTGTTATCTTCCTGTATAAACTTACTTCGAAACTGGGGCCAATTTCATAAAGCTGTTAAGCAGAAAATGCTGCTTGACAAATTTCCTTGTTTAAAGCCATTGGACCCTTTCGGTACAGGAAAAAAAAAAAGTTCACAGATTTACAAATAATTTACAGGGTTTACAGAAGGTAATGGTGAAAGACTTCTCTTGAAATATTAGTCCATGAAATGCTTTACTTTTTGAGAAAACGGTTAAAAAAATATAAATTCTCGTTAGCGAGAATTACGGATTTGTAATAAACACATGTCATGACACGGCGAAACGCGCCAAAACAGGAGTGGGTTTTCCTGTTATTTTCTCCCGACTCCGATGTCCGATTGAGTCTAAATTTCCACAGGATCGTTATGTTATATATAAGTTGTGATACACAAAGTGTTGGACTTGGACAATACTGTTTACCGAAAGTGTATAATGGCTTTAACAAAAATTGAGTGGGGCATCAGTCACAAGCAATGTCCACTTATTTAATAATGACTGGTAACCTGTTTCTGTTATAAAGCAATACTGTTTGGTGCTTAGCAAGTTTCTTTGCTTACAGGCTTTATGAAATTGAGCCCCAGTCTACTCCAGGCTTTGCAGCTTTGATGGGAACGATCCTCAATGAATGAGAGCTTCGCTGATGCTTAGGTAATGTCATCTAAATCCATGGCAACAACCAGTGGAAAGGAAATATGTGTGCTCCGAACTGTATACGGTCCTCAATAAAACTGCTTTTGCATGTATTTTGAGCTCCTGGTAAATGGGATTTATTGATCAAGGGTGGTCAACTAAGTATTTGTTTGGCAAAATAAAACATTGGTTTTCTAAGTAAAACATTGACATTCATCGATTTTTTTATTTTGACTGGGTTTTTTTTTCTTCAAATTTATATGCATTTTCTTAAAGGGACACGTTGCCTTGGATCGGTCGAGTTGGTCTTTGGATGCATATGGTTAGAAAGATGTTGTAAAAGTAGAATACAATGATCCACACAAACATGCCTCAAAACTACACGGTTTTCCTTTTACATCGTCGGATAACACGGTCCGCCATTTATGGGAGTCAAATTTTTGACTCCCATATAAATGGCCGATTGTGTTAGTTCGCAAAGTAAAAGGAAAACCACGCAACTTCGAGGCAAATCTGTGTGGATCATTGTATTCTACCTGTAAAACATCTTTCAATCATGAACATTTTTTATAACAAACGGCTTTTTTATTGACCAACTCGTCCGATCCAAGGCAACATGTTCCTTTAAGGACCTTTTGATCATTACATATATAAACCCATGTTGTCTCTACCGAGTTATCGAGTAAGATATTTGCATGCAACATGTCCAACATGTCCAAGGCTAAAAGGGGAAGGCTTGTAAAATAATTCTGGGCCCAATTTCATGGCTCTGCTTATTTATTCCCTGTAAATGTGGAGTACGCACAAGCACAAGCCATAACTCCCTGCTAAGCTGTGAGTTACGCTTGACGTAAGGGCAGAGTTCCCTGCTTCCGCAAAAGCTGGTTCTTTGCTTGCGGTATAAAGCAGAACCGTAACATTTTGCCCTGTTGAGGTGGTAACTACATGCGAGGCCCTAATGGTTGTGCATAGTCTGGGTCATTTTGGTTCTTATGCAGAGTGGAACAGCTAATTTGTTTTCACATCACATTTTGAAAAGATTGCACCTTCCATCTTGCCATTTATACTCGCTGATTCACAGGATGATCAGAACATGTATAATATCAGGTGTGGAATTCTTCCTACTGTAGTCTGATTATTTTTGCTCTTGGGAAAAAATCATATGAAAACATTGTGATTCATTAGCTTGAAATGCTAATAAAGCCTACACCATGTGCACAAATAGGTCGGCACTTGTAATTGGTAAAATATTCCTACTTTTTCCAAGGACCAAAGATCATGCCTGTTAGTTAATTGAGAAGACAGAGGTTTCAGAATGGGCAAGAATCACAGATTTACATAAAACTTACACGGTCTAATGATGATGATAGTTGAAAACATCCCTTGAAATATTTCTGTCTAAAATTTCATATTTGATGAGAAAGAAATAATCTTATTTCGCGTTTGGAGTTTATCGCTCAGTGAGTGTTTTATTCACTTGTATTTTGGCATCGATGCAATGCAAAATTTGTGATCGGGTTTTCACTATTCTCTCGTGAACGATTTCGAACTTCTGCAGGTTTGTCAGTTTATGTATATGGTGGATTACATAGAGTGCTTACACTGACAACAACTTTTTTGCTAGCAAAACCAGTTTTTTAAGGTTCCTTTAATTGAATTGTTTTCCCATCAGTGACATGATTGGTATGACAAAAGTTGTTTATTTTTTAATAAAAAGATGTTATGCAAAATATAACTGAGTAGATTGCTTGTTTTTTGAAGTGTCCTTTTTATTGAGACTATAGTGAACCGAGAGATCGGTTAGTTTGGGAATGGTGCTGTGAATAAAGATCCAATAATTTACCACATTGGACGGGGCCCTGTCCAATATTTATTGTGGAGCATTGCAGCAGTAAATGCAAGGATGAAACATTGTGCGCCTTTCACCAATCAGATGTCAAGCATCTCTGTGTGTAAAATAATGACTGCTGAATACTGACATTCAGGCTGCACAACACAAGTTCATACTAAATATTTGCTGTGCAAAATTGCTGAACAATTTTCCTGTGTCTCATTAGGTATTCAATAGAGTTAAAAACCAAGTTGGTAAACGATGAGGCCTCGAACTCATTTTGGGGCAAAGATTGGGACCAGGCCTTTCATGGGGCTCAGCAGAGCACTCTCTTCACCAGCTGGATGGAATGGACCGATCCGGCTTGTCAATCAAACTGTGCGCGTTCATCCATTTGACCAATCGCAGCAATGATTGTGGTCGGACAAACTCGGTCATGCGTGCCATATGTTTGGCACACGCGACAGAATCGTGCAGCATGTCATTGGGAGTGTTCATACACATGCCTTGCTCACTTGCGCAGTGGACGGAGCTTAGTGGAAAGCCGGAACGGTCCATAGGCGGACAAGGCAAAGGGGGAAAGGGTGGGGGCGCTACTGCTCCAACTTGTTACTTGCCTACTAATTTGACTGGTATAGCCAACTTGTATAAAACCAAAATGACAAGAAGGAAGCCAATTAATTATAATCATACACAAGTTCGGTAAAATACTGTTGCACTGATAACAACAGTTAGATGATGGACGAACAAACATTCACGGTAGGCCTACACACACTAGGTCGAGGCAGTGTACTTAAACCTCGGTAGTACCCGAGTGCGCAGCAGTAAACCCAGTAAACTCCCTGGAAGTCATACACTACAACTGCTCAACTATTCAAGTCAATTTTTTTTTGTGAGACAGCGCTCCAGTTAATACTGGGGCTGAGTTTAACTTGAGGAACATTAGTTCAGAGTCTTAGGCCTTACATCCCCTGTCTTTTCAAAGGCCACCTCAGATCATATATCTGTAATCACACCAATAAATGATATTATTCGCCTTAGAATCATCATTGGTGGCCCATGAGCAAGTGAGCTCAAACAAAAAGGATGGGGGAAATTAAACTGACTAAAATGACCCTACACTGGAGGGAGCATTTCAGATTGAAAACTTTATTCAAGACATCAACTGGACACAATGTTATGTGCCCATCAGTCTCAGTTTGTGTCCTCAGTAACGCAGTCACCTCCAAGGGCCACTGAAGTCAAGGAAGAATTAAGATAAAGAAGGAAGAAATGAAGATACATTTAACATTGAGAACAGTAACATACACATGACAAATAGCGAAAACAGACTCCTATAGTGAGGACACACAGAGAAAGACTCGAAGAAACGAAAAGGTGTAAGACAAACGAAAACAACGATGTTGACGTAGTGAGCGATAAAGCTAAAGTGAATGAGTTCAGAATAAGATAGTATAATTACAAACAAGCATTTCGTGATAATTGATTACCAATGGTAGGTAATGAAAACACAGGTAACACGAGCTACATGAGGTTAAAGACAACGAGAACAGCGTACAGAGGGGGGTTACTGCGCATGCGTTATCATCTACTGCACTGTTTCCCGCGAATCGATGGGTTGATCAAAATGCCACAAAATTGATCCAGAAAATAGTTAAATCGCTACCGATTGCAGGATATTTTCGTCTGGAGATAGTCGACTAGCCAGTGCACTTGAAGGGCAATCATGGGGTACCTCAAGTTGCTTCTTTTGGAGAATTTTAAGTCCTATCGGGGCAAGCAAACCATCGGTCCGTTCAAGCCGTTTACTGCAATCATTGGACCAAATGGAGCAGGTAATGCATGATTATGCCCTTAACCAGTTATGCTATGTCACTATGTGTTTGTTGTTCTGTTTTATGATGATTGTAATTATATCGTGTTGCCTGTTAATTTTCTACCAATGGTTGCTTAAATTAAATGTGTTTAGCCCGGCAGTTTGGTTGATGTTTGTTTATTTCTTTCAATTTATTCTGAGTTTATTTAAATTTTATTAATTTTAATTTTAAAATGATCTAGTTCATTGTATTTTTGTTTTGAAATGGGATTTAATGAATGTATGATGTCGATTTATAATATCAGTACGGGTGCATAGACTTTTCACCGGATGTTCGTACCAGTCCTTCAATAGTCTGATTTCTTGCTAATGCTATGATGAGCAGAAGTTATTGTCCTCTCGTATTTGTAGTAAGGCCTAGACGTAGCGGTAAAATCTGAGAATGCTGAGACAATAATTGTTTTGGCGGATAACTTTCCGTATGGCGCCACCACTTTTTCACTCATTTTTACAAAAAGGGATATATCAATCAGGTAAATTAGATACTATATTATTTTATTTTGAATGAAAAAGTGGTGGCGCCATACGGAAACTTTTCCGTTTTGGCAAGCCCTTCGCCAAAATGATCCAGTTTTGTGCAGAGTGAATGAATAGCGTCATTGTGTTCAGCGTAAAAAGGCCCCCATTAGTTAAAGGTTTATCTTGGCCGGGACATTTTTCGGTTGGGATATAAAAAAAAATTACTTATGTTGTTTTCTATTGAAACACCCATCATAAAAAATACACACAGAACTTCATTTACCTTTTCAAAAGGTGAAATTAGTGATTTATTTTCCAATTTCTTTAGTAGGTACATTTTACTTTAAGATTTATAATAATTACCAGTAACTTCATAAACTTGGGTATTTTTGGAGATCGCTCGAACATGTTTTGCACACGGCACGTCAGCTTCACAACAACACTAGGAGGATTGAATGTCTGACTTTTGCAAGAAATCCCATCACAGCAAAATATCCTTTAAAATGTCTATGCACCCGTACTGATTATCATCAGAATATACTTTAATAATTTTATTGTAAAAAAAAGTGTTCAAATGATATTTTGAAATAATTGCAGGATAACTTTCCGTATGGCGCCACTACCTTTTCACTCATTGTTGCAAAAAGGGATATCTCATTGAGGTAAATCAGATACTATATTATTATTTCAATTCGGATGAAAAAGTGGTGGCACCATCTGGAAACTTTCCCTAATTGCATTTAATTTGTATAATTTAATTTGAATGGTTTTTAATTTTTTAGGAAGCTTAACATGTCCATGGTTAACGGAACCTCTTTCAAGAAAATCTTTGATTAGTTAGTTACTGAATGATTTATTATTATTAATTGTAATATTCTTGGTTGGGTTTGGGTCCTTTTTCCTCACGTACGTGCGGAGTAGTAGTAGTACTGTAGTAAGTTAATTGGGAGGACTTGAAGTTGAAGTTGAATAATTAAAGTTCACCACAGAACAAACACACCAAGGTAGGTTAGGTATGTGACAACTTCTGGCTGGATTGTCAGCTTTTTGCGCCACAGCACCTTTCAAACCATTACGCCATAGCACAGTTCTCAGATTTATCTTTTACATCTTCCTCGAAACGGTCTTGAAACAGACTGCCTGAATGTTTGCTGCCACCTAGCGTCACAAACACACCAAGTGGAGAGTGCTTTCTGAATAGCTATTATTTGACTAATTATTACTCTGGATGTCTTCGTTGTCAAAAAGATATTGAATGAGATCACTTGGAGTGGTTATCTTTTTATGGTCCCTGGTAACACTGACACCAATGTGTAGACATGGTAGTTCAATCAGAGCGCGGTCTGTATATTCACCTAACTCCGGTCTGCCAAAAATCCTGACAAAACCAAACAAAAGGAGGAGAGCAATAACTCACAAGAACCTTTCATTACACATTGAACAGGGACAATCACGAAATCTGTCACTTTATAGGGTTTTTCTGTTTTGATACATAAATGTACCAGAATAAACTAGCTTGTTTAAAGGAATGTTACAGAATTTGTAAGAAAACAAAATCGTGAAGAGCACAGATTCACATCAAACTTACACGGTCTAATGATGATGATAGAAGAAAACATTTGCTATGAGCCTGCGCGTGTTTGAGTGTGTGCATGTGCCGAAGAAATCAAACCAGGAACGCTGCGTGTTTCATTGGTGTGCTTTGCCCTACAAGATGGCGACTTTATAGCGACAAAGGGCTTATTCGATAGTGTCTATTTCCTCCAAACTACGATGCTTTTGAAAGGAGTTGATAATGAACCAAGGAGGGAGAAAAGGAGACAGTCGAGGTGGCCCTAAGGACCCAAAAGCGTTGTGTTGAGTTTGACCTCATGAGGGCGCTATAAATAATAGTTTGATCACTTCCGGGTGTGTACGCGATTCGTCCGGCACAGTTTAATAGGTGTTCTGTCACGTTTGTTGTGCCGTATGTAGTTTCAATTTGCTTTAGAGGTGGATTATAAACGGCTCCTTTAGAAGTCTTATTTTCTGTGATCTATTTGATGTCTGTGGAGGTAATATGTTCCAGTCTTTAATAACTATTTTGGGTATGAACGAATATGTTTGAGAGCACCCTAACGCGGTCAAAAATACTGCGCATTCCTTACCTTCTCACGAGCCTGCAGCCCATAAATCCAGCTGTATCAGAGACTGTTGCAGCAAGGTGTTCGGGCGTTAGATACTCGGCTGCATCAGTAAAGTATATATTCACTGTGGATAATCAACATTCATTGTGGTTGTGAGTGAGGAGTGCAGAATGTTTCGCTTACTAAACATATTTGACTTCTGTGAATAATGTTATTTGCGACTGTGACCTTTTTGTGAATCGTTAAGAGAAATGCTGTACCTGTTTTCTTAATGCATTCCTCCACTAAAGAATGACAGGTGGGACTATCTTTGGATGGGTAGAATTTATGCTCCAGATAGGCAACCATGTAGTTGGAGAGTAAGTGGCCAATGTCTTCACCCGCTGGGCCAACTCGTGATATCTCAAAATCAATGATCTAAGAATTCAAAAAGAGTGCAAATAATTCAAACCACCTGGTCATTGCTAAACCCCAAAAGGCTACCATCAAATGCACCTGGTCAGTATGTGGCATTCTGCATAGCAGAAATGTTTCTGGCTCTAGTTTTTTAGACAATATTTGTTTTTCTGCTCGAGCAGTGCTTTGAGAGTGGGAACAGTTCATCCACGTGTAATAGCCAAACACCGACTAAAAATTGTCTGTTTATTCATGGAGGAAGAAAATAGATTATTGTACGAGTACAGCAAAGGTGAACCAGGAGCTGGTTTGTTTTCGAGTACGAATGGTGAACCACTCCCAAGCACTTGGTCTTGGATAACTTGATTATTATCAGTTAGCATAATGTTTGACTAGGGCAGAGAAACTGTGGGGTACCACTATAACAAAGAAAACCTGGTGGAGTAGCATTGCTCCAATGTTGAAAGTAGGCTACCCTGCTGTGAGTCTGCATGTGTAAAGGCTGGTTTATAGTCGGTCGCGCGATGGAAATTTTGACGCGCAATCATAAAAAGACACAGTTTTTAGGCCTCAGTCTTAGGATCGCGCGCAAATTTTCCATCGCATGACCATCGTGTGACCGACTATAAACCGGCCTTAAAGGGCCAAGGGTTTGTTTGTGAATGCAAAAGTTGATTCCAAGCACTTTTTGGGTAGTTTCATCCCTTTATGACCATGAATACCTTTGCAGAGTCTCCCTTTATAAAGATGGAGCTGGTATGGAGGTCTGCATGGATCAAACATTCTTGTTTCGTTTCCATGATGTGTCGGAGCCTCGCCCGATTCGTGACAATCACTGGATCATTGCTCACTAAATGGTACATTTCCTTCAATGCGGGTGCCTGTCTCTTGACGTTGTGCTCCTCGTGTATGTTTTCAAAAATAAAGTTAATGATGATCGCATGGCACATACCTCCTGTGGCTCTAAGTAAAAGGGTATAAACATATTTATGTGAGAAAATAAGCAAATAAAATGGTGAATATAATTACCATTCATAAATACCTCAGACAGTTTTGCTACTCCTTTTGGTGGAGAGCGTGTCACGTGGGTGTGTATAAGCCTTTGTTTATGACCGGTAAAAAGTGACTGGTAAAATTGGTCGAGAGCAACGGCTGAAACAGTTGTGCCACATCACGCGATACGCCCGAAGCGCACAGCATTCCCTTATAACCTGTAGTTGTTTACCCGAGGGCGGCGGAGGGCTTTACCATTTCATAGCTGGAGGGGTGTTGTGTTGAAAGAAATCATTATAGAATTATAATTTTTGCATTTATTTTACTTTTTGGCCAAAAAGTGATGGTGTTTTTGACCGAAAAGGTATTTATGAGTGGGAATCAAAGTGTGTTGAATCGGTTTTGAAATATCAAAGAGGCAACACAACAAGTGTGGAAGTTTTAAGAACTCTTAATGAAAACTTCTTAGCCCCTTGTCAAACGTGTGCTGGTTTCCAAAAGATGATTAAAAAGTATTGTTTAATCATGTATTAAACGGATGAAAAAATAAGGGAATCAATGTGTGGTGAAGAGGTTTTCAACTAGTGGTTTAAACCCGCTGAGGCCAGGTTCTTTATAATTTACCTCGACTTCGTCTCGGTAAAATTATCAAGAACCAGCACACGTTTGACAAGGGGCTAAGAAGTTTTCATTGTATTTTCTTTTGCGTGTGGTCTATGGAATGGTGGTAAGAATGGAAGATAGATGAAGAACAAAATGGACAGTAACTTCTAATGCACTTTGGGAATGTGTGAGAGCTGGATATTTAAGGATCGGGTTTGAAGACCGAGTACCAGTAACGTATTCGATTTGGTTCGGCCTCCGTAAAAGTTCTTAAAACTTCCACACTTGTTGTGTTGCCTCTTTGATATTTCAAAAGTTAACGGCCTGAGTCCAATTTCATAGAGCAGAATGTATTAGCTAAAAAATACACAAATTTTTTGCTTACTTGAACAAGGTTACCAGCCAAACTACATTTGTACCATATCACATGTACAATGTTTGACTGTATCATGCTTACATTGAATTTCTGAAAAAGCAATATTTTCTGCTTTTAAAAGCATCTCTATGAATTAGGGCCCTGATTTGAATACCTACTTGGTCCTCTCCACCATCTTGGCGAGACTGGTCTCAGTCACATTATTCTTATGTGTACCCCGATGTAGCTTTGCAATGTACCGTGCCATATCTTGAATAGCAGGTAGACTTGCCTGACGTTGTTTAAACATCTGCCGTAGGATGCCATAGTCAAAGAGGTCCTGCATGACAACTGCATTACAAAAATGGCGGAAAAGAGTACAGTTGATATAATTCTTCGAGCCCTGTTTTGAATCCTTCATTGGACTAAAAATAACTCGAATGATAAACCAGTTCCTACCTGATAAGGTAGTAGATAGGGTGTTCCTCTTTAAGGTTTTCATACCGCAGTTTTAAAACTGACCGTGGGATAATTCTCAATTGTTCTTCATGGTTAAATGAAGCCTAAGGTTCCTGAGTGCTACAGTTGCTGTACAGCGAACCCACAGCTCCATTTACAGGATGAAAAAAAAAAAATATTCTGTTCACATTTTCCCTCTCAGTGACTAGTCTGAATAAACTTTCACCTTAAAGACGATCACACCCCTCCCAAGAGCCCCACCCTTCTCCACCCCACCCCACCTCCACCACAACCACCACCAAAAAAACAACTTGCCAATACTCACAATAACATTTATCTTCATCAGAGAAGATGGGTTCCGGTACAAACCCCGGAGCGAGTTGCTTCATTAAAGATAGCATAAAATACTCTGTTTGATTCCTTGTTTTAGATATCAGTAGTTTGGGATTACACTGTAAATTGAAGGTCAGAAAAAAAAAGAAACAAACAAAAACTGCATTGGATCCATGTGTAATAAAGGCAGTCCTATTTGCGCAGTTTTTCTTCTTCATGCCTTTCACCTCTGTAGACCCCGGTTTGATAACCGCCCAGAGCCTTGCATGTGGGTTTGGTTTAAGCTTGGGCGATATCACGATATTATCGAATATCGCGATATTAATTTGGAAACGACTTCGATATCGGATGGATTTGGTTTTAATCGAAATATCGATATATCGCGATATATCGCGATAATCGCGATAATCACGATATACCGCGATATCGATTAAATATCGCGATGTATTTGCTAGCTGAGACATCTTGCACCCCATAGGTTTGGAGTAAAACCAGAAGAATAGGTCATTAGAACATCTCTCTTATGCTATGACTGTCTCTTCTACAACTTTCACTTGGAGTTTGACTACTGATGATGTCAAATTTAATTAATCGCGATTATATCGAATGTCGCGATATATTGTCGGCGATATATTGTGAATAAAATAAATCGATATCGCCCAAGCTTAGTTTGGTTTTCAGTCCCTGAACTACCCGACTGTGTGGGTTTTCCCTGATGAGGTTTTTCCCCCACGTCTAAATCTGAAATTTCGTTATTGCTTTCTCTATAAAATGTTGGTTTATGTCCAGATGCTTTGCCGACTATGTAATTTAGATTCGGATTGAGATGTGACTTTTTATTGTAGGCGGTTCATAGTACAATGTATGTATAAAAAAATTAATAATAATTATAACAATAATAATAATGTCAAAGTCTTGATCACATGTTTCTACCAACAAGCCTTAAGGTACTCAAGGCACTTAGTGTACATAGGTGTATAATATTTATTTTTGCAGAAAGATATTGAAGTGAATGAATTCTGAGACCCAATTATGTAGCACCTTATATTAAGGGTTTACAAGGTGCTACGGCGCATTCAGCAAACACCGCCGGGTGAACCCCTTCTCTTTTCAATTCAGCAACCACCGCCGGGTGAACCCCTTCTCTTTTCAAAAAGAGCACTAGGTTCTTTTATGTGCGTTACACAACACACAGGACCAACGACTTTACATCCCATTCGAAGGATGATGCAATGGATGAGTGTCTTGCTTAGGGACACAAGTGTCACAACTGAGACTCGAACCCACACTCTGCTGATCAAACAAACAAAACCCCACACCCTCCCCTTAACTTCATAGTACCAAACTTTGAAATTGGCATCAGTTTTGTGAAATTTCCAATGGCCGTTACCTTCATGTATTCCATAGATTGCTTAACAATGACGGATGACCCAGTCTTAGATGTTATTCTGAATACCCAGTTTGCCTGTCCACCGCTTAGCTCCTCAGTAGTGCATTCAAGTTGGCAAAACTTTTAACAAAAGTATAAAATAAATCACCAGATACACACAATACTCCTAAACAGCAATTCAATCAATCAATCAATCAATCAGAAGAAGAAATTTGTATAGTACCAAAATCCAAACAATAATATTCAAAGGCACTATGGACAGTTACACATGTACGCAAATAATTATAATCAGGCTTGTGAGACTTCTTATTTTTAGCTGATTTCATCTTTTGGGGTTTTGATTTTCCAGTTGTTGTTTTTTTGTGGGTTTTTTTCTTTCTTAATTCATTTTCTGTGTACAAAAATATAGGAATATTATCTTGTCTTCTTTTTTTCTTGCCTGAATTCTCTTATTCCTCTTTCTTCATGGATTGTTACTCACATGGCAGTACAATACACAAGTTAAAAAAAGATGACATTTGAGCAGTTTCATGAATAGTGTGAGCATCCTTGCTGGGCTATGGTAGTTATGGGGCTGTTGGTACTGTTTTGGGCTTATGACGTCATAAATACAAGTGGTATTTTATTGGTGGGGATGTGGGATGGGTGTAAATGATTGGGAATGCTGGTGAGCATTTTTTGTAAAAACACTGCAAGAATTAGGTGAACTCCAAAGTTTTGATTAGTTTCAAAGAAAAAAAACACAGTGGCACGCTACATGTACATTGAGATGCACTTTAGATAGATCAATCAATCATATTTACCTCATTGCCCATTTCCTTTTGCAAACGTTCCCAGTCGACGATACACTCAACCTTAGTTTCTCTCTGATTTTCTGCCATTTTGGAAAAAAGAATTGCAACTTGGAACAAACAAAGCATGCACTAGCATGAAGTTACGGTATTCTGATGATGGTGGATAACGACAGGAGAATATACATGTAGCATGAAGTTTATACAAACTCTTACGACATCCTATTGAGATGGTCTAAACATTGTCAAATTTAGAAATTGCTGGCATTAAAAAATTTGACGCAACAGTGGGAAAAAAGAATAACTCAAGAAAAAAAAACATCAATATCCAATGAGATTTTAACTGGCATTTTTTCGGCAATGTTCTTGATACATGTAGTGATGCTAGGCTGCACATTATGTGCATTTTGAAAAAATGCACTGGCACACTTTAACCCTCAACGTTATGCGGTACATTGGGCAAGTTCATCGTAAAACTGCGCCAAAATGGGTAATTTATATTTAGCTGTTTTTGACTTCCTGTCAGAGCAGATATTAAAGCAACTATAAATATAAATATTAATAGTAAACTTGCAGGTACAACAATGGGTAAAAACTCTGTGGTGGTGGCTCTGAAAAGAGCCGGTTTGGTCTCGACGTTTCGAACAGTATACTCTGCTCCGAGCAAAGTTGCTCTTATTCTCCACACCATGCAAAGCTTCAAACACCATTTAGAGCAGATATTGTTTTGTTGAGATTTTTATTATTTTTTATTATTTACTGTTTCACAGCGCACAGCTCTTGTTTTCGTAAAAAAAAAAAAAAAAAAAGACATTGAGCACATTTGGTACCATACATGTAATTGTCAAAGACCAGTCTTCTCACTTGGAGTACAACATACACAGATGTCAGAAATAACAAACCTGTGAAAATTTGCCAGATAATAATGAAAGAAAAAAAAAAACCTTGCCACAAGGATGTGTGCTCCAGATGCATGATTTCTGGACCTCAAAATCTAATTCAAATATTTTAGTGGAAAATTACTTTTTTCTCAAAAACTAAGTTACTTCAGAGGGAGCCGTTTCTCCATTGCTCGTTACCAAGTGAATTATTATTCTAACGATTGTTTTGATTGATTACCAATAGTGTCCAGTGCCTTTGATGGTTTTTTTAATGTTATGTATATAAATAAATACGATCTGTTCCAGATTTTTTTTAAAGACAGTGGACACTGTCGGAGTTGTGTGCTTTCAGATGCTTGATTTAGAGACCTCAAATTTTAAATCTTAGGTCTCTAAATCAAATTCGTGGAAAATTACTTTCTTCGCGAAAACTACATTACTTCAGAGGGAGCCGTTTCTCGCAATGTTTATTACTATCAACCTTTCACAATCACTAGTAATCAAGAAAGGTTTAATGCGTATAATTATTTCGAGTAATTACCAATAGTATCCAGTGCCTTTAAGTGAAAATTATCCTATTTTATTCTCAGGTAAATCCAACTTGATGGACGCCATCAGTTTTGTGCTTGGTGAGAAGACGTCCAACCTGCGTGTGAAACGATTGTCTGACCTCATTCATGGCGCCCCCATTGGCAAACCAGCGTCCAATCGTGCAACTGTAACTGCGGTGTACGCTGAGGAAGATGGAACAGAGACAAACTTTACAAGAATGTGAGGAATGTGCTTTTAAAAAGTCTCGTTCACTTAAAGGGAAGGTACACGCTTGGTAATGGACCCTTCCCATGAAATATGCTAATTACTTTACGCATGTGTACAGACCCTGTTGGTTGGCAAACGCCATAGAGTTGTGCACTAAGAAGACGCGCAATCGCGTCTGTGTCTGCGTCACGCACCCACTAGCCGTGTACAAAACAGAGCGATGTTCCCTCATTATGTCAACCAAAACGTTAGTGCGCACGCGCTATGTGCAATTTACATATTTCATGGGAAGGGTCTATTGTCAAAGACCAGTCTTCTCATTTGGTGTATCCCAACACAAGCATAAAATAACAAGCCTGTGAAAATGTGGGCTCAATTGGTCATTGAAGTCGCGAGAAAATGATAAAAGAAAAAACACCCTTGTTGAACGAATTTGTGTGCTTTCAGATAGGAATAAAAGACTTCGGGCTAGAAGTCTTTTATTATTTGAGTGAGAAATTGCCCCTTTCTCAAAATCTACGCTACTTCAGAGGGAGCCATTTCTCACAATGTCTATAAATACTATCAATAGCTCTCCATTACTTGTTACCACGTAAGTTTTATGATAATATTTGTTTTGAGTAATTACTAAACACGTACCTTCCCTTTAATTCATTCTCAAAGAAACTGAAACAGCACCTTTGAACCTCTGAATACAGTGTATATATACAAAAAAATTGTAGATACTGTATACACTAACTGTACAAAGACTGTCGTGTTGATATTATTATTTCTGATTAGTTTAGTCCTCAGCATTAAGGCATTTTTGAGGCCTGCATTTTAAAGCATCTAAGCAGAAGACTTACAATGCGTATTTACATTTTTGTAGTATTATGGGAGCTGCATCAGAACACCGTATCAATAACAAGGTGGTGTCTGCCGCTGACTATACGGAGAAGTTAGAACGCATCGGCATCCTCATCAAAGCAAGGAACTTTCTGGTTTTCCAGGTAAGCATCCCTCAAGGATATTTATTTAGTAGACCACAACAATACAGAAAAGTCTCTGGAATTCCGGATATCTCTGCGGCAGTAGAGATGTCTCCTGAAAAAGTTGAACATCAATCAATCGATCAATCAATAAAACATTTATTTCCACATTCACATGGAGGCACATGGTGGACAACAAAACAACAAAAAACAGGATAACAGCACTAAATAGACGAATAAATAAATTCCCTGGTGGTTTATATTGAATAATCAAATACTAATTGTTATGGTAGATAACTAAACATGTAAAGGTTTAAACCATGGGTGTCGTGGAGTCCATTGCGATGAAATATGTAGCAAGAAAGGTTCTCAATGAAGACATAATCTACCCAACAAGTAATATACACATGGTGTATTGGTGTTACCACAAACAGGGTTGTAGCTAGACCAATTGTAGTGGTGGGCAATATGTCCATTTCTTTTTGGAAGTCTACCAAGGGCAAGGGGATCAACAAAATTATTCATGTTTAATTATGGGGCCATTATTGCTGAAGTGGGGCCATGTTCCCAAACTGTTCATGTTATGGGGCCATGCAATAAGTTGAATGGCCTTTTGACTGTGTTCTTTCTCTGTGACATTTGATTCTCCTCATCATTAGCTGTGTCTCAGATCAATGCAAAGTGGACAATATTTGAAATCTGTGCTGGGCGGCACAATGTATTTTGCTCAGAGTGCGGGGCAAAAATTGTGAGTCCTGGGCAGGCCCGCTGAGCACCGCCCAACGTGGCTACAACACTGCACAAACCAAACCTACACAACAATGCTACAAATGTATGCAAGGCAAATTAAAGAACTGTAAAACTGCAGGGAACGATATCATTGCAAAGTATTTGGACTGAGCATTTTTGTGTACACACTGAATGGTAATATTGCAATTGATGATTTTTTGTTTGAATCTTTTAGTCAGAAGTGACTAAGTAGGATTTGAAACTTTGCGTGGTGGAAATATGACTTTATCTAATGAGTTGGGTTAGTTCAACTCGACGTTTTGATTAGTATGCTCTGATCAGAAAGCTGATCAGAGACGATCAGAGCATACTGATCAAAATGTCGAAGTTGAAGAAACCAATTGGTTCTTTTCAGGACCACCCCAACTCATTAGAGATAGTTATTACATGGTGCTGCCACAAACATTTTCCATACAGAAATGACTACTTTAGTCCTCTTGTTGGAAACACCTTATTTACCCTTTCCATCACATAGTTTTCTTGATTATTTTACAAATCTCTTTTACTGGTTTTGTTGTCTCTGTCTTTGTCCCAAGGGGGCCGTGGAGTCCATTGCGATGAAAAACCCCAAGGAGCGTACGTCTCTCTTTGAGGAGATCAGCCGCTCTGGAGAGCTCAAGACGGAGTACGACAAACGAAAGGCAGAGATGCTGAAGGCTGAAGAAGACACTCAGTTTAACTATCACAAGAAGAAGGGCATCGCTGCTGAACGCAAGGAGGCCAAACTGGAGAAGGAGGAGATGGAACGCTATCAGAAACTCAAGGAAGACGTTGTAAGTCATAATGTATCATATTACGATAACAGTTAGTGTCTCCATCCAAGTTTACAATCAAACTTAGAAAAAATCAAAAACAATATCTCATAAAAGGTGGTCATGGACGAGTGGTCTAGAGCATCGGACTCATGTTCTAGTCGTTAAAGATACTTCCTACAGATTCTTCCTGTAAAATTTAAATGAATTTTGGTGATGCAATAATCGGTAAGCACCCCTTTTCCAATTGTGTCTCGTTGATGTTTGCTTCGCACGAAGCATTTTATATGAACCTGGCTTTAGTTATTGGAGTGTGGGTTTCGAATGGCGGTCATGACACTTGTGTCCTTGGGCAAAATACTTTACTATAATAGCATCTCTTCATATAATTGAGTACTGCAAGGGTAGAGGTTGATATTTTGTATGAAAAAGCCTTTTTAGTGCGTGCTACATGTGCCCTGGGGGTATACTCACCAGCTGTCGATTTCACCAAACTCTTTATAACTTAGGATTAATCTTAGGACTTGGGACGTGTCCTAGCCTTGCACTATAAATTGTAAACCTTAAGATTAAAATTAGGACTAGTTTGCTCGTCTCAATTTGAGATAGGATCAATCCTAGCGTTTCATGAAATCCTAGCGTTTCGCATGGAGCTGAGAAAGATTAAAGGGCATTAGTCTAAAGCACATTGATATGGTTATTGTAAAATGCGCTATAAAAGAATGTATATTTAAAAGAACCTTTGGAAAATGCGCTATTTATTATGATATTATCTGGATTAATCTCTGATTGCCTCATACTTGATTTCCTCCCTTACAGCTTGACCTCCAGCTTGAGCATCAACTCTTCAAACTGTTCCACAACCAGAATGACATCAAGCGTTTCAGCGAGGAGCTCAAAGGACGCAACGATGAACTCCATCGATCCACCCAGCGGAGAGAGAAGGTTGAAGATAAGATCAAGGACAAGAAGAAGGAACTGGGCCAGCTGACGAGGGAGCTTGCATCCATCGAGAAGGACACCAGGGAGAAGGTCAGGATTCCTAATTGTCATTTCTTAACTTATTCAGTGCCCGTTTTTTTTTGTGGGCAGTTTAAACAAAAATTTAACTGCTTTTCGAGGTTTTTTGAAATGTTGTACGAAAGCAACTTTACAAAGTCTTTCTCACCAAATGAAATGTATTTTGCTGATTTTTGTTGCATTGGTACAACCAAAAGTCAATATTATTAATTGAGTGATAATGCACTCTCGTGATAACATCAGGGATGTGATTTATCAATTTTTAACTGGATATTTGTCTCTTTTTTGAAAAATTAATTCTTTATTTGTTGATTGTGTGCATATCAGATTGCAAATTGTGCACATTTGCCTGCAATTTGTTTAGAGTTTTTCGTTCTGATTTTTCTCACAGGAAGTGGAGTTGAACAAGAAGAAGCCATTGTTCATCAAAGCTAAGGAGAAGACGGCCCACATGATCAAGAAACTGGAAACAGCAAAGTGAGCATGAACTTTTAAGAGTTGGGAAGTTTTACTTTTATAATTTTATAAAGTCATAAAGTTAAATATTTGATCGGGCATGCAAATTTTCTGCCGCTGCGCAGTTTTCCGCATGTTATAAAAATAGAAGTTTGCATACGAAAAATCTAAATGCATGTTTAGTGAATTTTGTTTTTTAACTGAAGAGTTGCGTGCCTGTTAGTGGTGAACTTTTAAAACTCTATGTTATCATGAATGCCATCTTTACATGCATCCGCAGGAAGTCGCTAAAGAGTGCTAAGAAAGCCAACGAGAGTCACATGGGTGAGATACGAGAACTGGAGAAGGAGCTCGAGGCAGTGGAGGCAAAACGTCTTGAGTATGAGGAGAGGATCGAAGAGGAGAGCCAGAGCCAAGGGAGGGATCTTGAACTTGAAGAGTCTCAGGTTAGTCAACCTACAAACTGGAATTGTTTGAGGAACATTACAACGAGCATGTTAAACCACTGCAGATTTCAATGTTTTGCATTTCTGATTTTAACATTTTTCCTGTGACTTTTTCTGTTGAATGTTACTGTTCAGGGCCATGTACTCCCCACGTTTAGTAAATGTTTCTTGAGTGCAGAGATACACATAGATTTATTTTCAGGGCTGTTACCAAAAGCTGCTTTTGTCATTGGCCAGTGATTTAACCCTTTTGAGACCACAGTGGCCACAAGCTTGTATCGAAATGCCAATTGCAGCTGCAAATGGCTGCAAGGTTCGACCTCACATAACGCGATCAAAGTTAAAGCCATTATACACTTTCGGTACAGAAATTTTTTTTAAAGTTCACAGATTTACAAATAATTTACAGGGTTTACAGAAGGTAATGGTGAAAGACTTCTCTTGAAATATTAGTCCATAAAATGCTTTACTTTTTGAGAAAACAGTAAAACAATATCAATTCTCGATAGCGAGAATTACGGATTTATTTTAAACACATGTCATGACACGGCGAAACGTGCGGACACAAGAGTGGGTTTTCCCGCTATTTTCTCTCGACTCCGATGACCGATTGAGCCTAAATTTTCACAGGTTTGTTATTTTATATATAAGTTGTGATACACGAAGTGTGGGACTTGGACAACACTGTTTACCGAAAGTGTATAATGGCTTTAAAGTCCTGTCTAGATATGAAATTTTATAATGTAGTATGTAAACTTGCTATTCAAATTTCTTTTGTTAGGCACAATTTTATCACTTATAATCAAAACTCCTCATATGAAACAAGCTGATATTTGTTTTTAAGAAGGATAAACTATGTTCAGAAACTGTCTGAAGTTCATTGGAGCTAAAGATGTTTCAAGACAAGATAAGTGGCACAAGACACATGTTAACACACTTTGAAATGGTCGGTTTCTAGGTGGAGGAATATCACCGTCTGAAGAAGGAGGCAGGAATCCGGGCATCTCAGTTGCATCAAGAGTTAGATAAGATGAATCGAGACCAGAAATCTGACCAGGATCGTCTTGAGAATGAGAGACATCGTAAGAGTGAGCTACAGGCCAAGATCAGACAAAAGGAACATGAAAGGTAAGATGAATCTTAATAAACTTCTGCCCATGTTTGTGTTATTTGGTAGTTTACACCTCTTCTGTATGCTACAGTGAGCCCAAATGTATTTTTTTTTCAAGAAAGGTCACCATTTTTAAACCATGTAATGAGCAGGTCTAAATTGTATAGCATGTGTAATGATTTTCAAATTATGTATTTTATTCCCTCTTTTTTTTTACAGAGAGGAAAACCAGAAGAGATTGGAAAAGCTAAATGAATACATCAGGTATGAGTCAGAGTTGTTTTGTTAAGAATTTACTCATTTATTAAAAAAAAAATTAATGAAGTAACACAAATTAAAAAAATGTATAAAAAAGAACATAATAAACACGGCAGCTAACGGTCGCATGGATTTGGACTGGCACCCCTGAACAAACAAAAATGACAAATAGGGAGACCGTCAATATAGGGCTAGGTAGCCTAGTTGGTCGAGCACAAGCATATTAATCCAGAGGTCGTTGGTTGAAATCTCACACTAGTAAATTTTTCTTTGTTCAACCCCAAATTATTTGAAAATTTAATCAGTCAGTTTCCCTTGTGGTGTATCATTTTATATGTTAAATAATCCCCTGGCTGCCACTTTCTAGGTTGTGTCTTTAACTTGGGTGTGATCCCTGGCTACACAGTTTTATGACTTATGACTGGCAACCCCCCCCCCCCCAAAAAAAAAAAATAGATATTGAGAAAAAAGGGGAGATAGTCAACGTAAGGCTTAGATTGCATTTTTGGTAGAGCACCGGTACATAAATCTGTAGGTTGATGGTTCAAATCTCGCTATAGCCCAATTTTTTTTTTATTCTGCTTTTAGAACCAGCGAGCAGGCCGTGAAGGAGCAACAACGTCTCCGAGACTCTCTGGAGGGTGATGTTGAGGGCGCTAACGAACGCATCAATAGCATCAACACTGAGTTGACGAACATCGTTGATCAGCTGGGAGAGGCAAAGGTGGATAAACATGAGAATAATCGCAGCCATAAGAAAGCAGAGCTGATTGATAACCTCAAGAGACTCTTCACTGGAGTGGTTAGTCTTCATTCTTAGTCAGTATTTTTTTTTCTTTTTCGTGAGAGGGACGAATATGATTTGGTTTTGCCCTACACCAGGGTTTGATAAGGGCACTTCACAAACTCTTTGTGGGGATTCAAACACAACTAAAGAATGAGATTAATCTCAGGGTGGCATTTTTGTTAATCAACACCCTCATGTTGTTTATTTATCTCCCCCTTTTCTTTCAGTATGGCCGACTGATCGACCTTTGTGAGCCAACCAACAAGAAATACCAGATTGCGATCACCAAGGTCCTTGGCAAGAACATGGACGCCATCATTGTTGACTCGCAGAAGACTGCTCGAGATTGCATCCAGTACATGAAGGAGCAACGTTCGGATCCAGAAACCTTCCTGCCGTTAGACTTCATCGAGTTCCGGCCAACTAATGACAGACTAAGGTTTACATGAGTATTCATTGGGCATTTTTCCCCCAAAAAAGTTGTTAAATTTTTATCTCTTTCCAAGGTTGTATCAAGTTTGCACACACATCCTATTTCTAGTGTGTAAAAACCTGCAATTATTGGGAAGGTATTGCATTCTGCTCTACCAGCCAAGCTCCTAGTGGAGGATACCCATGGCTACACCCTGCTTCAGCCCTTGGAGTAGGTGGCAACATACCCCTGGGGACAGTAGATGTGGGTTGTCAGCCAAAAAGTCAAGTTAAGTGTAGCCCTCAACTTGAAGTGGCCGTTTAACCTTGTGATGTTAGGCGATATCTCACAGGGATGCGATTCTTCCGCCCTTAGGCGTAATTCCATATTTTCGACTTTGAAATCGTCTCTTCTTTTTTGGGGGTTCCTTTTTCCAGAGTCTCATCCCTGATCTCATTACAAAGAATAACTCTAAAGTTTAGGTCCTAGTGTCAGACTTTTTTGTCTCGCACCCCTGGTATTAACTCATCTGTTTTAACTGTTTTCAGGGAGATCAGAGATCCTCGTGGTGTTAAGCTTGTGATTGACATCCTTCGTTACGATCCGCCTAACATTAAGAAAGCCTTGCAGTACGCCTGCGGTAACGCTCTTGTCTGCGAGACGGTAGAAGACGCCAGGAAGATTGCGTTTGGCGGCTCAGAGCGTCACAAGGCAGTGGCCCTGGACGGAACTATGTTCCAGAAATCAGGTGTCATCTCTGGTGGTGCCAGGTAAGGACAACTTCCTCTTGAGTTTAGTGAGTGGAAGTTTGCATTCTTGAATGATTCAATGATTCCACTAAAAAATACACTGTTTTATTTACAGTAAAAACTGTATATAAAAAAATTGCAAGAATAATTTAATGTGAAAAATAATTTATAGCCTGATATTTCGACCCTGTTTCGAGTCTTTCTTGAAGGCTTTAAAATAAGAAACATTTGTAAAAAACATGTTTGTTTACTCAGATGTTTCTTGATATTTTGACCTCACTAATTACGTTTAAGGGCGTTGGACACTATTGGTAATTAATCAAAATTATTCTTAGCAAAAAAACTTCCTTAGTAATGAGCAATTGAGAGCTGTTGATAATATACAACAGTGTGCGAAAAGGCTTCCTCCGAAGTAATGTAATTTTTGAGAAAGAGATAATTTTCACTTAACTATTTAAATGACATCAGGCCCGAAGTCTTTTATTATGCATCTGAAAGCACATACATTTGTGCAACAAGGGGTGTGTTTTCTTTCACTATTCTCTTGCAACTTTAATCACCAATTGAGTCAAAATTTTCACAGGTTTGTTATTTTATGCATATGTTGGGATACACCAAGTGAGAATAGTGGTCTTTGACAATTACCAAAGTTGTACAGTGCCTTTACATGATATTCTCGTCTGAGGGACCTCTTTAACCACATTATAGTTATTGCCAAAGATGTTTTGATTTTTTCCAGTGATTTGAAAGCCAAAGCTCGTCGGTGGGATGAGAAATCTCTCAACAATCTCAAGTCGCGTAAGACTGAGCTGACTGAGGAGCTGAAGGAGCAGCAGAAGATGAAACGTAAGGAGTCAGAACTCAATAACATCCGCTCCCAGATGAATGGTCTGGAGACCAGACTCAAATACTCCATTAATGATAGAGATAATACTGTAAGTACAAAGGACACTTGAGTAGAGTAGAGCAGACAAGACAGTCATTTGATCGAACACGAATACTTAATCAATGATGTAGATATCACTGGCAAAAACCTAAAATTCAAGAAAATACATACCTCAGGTTCCTACTTATCCTCTTGGGCCCATAAGGCTGCAAGGTTTCCTCTCCATTGCACCTGGTCTCTGGCTTCAGGCTAGGCTTCACCCCAAGATAACCATCAAAAGGATCTCCTCTTTTTTTTTAAAGTTGTCTCTAGGTTGTTTTAGGGCATCCTACTTTCTTCCTGCCTTGTAAACACAATGTTAATGCCATCATACAGCTATCATCCATTCTGAGGACATTTTTCCTTTCCACTGCACCAAGTTTCTGGCTTCAGGCTTGGATTCACCCCAGATCACCATCAAAAAGCTTTCCTCTTTTTTTCTGCAGTTCGCCTCCAGGTTGTGTTAGGGCGTCCTACTTTCCTTCTGCCTTCTGGACACCATGTTTTCTTTAGAAATAGCCAATCCATTTCAACTGTCTTGCCTTAACTTCCTCACATTTCCTTATCATCATAGTATGTAATTTGTGGATCTTGTGTATGGCCATCTGATTTATTCTTATTGTCTCCTTCATTTATTTTCCATGTGTCAAAGCCATATGATAACACTAGAATGTCATGACAGGCCTATAACTATTTTGTTTGCTTGTTGCTTCCTGCAGTTGGTTTGATGGTTTGCTCAGGATTTTCCCCAAATCTCCTTGAGCCTTCCAATTCTTGAACGAAGTGAAACAGTCAAAAAGGGGTGAAAGAAATTGTCTTGCAGTTTTGTATTTCTGATGATGCTCAGAGTCTATATTAACAAAGAGGAATCAATGCCTCGTGACAGGAATTGTTAAATTTGTTAAATTCCTTTCCTGATTTTCTTTGGAAGTGGGTTTCTTATGAATACTTGTTTGGAATGTACTCAAAATAATGCCACGTTTTCAAATGTTTCATAATTATTCTAAATCCACAGCAAAAGAAGATCTTATCAACAAACAACAAAGCCATTCAGAAATTGCAGCAGGAACTAGAAGGCTATGAGGTAGGTGCATTCTAAATTTTTAATAATAATAATAATATTACCGAAGTCTTATATAGCGCACTTATCTACTAAACTAGGTAGGTACTCAAGGCGCTGAGTGTATACAGGTGTGCATACAGCAGCCAGGAACACCAGGGCGAACCCCTTTCTGGTGCACTGGGTTCTTTTACATGCGTTACACAACACATGGGACCAACAGCTTTACGACCCATTCGAAGGATGAAGCAATGGTTAAGTGTCTTGCTTAAGGACACGAGTGTCACGGCTGGGGATTCGAACCCACACTCTGTTGATCAGAAACACCAGAGTTTGAATTCGGAGCTCTTAGCCGCTGGGCAACGACACTTCCAAAGAAAAAGGGAAAACTACATTATTTGTATTTAATCTACAAAAGGTATCAAACCCTTTAAGCAGTTGAGACACAACTGATGCCAATCCCACTTTATCAATCACTTCCACCATTTCCTTTCCATTTCAAGCCAAGAATGGAAGCAATTGAGGAACAGATCACAGAGCGCGCCGAGCTCCTTGACGCTAAGCGCACCCAGATGAATCGTGTCGAGGATGAAGTGTTCTCGGATTTCTGCCATTCCATCGGCGTGGAGAACATCCGGCAGTATGAGGAGAAGGAGCTGCGAGCCCAGCAAGAACGCGCAAAGAAACGCCTGGAGTTTGAGAATCAGAAATCACGGCTGGGTAACCAACTGGAGTATGAGAGATCAAGAGACACAGAGGGTAATTATGATAGCTGAGCTCCCTGTGGTTTTTTAGTATATTTTTGGTGTGCTATTTGTCTTATGCTTCTTGTTTTTTATCTAATAGATGTTAAATTTGCATCAGGTATAAAGAATATTAATTTGGTTTTTACCCATACACCGACGTGTGTCAGCACTGTATACTTGGTACTTTCCCAGGTCCTGTGAAAAAATATCACAGGCATATTACTCTGGCGGGATTCGAACCCACGACCCTTGCAATTCCAGAGCAGTGTCTTGCCTCTGGCTACCGGGCAATCTCGTTAGTCTAGTTGGTAAAACACTGCTCTAGAATTGCAGGGGTCTTGGGTTCGAATTCCGCCCGAGTAATATGCCTTTGATATTTTTGCACAGGGCCTGGGAAAGTACTGAGTATACAGTGCTGACACACATGGGTGTTTGGGTAAAAACCCAAATTAATATTGTTTTGTTATCATTGTAAATTGTTTGCTTTATTGTTGATTTATCACCGATGCTTTTGACTCTGTGTAATATTGTGAAGTGATCATCAGTGACTGGTTTGATGTTGGGTGCTTCATAAATCCTGCTTATTAATGTTATTATTATTAATTACCAAAACATGCAGACCATCTTTTTTATTTATAATGGGCATAGTATTCTTCCTTCTTTAGTCTGATTTTCCAATTTCATTTTGCCCTTGGAAAATTCAGACAAATTGTCATCAAATAGCCTGAGACGTCTATTAAAGCCTACACCATGACTTGGAGATGAGGACTTGAGTGTGATTCATTGAACCTGTCACCACAACACACAACTTTTCCTGATGTTTGTCATGTTCAAGAGTTTCTTGTGCCTGAGCTTTTTATTCTTTAAATGTTTGTAGATGAGTTTAAATTTTTAAATTAACTGTACCACACGCTTGGCTTGAAGTTCACAAATTTGTTAGTGAATTCATGAAATAAAACTTGAAGATTGAGATTGACTTAATACTCTTTTTCCTTTCTTTAGGAAATGTCAAGAAGTGGACAAAGGAAGTATCCCACGATGAGAAAGAATTGGAGAAGCTGAAAAAGGAAGAGGCCAAGCACATGAAGGTATGTTAATGTTATCAGGGCTCAATTTCATAAAGCCTGTAAGCACACAAACTTGCTTAGCACGACATAGTATTGCTAAGCAGAAACAGGTTACCAGCCCAAATTACATTAGGTTTGCTTTGGTGTGGCTGGTGCCAAATTTTTGCTTAGTATGTTATGCTTAACAGCTTAATGTTCTGCTTACTGTAAGCAAATGATTAGTGCTTACAGAAGCAGGGAACTTCAAGCCGCCCTCGGTGTTTTTTGCTTGTGCACATGCGTGGTCTACTTCACTTAGCATTCCTCGCTTTACACAGTTTAATAGATGTTAAATTTGCAGCGGGGATAAAGAATATTAATTGTGGTTTTTACCCATACACCGATGTGTTTACACAGTTTGTTTTTGGGCTGTTACAACAAAAGTAACAAAATATTCATTCATTTTTAATAGTTTGAGTCCTTGTGAATGCTTTAATTCGGTTCAACTTTGGTTGTTATAAATTTAGGTGATTGATGAAGAGTCGGAGGCCATGCAGAAGCTGAAGTTCTCTAAGACCACCAAGAAATCTGAGATTGATGACAAAAACACAGAGGTGGAGGAAATTCGTAAACAACTCTCATCTGCCAACAAAGAACTTGCAGGTATGCGATTTGGGAATTATATGAACAATTGAATAAATAAAGATTCTACAAATACAGGGTGCTCAGAAATGTTCTTATTTTGAAATTACTCGCTTTTATATATCTTATATATTTGGTTTAATTTATGATTCCTTTTGAATTAAAATATTTTGCTTTATAAAGTTCACACAAGGTGACAACAGAGCCTATTTGGGTGAAACTTGCATTTGTTCGTTTTTAGACATTCAAACTCTGTGCTCAGCAGTTAATGTTTTTTTTCCAAATTGATATTTCAATGCAGTAATTCAGAAGCAGATCACAGCCATGGAGACCAAGCTGGAGCAGAAACGAGCCGATCGTCACAGCCTCCTCAAGACATGCAAGATGGAGGACATCAAGTTACCAATGAAACGGGGTACCATGGATGACATCACGGAGGAGGGAGAGGTAAAAACATAAAAATGGGCCTGAACCTGCGTTATCTGGATTAACATGCACTTTTGTTTTCTTTTTTCTCTTTTTAGTAGATAATTCAAACATTGCTTGAAATGTTTTGTGGATGGTCTGTTCTGCAAACTGCATTAATTCAGTGTTTAGTTGAAGTAGCTTTTACTACTTGGTTTGTTATACATATTTGTATTTTATAACAAGATGAACAATTCGGTAATTCTGTCAGTTACTACAGTGAGATGTTTCACTTTGGTTATTGTATGATTGCTTGCTTACTTGATTTATCGATAACGTACCATGAACTACTTGTTTTGATTCTGCAGTCATCCAGTCAGCATGAGAGTACGGCTGGTGAGGAGAGTACCAGCATTACCGGCATGGACAGTATGAGCAGTCAGGGTGCCCGCACCATCTATGCCAAGGAAGCTAATATTATCATCAACTACAAACGCCTTGGTCATGACCTCAAGGAGGTGAGATCTTTAACTTCATTGGTTCATCATGGTCTTATTTGTTAACCATGATTCCCCTACTCGGACTTTGCGATCATCTCAACAGTCTTTAGTTTTCACAACTTCAACAGCTTCTTCCATCTTTTATAGTCAAAGTTCATATTGTTACGTTGCTCTATTTCTTTGGAATAGTCTTCCCGCGCGTATTCGCCAGGCTAGTTTTTGACACTGTTTTAAGTCTCTGTTTAAAAACTCATTTGTTTGAAGCTGCTCATTGGTAATCTGCTTACTCATTCAATATTTTATTCTTCTCTCTTTGCGCCTAGAGATTTTTGCATTATCTGTTGAAACTTATTTTTAGTGAACCAAAATATCCTGTTATCAGGGTTGTAAGCTAGACTTATTTTGGGGTTGGGCTGTAAATCAATTTTATTTGAAGTCCACAAGGGGATCAACAAACTTATACAGGTTTCCAAACTAGTTAGAGTTATGGGGCCATGCAAAAAGTTGTACTTTACTCACCGTGCTGGGCAAAGTCCTGCAAAGGCCCGCCCAGCACTGCCCACCGTGGCTACAACACTGCCTGTTATCTTTTTGAAGTACGGTCTTGATATACGATTGTTTCTTCCCATGTTTTTTCATAGTGTGACACCCCTGAAGAGATTAAGGAACAAGGGGATAAGTTGTCGGCTAACATCGCTAGTATGCAGGTGACTCTACAGAGGATTGCTGCTCCAAACATGAAGGCCATGGAAAAGTAAGATCACTTGTTGCCTAATCTCATTGGTCTACGGGCCTTATCACATGAGGCAACTTTTACAGGCAACTTAAGGCCCGGTCCCACTGCAGCGATAACGAAAACGATATCGATCACGATGCAAAGAAAACGCATTCAATTGCTCCACGCAGAATACCCACACACTCATTCAACCAATGGAATGCGTTCTCTTTGCGTCGTTATCGTTATCGTTATCGCTGCAGTGGGACCGGGCCTGCAGAGGCAACCAACTTCACTCTTTCCTACATGATCACTTTGATAGCACATGAGTAAGTTTTTGAACAGTTTCTTAAGATCCCCAAGAAAAATATGTGAACATTCAAAGGTAAACGCCTGTTCTTCTTAGAGATTGCCTGGGACTGGTTGCCTGTATATTGCCTTGTGTGACATGGGCCTAACTGCATCACAAGCGAAACTGACTAGGCTGTCAACCTTAAAGACACTGGATACTATTGGTAATTGCCAAAGACCAGTCTTCTCACTTGGTGTATCTCTACATATGCATAAAATAACAAATCTGTGAAAATTTGAGCTCAATTGGTTGTCGAAGTTGAGAGATAATAGTGAAAGAAAAAACACCCTTCTTACACGAAGTTGGGTGCTTTCAGAAACTTGATTTTGAGACCTCAAGATCTAATTCTTAGGTCTCAAAATCAGGTTCGTTGATAATTACTTCTTTCTCGAAAACTACGTCACTTCAGAGGGAGCCGTTTCTCACAATGTTTTAAACTGTCAACCTATCCCCATTACTCATTACCAAGTAAGGTTTTATGCTAATAATTATTTTGAGTAATTTAACAATAGTGTCCAATGCCTTTAACACCCTAATATCCAAATTCCATGTTCTGACTTTGCCTGATTTTGATGGATACAGTAAGGAAGGCGTCCAAAGTGAACATGCCTAGCCTGAGCACCAAGAGTCTAATAGCTGACCACTAGAATTTTGATGGATGGTGACGGGCTTCTAGACCTACATTTGGGTTTTGTCAAGTTTGTTAATGTGCCCTTCTATGTGGCGCCAGTCAGAAGTCCTCACAATGTACTGCATGTTTACACAGTATAAAAATTTAAAATTTGGAAGTTGTAATAGTCCCAACAGCTTTTTACATTATAATGTGAATAAATAGTTCAGCAGAGAATAACAAGTCCTTTAATAATTTCTATCCCTTTAGATTTATTCATAAACCAACCGTTGAAGTAAACGTTTTTAGAGGGAGGTTTTATTAATATTTTAATTTTAATTTCCCACAAGGCTTGATGGAGTCAAGGAGCGATTCCAGGAGACAACAGACAGCTTTGAGGCAGCTCGCAAACGAGCCAAGAAAGCCAAGCAGAACTTTGAAGTAATCCGCAAGGAGAGGTTTGACAGGTTCAACTCCTGCTTTGAGCACGTATCCACCAGAATCGACGAAATCTATAAGGTCAGTTAGACAATGGAAATTTGTTATTTCTTTTGGCTCGTCGTGGTCGGGCAGTCAAACGCACCTGACTCAAGCTCAGAGTGTGGGTTCGAATCCCTGCAGCAATATGCGCAACCCCACCTTGTATACCAGGACCAACCTGTCCTTCATAAGACGGAGTGGCTACAAACCTTAAAACATGAAGGGCGTACTATAAACGGATGTGTCGTATTTGGATCATACTATGGTCGTGCTAGACATGGTGTGGGCAGGCCCCATTTTGACGACATGTGCACACAGACGGAGCACGTTCATCCCATTTACAGACACCCCCAACTTATTACCAGAATTTAAGTAACCATGGTCACATTATAGACCGTATTGAATAACCCCTTTTCTGCTATGAAAGTCGCCATCTTTTTTAGGGCAAATCGTATGCGCATTTTAACACGTACATCAAAAAAGCCACACCACGCAGCGTTCCCAATTTGATTTCTACGGAACAAGCACGCACACACGCTTACAGATGCCATGTTGTAGGACGGATATTTGAACGGTGACATCATATTCAATACGGTCTATAGACATTTACCGCAAAAGCTATTGGTTCTAGCCAGACCAAACCCATTTTACCTTTATTCTTAGGACGAGTTCGGACATTTTGAGAACTTGCTTGGTATGACCCAGCCTTGAATGTCCGGAATTTGTTTGTTTACAGGCGCTGTCGAGGAACCAGAGTGCCCAAGCATTCCTTGGTCCAGAGAACCCTGAAGAGCCTTACATGGACGGTATCAACTACAATTGTGTAGCCCCTGGGAAACGGTTCAGACCCATGGATAATTTGTCTGGTGGGGAAAAGACAGTCGCTGCGCTGGCCCTTCTTTTTGCACTCAACAGGTGAGGAAAGATAATCTGTCTGCGCCTTTTTTTTTTAGTAGATTCTTTTGCAAAATACATGAAAAAGAAGGGTATTTTAAGACCTTTTTGAAAGACTTTTAATAAAGTACTTCAAATATTGTGGGTATCATTTTAAAATGTTAAATTTCAGAATTCGCATTTTGTGAGGAAAATTTACAGGACATTATCAAGCTGCGTAAGGGCTTCTCTTTTTCAAAGGTCAAATAAGTTTTTGAACAGTCATTAATCAACTTTAGTGGTGCATTTCTTATAATTTGTGTGTGTATATTTGTTATTTCAATGTTTTCTGCACTAACAAGTTACCCTTACCTTTTTGTATTCACTGTATATTGAATTCTTGTTAGTATAGTTTATTATCTGTATGTTTATGCCCTATTCTTTTTTAAAGTATTCTCTGTATATATGCTTTAATTGTATAAATAAGTTTGTATTTTTATTTTTTTTAATCATGTTTCCTTTAGGATACATGCTAACCTCAGGCTTTATTATTTTCGAGCCAGTTTTCCTAAATACTTCCCAGCTTCCCATAAATGTCGCCCTCTCTTGACTTGTGTACTATATAGTTTGATTTGCTGTATTTGTGTACTTTTCATGAAGATTAAACATTATTGCAAGTCTGTTTAACACATGCCCATTAAAACATTAAATACATACTTTATGTGACGTTATATAATTGTCACAAAAGGTTCATGGACTTCATGAGACTGATCTAAGGGAAAGTAATTTAAGCTATTTTGATAACTTTGACCCAAGGCCAAGTAAACTAAACACCAGTTGATGGTCTCACCCTCATTCTTTTTTGAAGCTGCATTCTCCTTAATATATATTTGGTTTGCGGTAACACCATGTGTGTATCTACTTGCCAGGTAGAGTTTGTTCTTGGAGAATGTCTTGCTTTATTCTACTACCGGAGAGACTGGTTTTTTTAACAATTACTTGGGCGGATGGTCAGGATGGTATAGAAAAAAGGCTGGGACTACTACTTTAGCTTATAGGATCGTGATTAACTGTACTACCGCGGAGTCGGTTCTTAAATTGGTCTCATCGTTTTGACTAGTTTGTTCTAGTCATCGTCAGGAGACTCAGCAATAGTAGAATAAAGCAAGACAGTTCTCCAAATAACAAGCTCTACCTGGCAAGTAGATACACACATGGTGTTACCACAAACCAAATATGCATTCTCCTTCTTTTGAAAACAAAAACAGAACAATCAACTGGTGTTTTTTCTTTAAACTTTGCCCAATGTGTTCTATCTTTAATGTATCATCAAACATGAGTTTTCAAAATATGTTTATTTTTGTGTGTGACAGATAAAAAATGAATGGTTTTGTTTTACAATTCTAGCCTCCTTATTGAGCCCATATCTAATCATTCATGGGGAGACCGATCTTTCTCACATGCTGCCCCATGTCTATGGAACAAATTGCCTGCACTAGTTAAATCATCCGTTAATTCCTTCACCCAATTTAAAAAACAACTTAAAACACATCTTTTCAAACAGGCATTTGAGTCAATGGTTTGATTTTTGTGACTTTTTGTTACCCTTTGATGCATTCCTATACCACATGTTTTAGATTTCTTCTCAACTTAGGCTTATGTTATTGTTCATAATTTGAATGTTATTGTTTTAATTTTAGCGCCATGAGCATTTTTTTATGGATTTTTGCGCTTTATAAGTTTTCATTATTTATTACCCCCCCCCTCCTCAATTTGCTACAAACCTTTCAAATTGTCATGGAGAGTAATTTTGTTTTTTTCCTCAATCTTGGAACTGTCTAGTTTCCAGCCAGCTCCATTCTTTGTCCTGGATGAGATCGATGCTGCGTTGGATAACACCAATATTGGTAAAGTAGCAGAGTACATCAGAGAGCAGTCCGAGGGTCACTTCCAGTGTATCGTCATCTCGCTGAAGGAGGAGTTCTACAACCATGCTGATGCCTTGATTGGAATTTACCCAGAGGTAAGATACAAGATTCTGCTCAAGATTTATTTAGTGGTAGAAAAATTTCTTCCATAAAATACTCATAAATACAGACTCAAACTAAAGAAGTACTTGAGAATTTATATATGGCTTTGGATTCTAATTCTGTACTGGTAAATATTCAATTAAACATTTTGTTGAAAACCTTTGAAAGGAAATTTCAAGTTGTGATTACAATTTTGAAAAAGATGGTTGTCGGAAATAGAGAAAATTCTGCCAGTGGTGTTTCAGGAATCCTGAATGCCAGACGGGCTTTCTGACAATCAATCAATCAATCAAACGTAATTTGTATAGCGCCTAAATCAAAAGTTTGCTCAAAGGCGCTGAGGCACAGAAGAAATAACAAGTCATTGATGATAGGCCTCCTGAAACAAGTGGGCTTTCAGAAGTGCCTTGAATGTGTTGAGTGATGTTGTGTCCCTGATGTGATTGGGAAGTTTATTCCAGAGTTTGGGTCCATACACCGAGAAGGCTCTATCGGCAAAAGTGATGTGACTTGTTCTTGGAACTACAAAGTATGGTGAACAGGAGCTGTTTGACCGAAGGAGTCTCCGTTCAGCACCAACTTGCAGAATGACACCGGCCACAGGGGCAGAACCCTGAAGATTGGAGTTTAGTTAGATTCAATTTTCACCCGATCACACGAAACAAGAACAGGAAAACAAAAAAAGGGGGGGGGGGTAATGAAACTTTGTCAGGCCTTGTCACTCTTGAAGAGGCACACCAATTTCCCTCTAGTAAGGGGCACCTCTGTGAGGAAAAAGTAAATATTATGTACAGGAACATTGCACAGGGCAGCCCAGCAAAGGCACAGGGCACTATGACAATTGCTGTGGGTGCCAGGGCAATTGCTGTGGTGCAGTTGGTTATTTAGAGGGAAGGTTTTAAGAAATGTACATATATTCATAAAATGTTTTTAAAAAGTATACACTATGACGGGTGTGTATATTTTGTATGTCTCTTCTTATTGTTTTATTTTTATTGACAGTTGCTCAGTAATATCTAACTTTTTTGTACCAATATTGTTTCGAGAGTTGACTTGTTTTACGTAACTTGTGTAGATAGCATTTGTTAGTCTTATGACTAATTATTTATTGGTTATATATATTTATTTGGGTGTGTGTCCATTTGGTACAAATTCATATGACTAGAACTCAAGCCTCCATAACTCTGGTTTTCATCATTGTTCCCCTTGGAAATGTTCTCATGTTCTAAGTGAATAGCTCTTTTCTCGAAGGAAGTAACCTCTGTCCTTGAAGAAAATAAATTCTAGAGTCTGTACTTCTGCAATTGCTGTAAATCACCCAAACCGACTGTTTCTTATCCCCACCCAGAAATATTTAAATAAATTATAAAAATGTACATGACAACCTTTGTTTACAAAGGCCTACATATGTGCATATTAAAGAGTTAAAGAAGTAACAGCTCAGCAAGTTTTTAGATGTTTTGCCTTTCTTCATAGCAAGAGTTGATAAAAACCAGACTGTGCAATTCTGTAAAATACAATGCTAAAATGTATTGTTCCAGAATTCCAGGCGCTGTGGCTCGTTCACAAACGTGTGATGTCACAGGTCACATGGGATGTAGGTGCTTATCTGTAATTGTTAAATTCCATTTTGAATGTTCCCCTATTTGTACAAGTCTCCATCATCAACATACTACATTTTGGCGACACCGAATACAGTGTACATTACAATCATGCTACAAGTTCTTCTCTTCAAACTGTTCATGTAGGAAATTTCAGCTTTAGGCGGGAACAGTACATTTGTAATGTACTCAACTGGTTGAGTGTAAAACCAACTTGTTTTCAAAGTTGGATATAGGGCCCAATTTCCTGGCTTTCCTTACCGCGAAATTCAGCGTTTATGTCCCATAGAATCATGCCTTTTACGGGACTCCATAGGAACACGCTGCCTTGGATCGGTTGAGTTGGTCTTTGAAAAGCGTTCTGTAACCGTTTCTTATAAAATCGGTATGGTTTGAAAGATGTGAAAGTAGAATACAATGATCTACACAAATATGCCTTGAAATTGCGTGGTTTTCGTTTTACCTCGTTGACAAACACGGTCGGCCATTTATGGGAGTCAAAAATTTGACTCCCATAAATGGCCGACCGTGTTAGTTTGCGACGTAAAATGAAAACCGTGCAATTTTGAGTGATACTTGTGTGGATCATTATATTCTACTTTTAAAACATCTTTCTAACCAGATACATTTCATAACAAATGGTTTCAAACGCTTTTCATAGACCAACTCGTCCGATCCAAGGCAACATGTTCCTTTAAGCGTGGAACTTGGTGGTAAGCAGTGCCAAGAACATGGGCCCTGGTGTTGCACCACAGCACTACAAATGCAAGTCTGCTGACATTGTTACATGATGGATGAAAGAAATTGATCATCAGTAGTTTCTCGTACTTAAAAGCAATTTACAATGTCAAGCTAGGAATTCACATTAAAAAGATTTATGCTTTGTATATAACTGTAGGGTCCAACTCGAGGCCAAGTTCTGTCAAAGGTCAATATACATATTAGACCTTAGGGATGAGCTGTTCTTATTATTCAGCAGAATGTTGATGGATACATTTACGACGATGTATTTCGCATTTACCATGATATTGAAAAGTTGATTTATATGTGCTTTGTGAATCTTGGGGTGGTTTCAAGTTTAGGGCTTTGGACTTGTATTGTGTTTGGAAGCAAACAAAATAGTTTCAGAATTATTCAGAACTTAGGTTGACTTTTAGTACCTTTTTCAGAGAAAAAAAACATTTGTTGAAGAAGTTTTTATTGAAGCTCACAAATTGTGGTTCAGGGCCAAATTACTAGGCCTAGAAGTAACACCATGACAAATCATTAGGGGATTTTAATGTTGAGAAGTTGTATTTTGATTTAGACCGAGTGCATTTTGAGTGCATTTAAAAGAGAGTCTACCACACATGAATTTTATTTGTATGTTGTTGCTTGAAATAGGCCCTATAAACAGAAAAATGGATCATTATTATTTATATCCCCTTATTTATATCACCTTTCCTGACAAATAATTAGGCCTACTGTCAAGATTTTGTCATTCCTGAATGTGTTTGCAGTAAACACCAGAATCCTGCCTTGATATAAAACCTTCACGTTTATCATCAAAAGTATTTAAATTTTTAAAAATTTGCCATGAATGTTCATAATGTGTGGGTTGGAATGTTGACAATGTCCTTTGACCATTTGTTCTACTTCTCTACATACATTAATGACTGTGTTATTTTTTCCCTCCTCTCATTTTCCAGCAAGGAGAATGTACCATCAGTAAGGTCTTGACCCTTGACCTCACAGAGTATGAACGTGAAGGCAACCCAGCCAGTCCCAAAGCGGTCCGCTAAAAGCTGCTGTGCATAGTGGGAGCCAGTCTAGCCACAGACTCTGCATGAGCTATCATGTCAAAACAGTTCACCATTGAAGGATTTCACTGTGCAGACTTATTATGACCTGTCATGATGTAGCTATTCCAATCTGGGCATGATTCCCACTTGGGCGGTTTTGTTATGTTTGTAAATACTGTTCTTGTTTTAGTAGTTTCATCATGTAAAATATTTAATTGTAGTTTGTATTTTGTGACGAGCATTTTTCTGCGGAATCAAAACAGAAATTATCGTTTGTGTTGTTTTGTCTTACTTCAGTTGTGGGGATGGTACATCATTAGTAAGAAGGTTCTTCCAAAGTTATAAATAAACTTTATTTTTACAAAGGGTACTACAATTTTTCGACTGTCAATATAAATTTAGTACTACTTCAGGTCTTGTGAGCTAGGCTCAATTTCAGAAAAGGCTGTAAGCACCAAAAAAAAACTTTAAGCACAGAAATGTATTGCTTAACAGAAACTGGTTACCAGCCAAAAGTACATTAAGTTTCCATTGATGTTGTGACTGGTGCTCCACTCAGTATGAAATTTTGCCCAGATGAGTTCCGTCACTCTCCTGCTGTCAATGAAGTCTCCTTGATAGTTTGTGAAATATACCTTTGCTCCTGGGGTCACTTTGATCTCGTCAATCAAACTGTTTGTAGGGTCAAATCGTATGTTCCTTTGACAATATTTCAGGGGAAAAGATTTCTTCTTTGCGGGCTCTTTCTATATTCAGAAATGTTGCGAGAAACACTTCAAAAAAATTGTTTCTTCAAATAACTGATTCTGTTTTCAGTGTGGGCGTAATGCTGGTAGATTTATTGATCTACCACATTAAACAAAATTCTTCCACAATTGGCCCGGGGGAATAACCTTTGAGAAAAAGTACTTATGGCACTTGTCCAACCTTTTTTTTTTACAGGAAAGAAAGAAAAGAAAAGGAAAGAGAAAGGAATCAAATTTAATTTGTGAGTCTAAAAAATTATCCTGTGGTCTCTCAGCTTGACATGTTGGCAACTGAAAACAGATTGTCCCTGTCAGTTAGGATATTGGTATTTATAAATTGTAGTCAATGGTCGCAGAATGTTCTGGAGTATCTCATAGAGAAGAATAGTCTACTTTATCTTAAAGTTGAATGGCCCAATTCGTTTTTGAAAAATACTTTATAAAATTTGTCACGGAATGTCTTTATCGGATGAATTTTGAAAAAATGTCATATTAATTTGGGCTTCGTCAAAATATTAATACAATATGATATCAAAAAAGTAAAACAAAATAAGGTAATTTTTTCCTTGATAATTATTGTCTCAAGGAATTTATGTATGATTGTCCGAAATGAAAACAATTGGGGAACCCGAATACATGCCTTATGCACCACTTAAGATTAAGGCACTCGCTCAGTCGCCCACAGGCGAGCTTGTCATTAGTATAATTCTGTTCGCTTCTAATATTTTGAGATAACTGGGTTATCCCTTGTTGTAATGAGAAAATACAATTACATTGCCAACCATAAGGTGAATCATAAATGCGAATCAATAGTCAATGGCCTGTCCTGACGTTTCAACCCTAGCAGAGTCTTTCTCAAAGACTAATAATAATGTGTAATAATGTGTACCATATTCTGAGAAGCGCCTTAAACCGAGACAAGTTCACTACATGAAATTATTGACCCTGGTTTGGTTACATACTGCATACTGCATACTCTCCAATTCACTCACCATTGTGCACAGAACGTATGCTGGAAATATTCACATTTCCTTCTAGCATCACTGTTGGTTTTGGTTTAATAGAATTCTTGCATTCAGCTCAGCTCCTCTGAATTTGGAAAACAGCGGGAGAAGTTTCAGATCAGGAATGTCACCTCCCGTTCCTTGGGTCTCATCACATCAGTTTCTTTATCCAATGACAACAAAAAGAGACTCAAATATGGACGTTAAAGTTCACAAGTTTGTCAACCACAACTGTGAGCAATTTCTCTTCGTTTTTCGGCTGTGGTTTTTTCGAGGGTGACACTACCCTAGATCATAGTAGGGTGCTTTCTGTCATTGAGGAAGTCGTACAATGAACATGCACGAACCCCCTGAGGTAATTTGTGGAGATGATCACGGGATGCCCCTTCTGGGGCCAGACAAACAAATGCTTGAATCTTTCACGTTTTTCTACTGTTATTCCTGCTATTAAAGTCATACAGAAGTAGAAGAAAAAAATATTGACGACTGTTTATTTTTACCACAAATTAATGGTTGCTTTTACATTTCTGGTTTTCAATCATCCATTTAAACAAGCATGAAACCATCCTCTGAAGATTTTGCAATCTTGATTTGAAAAGATTGTAACATGTGATCTTTGCTTCTAACCTGCAATAAGTGAGCAAATGGGAAAATACATCCACTTATGCAGTGTCATGGAAATTCATGTTCAATGAAACATAAAATCAAGTTACGTTAAAGGTAGTGGACACTATTCGTAATTACTCAAAATAATTATTAGCACAAAACGTTACTTGGTAACGAGTAATGGGGAGAGGTTGATAGTAAAAACATTGTGAGAAACGACTCCCTCTGAAGTGAAGTAGTTTTCGAGAACGAAGTAATTTTCACCTCAGATGTAGAGTTTGAGGTCTCGAAATCAAGCATCCGAAAGCGCACAACTTAGTGTGACAAGGGTGTTTTTTCTTTCATTGTTATCTCGCAACATCGATGACCGATTGAGCTCAAATTTTAACAGGTTTGTTATTTTATGCATACGTTGAGATATACCAAGTGAGAAGACTGGTCTCTTACAATTACCAATTGTGTTCACTGTCTTTAAATTTAAAACATGTTGACTTTGTTCAAACTTTTACATAGAAATGCGTTCAAATATACTTGAATATTTCTTGGGAGATTGTAAACTTGTTAATTTTCATTGCATGGAACTGGTTAAATTAGTAAATTTTCTCTGCTGCCATTACCCCTTTATTCTACAGAAAAGGCCTACTTGTTTATGAAGTGAAGATTTTTGTTCACTTGTTAGTTATTCATTTGTAAGGTACCACATCTGTGGAGAAATACTACCGCCTAAAATATTATAATTATAAAATATTGTGCTTGAAGTCTTTCTTATTCAAGTATCCCAACCAAGAAGTATACATATTATGTGTATGTAACAAATCGTTATGAATAATAACCATTATTTGCATTATTTATTAAATGAATTTTACAGATATAATTGTTAAAAAAGAGAGTAAAAAAGGGACTTGAACAAAAACAACTCTGCAAACCAATGATGCACCATCCTTTAAATTGATAAGCTCTATAATTAACAAGTTTTCTAATTGATGCATTTGCCATGTAGTATTACTTAGCAATGTTTCTGTTTCCACATCTACAACTCTACTACAAGTTGCTAGAATGTAGGACTATATGTATTACAAACAGATTTTCAATTAAACTTGTTTTTCCAAAATGTTGGATATTAGCAGAAAAAAACATGGCCTTTTTCATAAAATAATCTTAAAGAAATAAGATATACCTTTGGAAACTACTCAAAAAATGAATGCCCTACAAACTTCTAACAAACACTGCATCTGTTGAATGCATATCATTTTGAGAGACAACTCCCTTCGAAAGAATGTGGTTTTGGAGAGAGGGATTCAAAAATGTGTCAATCCGAGCAAGAACTTTTGTTAACTAGTTTTCACATTTAATATTTCATGTTTATTGTTTAAATGTTTTGTGTTAAAAGGAAGCTATTATTAAAACATTTTTAAAAATACAAGGATTGTGTTTGTGTCTTTTGATGGTTGCCAATAAAAAGGGGGGGGGGAAGGGCAGCCATAGGGGTTAATTCGAGCTGGCGCTAGCTCTCACTGATTCTGCAGAAACCTGAAAATGACCGGAAAATAAACCAATCTCTCCAGATTTTGATCTCCATGATTATGGAAACTTATTCCCTGTTCTGCTATTTTCTACGAAGGCCCATTAGTGCCAGCAAAAAATAAAATTCAAATCCGTTATTACGGATTCGCAATCCGTTAGTACGGATTATTAATCCGTTATAACGGATTCGCAATCCGTTATTACGGATTAGTAATCCGTTATTACGGATTAGTAATCCGTTATTACGGATTAGAAATCCGTTATTACGGATTAGTAATCCGTTATTACGGATTAGTAATCCGTTATTACGGATTAGAAATCCGTTATTACGGATTAGTAATCCGTTATTATGGATTAGTAATCTGTTATTACGGATTCACAATCCGTTATTACGGATTTCCTCGAGGATCCCCCTAGGGTGCTATGTGCTGTTTACTCAGCCTAGAGTGCAGTGGTTTGATTGATGGGAGCTATCGACTGGCGTCCGCCATTTTGTGGAGTCAAAGATTTGACACCACCAAAAAATGACGAACAGTTTTACTTCACGTAGTATAGAGAAAATCACACAAATGACATTGTGTGCGGTCATTACATTACACTTTAAAAACATCTTTCCAACCATTCAAATTTACTTCATAACATTCGCCAAATCCAGGGCAATGTGTACTGTTTTTAGGGACCGATTTCTGCAACGTTACATGTTAAATGTTAAATGTTCAATAACAAATAATAATAAAACAACTGTTCATGTTTCCATCATGGTTTATTGGACTTGAAATCATAGTTTTTCTGTTAAGCAAATAACGAGCGTTTTCGGAAATTTGAAGGGTATCATGGAAACATGTAGATATATCATGACAAAAAATGCTTCACGGTGGAGACTCGACTTGATGTATTTCATTAAAAATACTCAGATATAATCAATGTCAATTTTGCCAACCAAGTGATGTTAGTTTGATTTTTATCCTTTTAATTATTTCACTCTGATGGGGACTTAGAAAGTCATTGGGTCACCCAGAAGTAATGGAACTACAACTGCCTGCTAATCATTGTTCTTATGACAGTTATATAAACGAAGACCTTCTCTGGAGCATCTTCCTTACACTTAACTCCGTCGGGATCTAAGATTCCTAAAAAGACGGCGGACAGTTCCCTGTCCAAATTGCGAATCCGTAATAACGGATTATAACGAATCCGTAATAACGGATTACTAATACGTAATAACGGATTGCGATGATCCGTAATAGTGGATTTCAAATCCGTAATAACGGATTGCTAATCCGTAATAACGGATTGCTAATCCGTAATAACGGATAATAACGGATTGCTAATCCGTAATAACGGATTGCGAATCCGTAATAACGGATTGCGAATCCGTAATAACGGATTTGAAATTTATATTTTACTGGCGCTAATGGGCTTCCGTAATTTTCTACATCCCCTTATTGTACAAAAACCTCCCTGATTGCAAGACGCAAATGTAGCTGCGTTGAATTTAATCCATGGTAGGGCCTATAAGAACAGTCTATGAACCACCAGTCAGAGCTATAGCCCGGGTTGGAAAGTGGGGAAATGTATTTGTATTTTCAATTACCATTTGTTGGCATTCCAACCACCAGGATATAAACTTGTTTTTCTTGTATGGTTTATTATGGCATTGGCAAGCTCCCCAAAATATGTTTTTTACTCTGATGTTTGGAATAGCGTTTGACCTCTTGTAATTTGTTTCCGACTACACATAAAACGATACCGAAAGATATTACTTAGCAGGTTCCTAGAATCCGATTTAAGGAGCATAACTACAAAGTTAACTTGTTGGCTCTGAAAACAGATGGTGTGGTCTGGACATTTCAGACACATACCCTGCTCGTCTTCAGGGGGTTCAATAAGTATATATAGCTGCTTCTTATTTTCCACATATTGAATTAATGTTTAAGTAAGTTGATGGAGGAAAGTTTGATTTTTGGTTGTTGGTGACTATATCCTTTTTCAAACAAAAACTTTCCAAAGCTCTGAACACTTAATCAGTCCCACCCCCCTTCCCCACCCCATATGAAGACTATGGAGCGCCGCAGATGCCCCCCCCCCACGCCCCCTGATGTCGTCAGCTGATGCCCTCCACCATAACAAAAAAAACAGAGGAACCTTCGTTCACGAATGGTATTGAGGAACTTATGGAGTTTATGTTTATGTATAAGGAGGAAATCAAAAATTGTGTAATAAAATCGCTGAGAAACAAGCGGAAGAACGCAACCCTGTACCAATCTTTCAGCATTGCATGGGGTCACATAAATTCTCCGTGAACGTTTAATGTAACCGCAACTTCAAGGCCTTGGGCTAAACCATAAGTTGTAGAGGGAGATTAGCCAGTAAGTCCAAAATCGCATTCAGTTAAATTTGTTATTTTTGAATCATCTTATGATCAAAAATACACCATTTCGATGAAAGATAAGATTAATATTCTCCCTCCATGATTAAACCACCTTGGATTATACATGTATGCGATGCAAGAGCAACAATTTCATTCTGGCTGAAGGACCCGTCCCGCAAACAACGCCCCTGGAATGTTTATTGATCCAAGGACCTCTCATCACAAAAAGGCCAGTGGAGTAAAACAAACTCCCTAAACACAAGTGTGTAATCACATGGAGTGGTGTATACCTTTGCTCGACAGTTTTAAGACCGTGGCTTCGTCAGGAAGGACCTATGTAATTGTGCTTGCAAGCGGGGTATCTATTCTCCAAGGAACTAGTTTGCAGGTGTTGAGTGCACATTTCAGTCGCACATTTGATTTCTGCTAAGGTCCTGACATCTTTGTTGAGTAAGTAAAGTTGTGTGTGTGTGGTTACTATTTATTTTAAGTCGAATGAGACAAGTAACACTTCTGTGTTTGTTGTTGTTTAAATTTCACTCAGTGTCTCCCTTGTCTCTCTTTTGATTTTATACTTCTCCAGCTCCACCAGCTTGGTCGAACTAGCTGTTCTCGATACTTGGTTTCCAATCTATTTCCTTTCCATTGCTGCAATTCTGCTGCCAAATCCATACAACTTTGCTCTATGACAGAAACTGCTGAATGGTAGCCATATTTCGGCATCTTTTATGGTTCCTTTTTTATAGACTTGTTGGAGTTTTTTAGTGTACTGTGTTTATTCATCAAACTTCTCTGGATTTTTAATTATTTGATTTGGATTTTACTCCAGTCAGGAATTAAAAATCATCATGTGGAAAGAAGTTATCTTGACGTTTGCGATATCGATGGCAACAGCAAATGGTGAGTGTTTTGTAACAAAATTGATAACATTTTGTCAATATAATGTGTTGGCATTTAAAGGCAGTGGACACTAATGGTAATTACTAAAAATAATTATTAGCATAAACCTTACTTGTTAACGAGTAACAGGGATTGGTTGATAGTATAAAACATTGTGAGAAACGGCTCCCTCTGAAGTGACAAAGTTTTCGAGAAAGAAGTAATTTTCCACGAAGATGATTTCGAGACCTCAGATTTAGAATTTGAGGTCTCGAAATCAAGCATCTGAAAGCACACAACTTCATGTGACAATGGTCAGTTTTATCTTTCATAGTTATCTTGCAACTTTGACCACCAATTGAGTTCAAATTTTCACAGGTTTGTTATTTTATACATATGTTGAGATACACCAAATGAGAATACTGGCCTTTGACAATTACCGAAGGTGTCCACAGTGTGCCTTTAAGCATGCTTTAAGCAAATGATTGTCATTGCAGAATGATGTGAAATGGTAAGCCAAAAGACAAGTCAATGTTACCTACCAAACCATGACAGAGATTGATTTACATCATATTATTATTGAGTGGTATTTCTCTTTCTACAACTTGAGTCATTCCATGGAGCAATAATGGTCATTCATTTACTCAGGGTGCTAAATATGGTTGGAACTTTACTAAAAGTTAGTTGCGACAACGTAACCCTCCTCCCGACGGCCACAAGGAAGGAAGGTTACGTTATCGCAACTTGTTAAAAGTTTGCTTTATAAATACAATATATAATAGGTGTAGCTTAATTGCGATAAAGAAACCCTCCTCCATTTTGAACACGCCTTCATGTAGTTATAGGATTTGGGCAAAATTGCATAACTTTCTGTCTCTGGTATCTAAGGGGTGTTGGATGTATAGGAAACAACAACATTTATTGAATTGACTGAACCAGAGAACCTCCATTTTGAATGAGTAATTGAAAGATAGGCTGAAAAGCATTCCTTCATGATTCAATTCAAAAACAGCAGTACAAATCCTGTAGATGCTGTTTGGCTTGAGGCATGATTGCATAACATTCTGTCTCTGGTGGTACCAGGCTGGTTCTGGGTGTTTAATGACTCCCACATGTACCTATAACTAATTGGATTTCATTACCACCCCCTGGATGTTGGTATGACACATGGCAAACACCTGTTGTTTAAAGTAAACTTCGCCTGATACTCCAAAGTAAACATTGCATCAAATTTAAAGAAGTAATGTCTTGAAAATCATGATGGTTTTCATGGTGGAAAGATTGCACTGGACATAATATTGGTAATTACTCAAAATAAATGTTAGGGTGAGAGCTGTTGATAGTATAAAACCTTGTGAGAAACGGCTCCCTCTGAGGTCATAGGCAGTTTTTGAGAAAGGGTAATTTCTCACTCAAATGTTACAAAGACTTCTGCTGGCCTGAGCCATTTTAAGGCATCTGAAAGCACACAAATTTCTTCAACAAGGGTGTTTTTCTTTCATTATTCTCTTGAAACTTCGATGTCCAAAAAAGTTTCACAGATTTGTTAACTTATGCATATGTTGGGTTACACTAAGTGAGAACACTGGTCTTTGACAATGACCGAAGGTGTCTACAGTGGCACATTATTGCCTTTGGATTTGGTTCTTTGGGCTATAAAAGCATTTGTCATATGTAATGAATATGGTTGGAAAGATCTTCTAGAGTAGGATGTATTGATTCACATAAAATATATCCCTTGAATTGTGTTAAATTTCACAACAAAATACTGTCATCTTTTGTAGGACAAAATGTTCAACTCTGCCATTATAATTTTGTATTGAAGTTAAAAATTTGTTGTTCAACCTCCAGAAGTATTTTTATCCATTCACAAACTATGATCATCGGCTTACATTTATGAAAGTTAATTGAAAATGAATCTAAGGAAGGTGCCAGAGTACTGCAGTAGTACAACATTACAAACCAATTTACCAGTCAAAGAAAACAACTCTTAATAGTTACCTCTGTTCTGATATTTTTCAAATAATTAATGAGTGTATTTCGCTGGAGACTAAAGCAGGAACTCCATTCTTCGCCAGCTGTGAAATCGGGTCATAAAACCCAAGTTCATTTTTGTTGATGATTGCTTTTCTCCCTGGACAGAAGGCCCTTGGTGAACTGTGGGGGTTGGAAGTGCCTGGCATACCGTACCACAAGTTAATCAAATCATGGTGCAATCAGTGAATTGGACCATAGACACCAATTACTAGCTATGTTAGGGCATCAAAGGAAAGTTTATCTTTATTATAACCATGGAGGAATAAGATTCTCCATGTTATAACCAACCACAAGCAAACATTATCTGATCTGAAGAAGGGGGGCTTTAAAGACACTGGACACGATTGGTATATGTCAAAGACCAATCTTCTCAATTGGTGTGCTTTCAGATACTTGATTTCGGGACTAAATTCTAATTCTGAGGCCTCAAAATCAAATTCGCAGCAAATTACTTCTTTCTCGAAAACTATGTTACTTCAGAGGGAGCCGTTTCCCACAATATTTTATACTATCAACCTCTCCCCATTACTTGTTACCAAGTAAGGTTTTATGCCAATAATTAATTTGGGTAATCACCAATAGTGTCCACTGCCTTTTAAAGGAACAAGTTGCCTTGGATCGGTCGAGTTGGTCTTTGAAAAGCGTTTGTAACCGTTTTTTATAAAATGCATATGGGTAGAAAGATGTTGTAAAAGTAGAATACAATGATCCACACAAACATGCCTCGAAATTGCGTGGTTTTCCTTTTACCTCGTCGACTAACACGTCGGCCATTTATGGGGGTCAAAATTTTGACTCCCATAAATGGCCGACCATGTTAGTTCGCACAGTAGAAGGAAAACCACGCAATTTTGAGGCAAACTTGTGTGGATCATTGTATTCTACTTTTAAAACATCTTTTCAACCATATGCATTTTATAAAAAACGGTTACAAACGCTTTTGTTTTGACCAACTCGTCCGATCCAAGGCAATGTGTTCCTTTAAGCCACTTGGAGCATATAAATGTTTTGTTTTGTTTTGTTTTACTCACATAAACCAATGTGTGTTAGCACCCCCCCCCCCCCCCCCCGAGTTCTGTGAAAACAAATAACAGGCATATTACTCAGGTGGGATTCAAACCCATAACCTTTGCAATTCTAGAGCAGTGTCATACCATGGTGGAGGAAGGAATACCAACTACATTTAATACCAATAAGACTGCTCGGTAGTTAGAGGCAGTTTGAATCCTAAATGTTTTAGCAGCGGGTACTACTGCAACGTAATAGATGTTAAATTTGCATCGGGTTTAGAGCAGTCAATATAGCACTTTTTACACACCTAAAAGTGAAGGAAAAATTTTAAGACAAAATTCTTTAAAGATTTTCATGTGGAGACGACAAGTGCTTGACTAAATGTAGACACTGCAAAAATTGAGAAAATAGCATCTGAAGACCCTAATATTCACCCTTCCTTCATGCGTAAGAAAAAAGATTGCTTCTTCATTTCGTTTCATTTTATTTTTTCAGATAAGTAGGAAAGAATGCTTAATTAATATATGCATCACTGGGGTCTGAGTGTCGGTTGTTGTTTGGTTTTTAAATCCAAAATCTTGATTAACTTCTTTTTGACTCAACCTGTATATTAGAAAGAAGGCAAATATAGTTTTATCCAAACCCTACTTAATATAGTTTTAGTTTAAAGTTTTAAAACTCTTCATTTCCTTTTTGTTTGCTAGCTATACTGATGCATCAGTACATCACTCGATGCTGTGATGAAGGGGCAGCCTACCTTAATGATAGCAACAATAACTGCTCCAGTGTTGCTGCAGGCTCAAGTGAAACTATGAGTAGACTGCAAGATGAGGAAGATCGTAAAGATTGCCGCACCTCCATGCAATCCTGCTGCCAGAAGAGAATTTGCAATGATGGGATTCAGCACAGGAGCAATGTAGGAAGCTGCGATCGCATGAAAGAAAACACATGTTCTGGTTCTCCTAAAAAGGTACATTTTCTTTTCTTTTCTCCAATAAATAAATAAAGTAGTTAAGATGTTTGGCGTGTTAGAAGTCGCTACTTCTTTGGCTTAATCAGAGGGCCCATTTTCATTAAGCCTGTAAAGAAAAAACTTGCCGAGCGCAGATTATCACTGGGACTGATATCCCAGTCATTTCTTGCTTCAACACAGATATTTGCTAAGCAGAATTTTCTGCTTAACAGTTTTATGAAATTGGGCCTGCCTGGTCAATATGCGTTGAATTATACAGGGAGAGGTGAAGCACTTTATGTAATCCACCATATACACAAGCTGACTAACCTTTAGAAGTTCGATAGACCATCTGGGTCTTGAGAAAATAGTGGCAAAAAAAGTTACACATTTTACATGATATTGATAAATACAAAAAATTAATAAAATGCTCACTGAGCGATAAACTCCAAGTTTATTTATATAGTATAACTTTCATTGTTCAACATATTTATTCAAATAATATTCCCAGGTTATCGACTGTTCTTTACTCGAAGTTAAACATCTTTATCGACACCAAAGTTTATTTGTATAGTATAACTTTCATTGTTCAACATATTTATTCAACTAATATTTCCAGGATATCGAATGTCATAATCTAGGTAAAGAATGTGTGTTGATGCCAATGCTTTTATTAAGTATAAACATTTTTCATCGTATTAAAAGTTGAATTCCAATTTCCGGTTATTGTGCAAAATATTATAAATACTCTCAGTTATTGACTTATTCTCTTTCGAAAAAAAGGGGGCGGGGTAAGACGTTGTTTCGGATTTGAACAGTGTCCTTGCTGTTAAAGATAAATTATATTTTTGAATGTGATAAGTGTGTAACAGTGGGTGCGTTCGATTAGCTTCACTGGATCGACCCCGGTCTGACCCCGGTACGTTCGAATAGCTAATTTGACGCCAATGCAGGGGCTCACCCGGGTCAGCCACTTGGGGGCTGACCCGAGGTGCATGACGTCACCACGAGAGGGCGAGTGTGATCGTTCGTTTAGCTCTTGTCAGGGTCTCACCCGAGTGAGCACGCGGGGTCGACCCAGGGAAGCTTATCGAATGTATTGTTCAGAGGAAACTATTTATTTCGTAGCTTCAAATAAAAAGTTGTTTAATTGTCTTATGATAGTAGTTGAGTGAATTTTATGATCAATATACTGAGTGTAAATTATCATTACAATAATTATTCTTCATTGCGAAAACCGGGTGTTAAATTTGACACCACTAGCGATGTTATGTAGATTCCAAAGAATAAATCAAATTAACGCAAAAAAAAACGAAAAAAAGAAAAAGAAAAACAACTCCAAACGAGAAACTAGCTTTATTTTTTTATTTTTAAATATGACATTTCAGACAGAAATGTTTCAAGGGATTTTTTTCTGTACGTTATCATTAGACTGTGTAAATTGTATTTAAATCTGTGATCTTAAATGATTTGTTTTCTTACCAATTCTGTAATGCTTCTTTAACGGGGTTTAAATTAATCCAGCATTTGTGTTTCTTTGAATTAAAAGGCAGTGGACACTATGGTAATTACTCAAAATAATTACAAGCATAAAACCTTACTTGGTAACGAGTAATGGGGAGCTGTTCGTAGTTTAAAATATATTGTGAGAAACAGCTCCCTCTGAAGTAACTTAGTTTTCGAGAAAGAAGTAATTTTCCACAAATTTGATTTCAAGACCTCAGAATTAGATTTTGACGTCTCAAAATCAAGCAACTGAAAGCACACAACTTCGTGTGACAATGGTTATTTTCTTTCAGTACATCGCAACTTCAACGACCAATTGAGCTCAAATTTTCACAGGTTTGTTATTTTATGCATATGTTGAGATACACTGAGTGAGAAGACTGGTCTTTGACATTTACCAATAGTGTCCAGTGTCTTTAAGCCATTGGCTGCTATTTGAAAACCTGAACACTAAACAGAACACTGTGAAATCCAATGGTTGGTTGTTTACATTTTACCCTGCAGACGTGTTGTGATTGTTGTGCACTTGGTATAAGAGCGCACACAGAGGATGCACCATGTGATGGACTCGGCCTGGGAGTGGAGTGTGATTATGCCTTCCGTGAATGTTGCCTTAGAGCTGGTGAAGTCAATGAAAGTAAGTCACTTTAGCCCTACATTCACAAGACAGAAGTTAACAGTGGTCCCTTGCTTGATTTTAGCACAGTTTTAAAATGTTGTTTGACAAGATTTTACAAGAGATCTTGGACAGTACATGAATTGTCACCTTTCACACGAGGTACATTTTGTAAAAAAAATTAACCATGCTAAAACTTGGCAAGGGACCCTCGTTAAATGCCTCTTGTTTGAAAGGGAACATACATGTAGAAGTGACAATTTGTCAGGGGTTGATTTGACAAAGATAGTCCTAACTTAGGACTAGGACCTTAGGGGTTAAAGGCTAGTTCTCGTCCTATCTTGAGATAAGACTAGTCTTATCTGTTTGTGAAATTCATCCCAGGTTTATTTACAGCCTGTGGGTAGAGGAGACAGATAAAACACCCCTTTCCTTTCTGACGAATTTCCCCATGAAATACTTGAGAAAATTTGATTGACCGTTTCACCCTTTAACTGGTAATCCTTGCAAACTCCAGGGAAATGACCCTTTCTCAGCAGGAATTGTGCTTCAGCTTTATGTTAAATAGCTTATAGGGCTTTTAAAATGGGTTGTAGTTTTACTCGCTCTCCCCCAGGAAGTTTAAGTAGCCAAGATTGTAGGCAAATATTGCCATAAATGTTTCTTTCTGATGTTATCACCACCAGTTTAATGGTCAAATGAAGTTTACGTTCACACAGGCATAAATAAGTTGACACAATTTATTTCATCTACACGACAGTTAACGGTTGTATGGCTTCTGACTGGCACCCCCGAACAAAGATATTGACAAAATAGGGATAGGGCTAGATAGCTCAGTTGGTAGAGCTGGAGGTCGTTGGTTCGAATCCCACTTACGTCAATTCTTTGTTTAACCCCAAAAATCATTTCAAAATTTACCCAGTCACTTTCCCTTTTGGTTTATAATGATGCATTTTTTTTCAACTACTATTAACTTCTGAAAAGAAAGAAATCTGAGCATTTTAAACAAGATGGTTGAGTGACTTTTCAGCAGCCCACAAGGCAAGTTGAAAAGTTGTGTTTATTCTAGCCCATAGCAGGTTGATTAGTGTTCAGGACGAGCCCTGCCCTGGGAATAACTATAAAAATAACCCTTGTCTCACGAAGTTGTGTGCGTTTAGATGGTTGATTTCGAGACCTCAAGTTCTAAATCTGAGGTCTCAAAATCAAATTCGTGGAAAGTTACTTCTTTCTCGAAAACTATGGCACTTCAGAGGAAGCCGTTTCTCACAATGTTTTATACCATCAACCACTCCCCATTACTCGTCACCAAGAAAGGTTTTATGCCCAAAATTATTTTGAGTAATTACCAATAGTGTCCACTGCCTTTAAGGGCTTTTTTGGTAAGATACATGTGCCTATATTTTTTATGTGAATTAACTCTTTACATCTCATAAAATGAATTTTTGATGTCTTGTTATCTTGTTAAGTCTACATTCTTTATGCTAACATCCCTGTGATATTTGTTCCTCAGGGAATGAATGCAACATTGCCAAGGCCAATGGATTGACCTTGTGTACCAGTAAATGTGTCAATCTGATTGGCTCATATGTTTGCGAGTGTCCGGTTGGATATATCTTGTCTACCTCTGACAACATGACCTGTATCAGAGGTAATGTGAGACTTATAAGACCCTTTTCCTGCGTTACAGTTATTAACGTGTCCCCACATCTCCTCCCTTCCTCTAAGTAAAAAAGGAGCAACATTTGTGTATATTTTTTATAAATTATGTATTCATTTGCCATCTATAAAACTCAATCTTAAGCCCGGTTCATATTTTCTAGGAATATGGTACAAATTTTGACATCACAGAGCTGTTTTCGCAGGGAATGTTTCGCAGGAGTTGAGCACAGGTTAGCTGATACAAAAAAACAATGTTGCAAATTTTTGATGTCAACATTCGTAAGCGCATTCACAGAAAGTATGAATCGGGCTTAAGGCTGATTTCATGGCATAAGTCATTTCATTTTGCTCATATTTCATTCTCAAAACCATCTCAGCTTTTAAAGCAGGGCTCAGCTTAAAGTTACTACTGGAAATATCTTACAAGACCACTTAATCCAATTAAGAGGAAGAAAACCCAAATTTCAAAGTAAAAAGGGAAGATATAGAAGAGTTTGCGGTAACACCATGTAATAATCTCTAAATGAGTTTCAAGAACCGTTGGTTTAACTCGACGTCAGTATGCTCTGATCGTCCTCGACGTTTCGATCAGTATGCTCTGATCGTCTTCAAGACGATGAGAGCATACGATCAGAGCATACTGATCTTTTCAGAACCACCCCAACTCATTTAGAGATTATTACATGGTGTTACTGCAAACTCTTCTATATCTTATCTCCACCATGCAAAGTTTCAAATCCTACTTAAAAAGGGAAGATTGGTCTCATTTGTTTTATGGATCAGTACAGTATGCTTTCAATTATTTAAAAAAAAAACTCAACGGAGTTAACAAATATTAATCAGACTCAGAAAAGTCCACAATGGAATAATTCTGTCCAGTTGTGAGTTTACTGGCCCGATGCAACAGCCATCAGCCTCAGGCCTGTGATCCAGTTATACATTTGAGCCCTTGAGAGTGTGCTGCTTAAGCTTTAAAATAACACAAAAACTAAATTAATCACGAGAAAAAATTTCCAAAAGCTGCGTAAGCACAAATTAATTAGCATGTAAGCACAGAATTAAGTTAGCAGACTTTATCAGTTATACCATCTCTGACTGTTTCCTGCTGAATTTGTTTTGCATATTTTTTTCTGCTTGTTAAATTTGGCCAGAAAGCAGGACTAATTTGTGGCTCAGTGGGAAAATTTACCCAAGAAGATATAACTGCAAATTTTGCTTTTCAGACACTAACAGCATTTCCTCTTTTTTTCTTCTTAAGCTTTTATTGCTTCCCCTTTAAAAAATGGCTTGCAAATAAATTTAACAGCAGTGGCACATTTATTTGTTTACGAGCAGTTGAGAGCTGTTGATAGTATAAAACATTGTGAGAAACGGCTCCCTCCAAAGTAACGTAGTTTTCAAGAATGATATAATTTTCCAAGAATTTGATTTGGAGACCTCAGAATTAGATTTTGAGGTCCTGGAATCAATCATCTGAAAGCACATAACTTTGTGTGACAAGGGTGTTTTTTATTTCAATTGTAACTCGCAACTTCGACGACCAATTGAGTTCAAATTTTAACAGGTTTTTTATTTTGTGCAAATGTTGAAAGATACACCAAGTGACAAGACTGTTTTTAGACAAATTACCAAACGTGTCCAGTGCCATTAAACAATTGAAAGAGTGCCAAAAACGAATGCATACATTTTCCTTTATGTTTTGCTTTAGCTGCACATTATCAGATTGTGCCCCCTGCAGTGTTTGTTTTTTTCTCCACCCATCACAGAGAGGCAAGATTTAACCAGCATTTGCGATGACTCTTTTTGTCAACATAATTGCCAGCCCTACGGAAACTCCTATGTGTGCTCATGTTACGAAGGATATCAGCTTCAACGTGATGGCTTCAGTTGCCGTGGTAACCAGGATGCTAATTTTATCAATATTAATACAAAATAATCAGCCCCAAAAAAGAGAGAGAGCTTTACTAACAAACTAATGAACAAATGCTTGAAGGCTATTTTGCTCATTTGCTTTTTATTAAAAAGGATACCCAAATAGTGTGCTATCATTTACAGATTTCTTTATTACAGGGACCAATGCAGGTTTGATGAAAAATGACTTTCAATAAAACATCTTGATGAGTCCGCAGCACCATGAAGGAAACAATGCTTCTTTTTCTACTGAGTTTGCTCTTTACAATATAATGTTGTTCTCAGGTGTTTTGGTTTACTAGAAACACTTAAAGGTTTTAGGGAGTTTTTTTGTCTCTTTTCAAGACAATAATATTGACACTTTTGATAACAAACAAAGATTCAAAGAGAGATACCCCTGTTTTGATGAAATTGACTTTTGAAGAAAATATTTGTACTAAACTTACAACAAACAAAGATTCAAAGTACTCAATATCAGTTAGGTTTTATTTGTTGTATAAACTGTTGTATATTTGTTTGGTTGTTAAAGAAATGTTTACTTTGTCCACCTATCTGAAAATTAATGACACTGATCTCTGATCAGACTTTAAAGGGTCTATGTAACTTTTGTAGGACAAAAAACACAATGTCCACAGATTTACACTAAACTTACACAGTTTGAAGATAATGATAGTAGAAAGCTTCCCTGAAAATATTACGTGCTGAGGTGCTGTAGTGTTTGGGAAATGAGTAAAACAATGTCATGAAAATAATTTTCGTCTCATGAGATGAAAATTATTTTAATCATTTACAAACGTATTTTCATGACATTGTTTTACTCATTTCTCAAAAACTACAGCACCTCAGTAGGTAATATTTGAGGGAAGCTTTCCACTATCATTATCTTCAAACCCTGTAAGTTTAATGTAAATCTATGGATATTTTGAAAAGGTACCCAAATCCTTTAACAGCTTTTTCTTGTCCCCTTACGCCCTCCTCCTGTTTTGCTTGACTCCCCCAGCACCAACGTCTCCATCCGTGGCCTGTATGTTTGCAGACTGTGAGTACGGTTGCCGACCCGTTGGAATTAATTCTCATGAATGCTATTGCGATCAAGGGTACGATCTGGATTCTGATAGATCTACATGCATCGGTAAGTCACTCAATGTATTTGGCAGAAGTAACTTATAAGCAAAGTTGTTAACACCTCCTTTGTTTTTTGGTGTTTTTTTGTAGCTGCCCAAAAGCCATTTTGAGATAATTATGGTGAACACATTCATATAACAATATTGAATCTGGCTTAAAGGGAAGGTACACGTTTGGTAATTACTCAAAACAAATATTAACTTAAAAACTGACTTGGTATTAAGCAAGCAAAATATTGTGAGAAACGGCCCCCTCTGAAGTAGCATAGATTTAGAGAAAAGGTAATTTCTCAGTAAAGTCTTTTATTCCTATCTGAAAGCACACAAATTTGTCCACAAGGGTGTTTTTTCTCTCATCATTTTCTTGCAACGTCAGTGACCAATTTAGCTCAAATTTTCACAGACTTGTTATTTTATGCTTATGTTGGGAAACACCATGTGAGAACACTGTCTTTGACAATTACCAAACGTGTACCTTTCCTTTAACTTGTCTGTAGACACCCAAACCAAACAGGGCACTCCTATAGTGTCCACTATACGTCAAAAAGCCTGGTTCATACTTCATGCGCATGAGATACGAATTTTGACGTCACATGGCATTTTTTCGCAGGAAAATATTTTGCAGGAGTTGAGCACATTTCAGCTGTTGTGAATTATTCGCATTGCATTGTGCAAGTTTGAACTGGGCTTTATAAATCACATTGGGTAACCCTTGTGAATATTCTTGCCCCCATTTAATTGCATAGTTCGTCTTGACCAGTTAGCTTTGGGATTCAAACCCATTCCCATCACCTGTTTGGGAATGTTCAAGTCAAAAAGAAACCTTTTGTTCTAGCCATTAAATGGTTCAGGCATAATATTCTTCCTACTTCAGTCTGATTTATCAAAAAAATTTGAAAATTGTGATTAAATAGCCTGAAAAGTCTATTGGAGCCAACACTATGTGTACAAGTAGGTCAGTCCTAATTCAATCAAATGTTTCATGCCCTCACCTTCACTTCAGGCATAGTCATGGTTTTGACATCACCTTGGGCCTATAATTTTAACCGTGCCCCTCATAGCAGTCAATATTTCTATAGTCGGGGGACTAGTGGAATAACTGCTGGCTGATTAATGAAAAAGTTAAGGTGCAACACATTTGTGCGGAAGAGAACTGAGCTGGCTCTGTCGTATGGTTCAAGATTAGGAGTCATAATTCTAACATAGTCCCACAAACCTTGCAGAAAACACTGTATGTTACAGTGCCAGGAGCGTCACTGGGTGACTGGGTGACGGATATGAGCGCTTTATCTTCAAGTACGTGCTAATCCTCCAATCAGATTGGCAGAATGGAGTGGTGATAAAAACCTATATTGCACGGCTAATATCACTACCATGCGTATCGTGTGTTCTATGTCACGCGCCAAGTTTGCTTGAAGATAAATACGTTATCACACGCGCACTCGTGGAAATACAGAAAAAAATTGCGAGTCTGCGTCCCATATGACACAGAAGCGCTATATTTTTCCGTGTTCCACTCGCGCTTGTGTGATAACTTATAATAGTATAAGAAGCCATATTACTATTATTATTATTAATAAACAGAAAACTTAAAGGTCAGTAGAAAACTAAAAATTGTTTGAGCCTAAAAGTGAGTCGAGTCCACTGAGAGAACAACACTTATCCCTGGCTGCTATTATACAGACTTAAACGAGTGTGAAACAGTGGGAGACATCTGCTCTCGAGGTCAAACATGTACCAACACGGTGGGGTCGTATGTGTGCCATGCTGCCACATGTTCAACGGGAATGATTTTCGATCCGGAAACCTCTCGATGTGAAGGTATCCCAGTCATTATTTAACCACTGAATAAGTCATAACGCTTGTAACACATGATTATTCAAAAACTTGCTTTAAAAAAAAATCACTTCTTTACTCCTCGCTGCTTTACCTCTTTAACTGGCAATGACAACAAATCTATATATGGCTTTCAACCCCATGTGAAAGATTGTAAATGCAAAGTACTGGATGGATATACCAGACAAATCCAAATGACATACCAGTGAGTTAATACATGTAGACATTAACCACTTTGCAATGTTTCCTCTGCGTGGTATTAGTTTTGGGGACATTTTTAGAATTGCAGTAAGAAGTTTTGAAACCCTAACCTTTGTCGTAAAAAATATGCGCCAGGATTTTTCTGTTCTCTGTCAAGACATTATGGAAGGTAATGTGGAGGAAATTGTGGCCGTAAGCCATGGCCGATTATCATAGTGTGTTGGAATCTCGAACTAGCTCTGTTAAGAACCAATCCTTCTAAGTTGTAAGATTTTGAACTGATATTTATCTACAGCTGCTGAGTAGAGAACTTGTCCTGCTTCTAAAATTGTTTTGCTTTTTATCTAAAAGAACTTATTCTGCTTAGCTCTGAAAGAATGTGTCCTGCTAATTATCTACTGTTGCTGTTGATGGGTAGATTGTGGAACTAAGCATTCGTATTCTTTAGATAGTCTCAAAGCATAATTTGTAATTCTCTTAAGATGGCTGGCTGTATCGGAACAAAGAAGTATGGCATCACCATGCTTTCATAATTCTTCCTTGCAAACTGATTTTATAAGCAGCATTTTATTCATAAAAATAAACAATTTTAACATCGAAAATGTGAATTAGACCAGAAATTGTGTAGATGCTTGTAACATCTATGCTGTTTCTTACTTTTAACTTTAGTTCCACACTCTGCTAAAACTCTTTCATTTAAGTTAATTAATATGATTGAAGTTGTAATTTTAAATTGTTGCTTGCATAATTCTTCCTTGCAAACTGATTTTATTAGCAGCATTTTTTACATGAAAATATTAATAAACCATTCAGTTTTAAAAATGTATTTGCTTTATTAACAACATAATGTGTATTGGACCATTAACGACATAGATCTTGTAACAGCTATGCATTTTCTTACTGTAAAGTTTCACACTTGGCTTAAATGTTTTTTCATTTGTATTATTTAAAATGATTAAAATTGTTATCTTTATCAATCAATTAAATTTGCCGCATTGGACATTCATGCTTTCATTAAAGGCAGTGGACACTATTGGTTATTACTCAAAATACTTATTCGCATAAAACCTTACTTGGTAACGAGTAATGGGGAGAGGTTGATGGTATAAGACATTGTGAGAAACGGCTCCCTCTGAAGTGCCATAGTTTTTGAGAAAGAACTAATTTTCTATGAATTTGATTTCGAGACCTCAGATTTAAAACTTGAGGTCTCGAAATCAACCATCTAAACGCACACAACTTCGTGTGACAAGGGTGTTTTTTCCTTTCATTATTATCTCGCAAGTCCGATGACCGATTGAGCTCAAATTTTCACAGGTTTGTTATTTTATGCATATGTTGAGATACACCAACTGTGAAGGCTAGTCTTTGACAAGTGCCAAAAGTGTCCACTGTCTTTAAATAATGAAGATGTTAATTAATTACATTATAATAAGCTGCATAATAATCTCATTTATCAAGGATGCTAATTAATTTTAACTTTTGGTGCTTTTTAAAACTCTTTCACTACGGAATTAAATGTGCAGCTGTGAAGGTTTGCACTATTTGTGTTAAACAGTATACATGTGATTCAGCGCATACGCAAAAGGTAGCACAGTTAAACAAAATTGGGGTTTTCTGTTTTTCTTTCCTGTTCTCTGCTCTTTCCAGGAGTTTGTTATGGAAATAAAGTGAGCAAGGTATATAACGAGTCATTTCATTGGCTAGTAACTGCACATAATTTGGGGAAAGGCCAATCTGAAGCGAGTTTAAATTGTGTTGACTTTGAACTGCTGGCAGCAGTTTCCAGCATGTGGTGTAATTTACTGAGCCAATTTTAGCAGCGCGCCATTGTGAAAGAGTTAATAACCATGGACCCTTCCCATGAAATATGCTAATAACATTCACGCATGCGTACAGACCCTGTTGGTTGGCAAACGCCATATGGTTGTGCACTAAGCAGACGCGCAATCTCGTCTGCGTCACGCACCTATTAGCCGTGTACAAAACAGCGCGATACTCCCTCATTTTGCCAACCAAAACGTTAGTGCACACGCGCTATGTGCAATTTACTTATTTCATGGGGAAGGGTCTATTACACAGATGATAGTAATTAGTAAACAAACAAAAAAGTGCATTAAATGGCTTTTTCATTACTTTTCATTGTTTTTGTACATCATCAGTTGCAGCATACATGTGAATGTACTAAATTTGTGCTACGATGTAGGTTAAAAATCTTCTTCTTTTTTATGAAACTCGGGCATGTGATTTCTTGAGGATTTTTGCCAGATTTCAGAAGTTTCTTAAAATTTCATTGAGCCTTTAAATTGACTTTAGCTCGGGGGGAAGTTAAAAGCAATAACTACTTTTTAAAAGTGGGGGAATAATTGCATCCCTATAAGGCCTTGAACTTCGCTTTTTAGCCATTTTCCTTTTGGAATGGGCTTCTCTATGTGGAAAAAGTAAATTTGTACAGGAAACCTTGCACAGGGCACCACGACAATTGGCCTTTTAGAGTTATGGTGGACACTATATAAGTTCACTGTTGGGTTTGGGTGTATTGACCCAGTTCACCTGATATTATCATCAGAAAAATCTTGAATGCGCCATACTGGTGGGCAATTTCACTGTGCATTTTCATATATTATAACTCTATGCCGTGCGTTATGCAGTGAAGTGTGCATTTTAGGCGACATGGCGTTAATAACCGTAAACCTAACTGCCCACCAACATGGTGAGCGAGGCATCAGTTGCCGCCTGTGCAAAGGGTCAGAATACAGACAAGTTTACCCAAACCTAATAGTGTCATATAACAGTATTGTATCCATCATACATCATAATGGCTTATTTCTGTCGGTGCTTTGGGTTTTTTCAATGCCTATAGATACTTGAGTTTAGCCAGCCGTTCTTCACACCACTTATTGTTACGCAGATGTTTTTGAGCATGGAGGGGGGTATGTAGGAGTTTGGGGGCCACTAAGATGCACCCAGGTGCTGCCAACAATGAACTAAAGTCTCCTGAACATCCGATAAAGCAAGACAGTTCTCTAAGAACAAACTCTACCTGGCAAATAGATACACACATTACTGCAAACCAAATAGGCCTATATAATGGACTAATTATTACTAATATTATTGGTTTATGATCCATCCCCACAGATATTAATGAATGCCTTGAGGATAATGTATGTCCTCCCCATAAGCTGTGTCAGAACTACGCCGGAGGGTTCTACTGTCAGGGAACACGCTGCACCGAGGGACAATTTGTGGATAAACTCACAAGAGAATGTGGAGGTTAGAGAAATAACAAACCCAGAAGGCAGGGTTCTGTCTTTAGTGGTCCACTGGCCAAATTTAAAAAAGAAAATTTAACACCAGATGAAATGGTGGAATTCTCTCAAAGTGTCGAAAAAGTATATTCTCTATTTATAATGAATAATATTTGAAATAAAAAGTTGCATCCCCTTGAGGTGATCCCCTGGCTGCCACTTTCCAAGTTATATCATAAACTTGGGTGTGATCCCTGACATAAAAAAGTGGCAGTTTATGGTTGTATGGCTTCTGATTGGCACCCCCGGACAAAGATAGTGACAAAATAGGGAGACTGCCCACATAGAGATGGACAGCTCATTTATAGTGTCGGCACATTAATCCGGAGATCCCAAAATATTTTAAATGAACTAATATGGACTAGTGAAAAAGCTGACTGACTTGTAGAATGACATGCTAAATGGGCCCTAAGGGGATTGGAATAAACCTACATGCAACCTGTAACTATTTTTTTTTTTTTCTGTTAGATAATTAGAGAATTTTAATAATTTCTTCATAAATTTATGTTTAAAATACTTTCATGGTATGTTTCTTTAGTTTCTTGTCAATTTATTGAAGTGCTGATTTACATAATTGTGTTTTATTTTGCTGTGAAAAGCTACTAAAAAGCGTTTTGTTTTGTAACTTTACAGACGTTGATGAGTGTGCCGCTGGATTGCATGATTGCGAAGATGGGTTCCGTTGTGACAACTCTCCAGGTTCATTCAGATGTATCCGCATCTCACCATGCGGCACTGGTTATACCATCAATGCCAACTTACAAACATGTGAAGGTGGGTAGACAAATATTTAAAGGCACTGCAGCTGGTTTCACAAAACGCTGGGATTAATCCTACTGCGAGTTTGGAGGAGTATCCCGTCCTAACTTAGGATGGGTTCAATGCGTCCTAACGTCTTCGGATGTGGAACTGAACTCGTCCTAAGTCCTAAGATTAATCCTCGGTTAGGAAGAGTTTGGTGAAATCGAAGGCTGGATAACTTTTGTAATTGATGTTTGCAGGCGAATAAAATAAAATGAATGAGATGAAATGGTTTAAAGGATTGTTGATTTCTTGAATAGTTATTTTAATTTTCCAGACATTGTGTGGCTTAATTTCTTTAATTTTCCAACTATTGGCCAAAACTTTTGTAGTCATAAAATAATATGTTAAATATTTTTACCGTAATTGAACACCAAAAAAAATCGCATCGTAATACTTCTCGATATGGTTTAGGCCAACAAACTTCCGATATGTACAAGACTAGCACACAAATTTAGCATTTATCATGGGTATTTTAGTTGGTAAGCATTTTGCAATAGCTAATTTTATGTTGTCCAATTCTAAGGGAAAAAAACACTTTTGACAAGCTACAGGTGGAAGCAGACGACCCAATTTCCCAATAAAATAACATTAAAATACCTTTTTAGATTGTTCCTTTTTTGTTTTTTGTTGACTAAACTTGCGATATGTTTTCTAAAAAATTTGTTCCAGATATTGATGAATGTCGTTTGGATACCGACAACTGCCCGCCAGAGTTCTACTGTCAAAATACCGTAGGAAGCTACAAGTGCAAGAGATGTACAGAAGGATTCCGAGCTGATGCCAATGATGGCTGTTCATTAGGTAGGATCAATTATCAATCAGTCAGTCAATCAATCAATCAATCAATCAATACTCAATAAGTACTTAATACCTGTTTTGGTTGAATTGGCCATTGGTTGTAGAAGTGAAAACGCACCCCAATTTAACTTCAACATTGTGTTGTGGCATCAAATTCGAGTTCTGATGGTCTGGAGCGATGCAGTTGCACAGGCTGTATACTCTACATGGAGCTGAGAAAGATGGGATGTTATTGGCCCAGTGACCAGGAGACTAGTGTAAAGCACATTGATATGGTTATTGTAAAATGTGTTATATAATTATGAACTTTTACTATTATTACTATTATTTTTATGAACATATAGGATTCGAACTGCCTCTAGCTGCCGGGCAATCTCGGTTGTCTAGCTGGTAAGACACTGCTCTAGTAGCAAAGGTCTTGGGTTCGAATCCCACCGGAGTAATTATGCCTGCGATTTGGTACTGAGTAGACTGTGCTAACACACATTGGTGTTTATGGGTAAAACCACAATTAATATTCTTTATCCCTGATGCAAATTTCCACCTATTATTATTTTTATTATTTGTCCGCAGACATTGATGAGTGTGATATGGTTAATCATAAAATGCACTTTATTAGAGTTTGTTATTGTCATTGTTATTATTATTTGGTATTTGTGTGAAGATATTGACAAGTGTGATATGGTTAATTGTTAATTGTACTTTATAAGAACTTCCTATTTTATTATTTGTGTGCAGACATTGACGAGTGTGAAGAGCAGCTGGATAATTGTCCATTCGGTCAGCAATGTACCAATAATTACGGTGGTTATACTTGCGCCCCTTCTTGTCCACAAGGAATGCAATATGATGAAGTCTACCGAGAATGCAAAGGTATATCACTCTTAATCTGATCAGAATAAAAGACTCAAAACGACAGAATATGAGAGCATTTTTGTAGTTGATGTTATTCTAATATTCATTCTTAAAATTATTGATCAATGCAGTTATGTCATGGGTAACGGTTATCATAATGATATAAATTAACAACAAGGGCAGATCCAGTGGGCAATTGGGGGACATGCGCCTATATTGGACATCCCTTTATGGTTTTTTTTTTCCCCCCAGATGTGAATGAGTGTGTTTTAGGATCACATGACTGTAGCGTTAACCAGGTTTGTCAGAATGTTGAGGGATCATATCAATGTATGTGCCGCACCGGTTTTGAGATGGACCCATATTCAAGGGCATGTGTAGGTAAGTTGAGTAGAAAAATGCATGGCTTCAGATCTTCAAGGGACTTATAAGTACTCATTCATAAATACCTCAGACAGTTTCTCTATTCCTATTGGTGGAGACCGCGTCACGTGGTTGTGTATATACCTTTGTTTATGACTGGTAAAATAGTGTTAATTCATGGACGTGACACGGGACCTTGCACCTGTTCTTATAAGACAGTTTCTTCATTCCTATTGGTCGAGAGCAATGGCTGAAACAGTTGACTGATTGGTAAAATTATCAAGAACCAGGCGTCGTTGGGATTAAACCACTATATAGTTAAAAACCTCTTCACCACACATTGATTCCCTTAATGTTTGAATCTTTCTTTTGTAACAATTGGTTTTAGTATACTTTTTGCATTGTTTTATGTTTTGTGTTGAGCGTAGAAGCTCCTACATTATGCACCATATAAATTTATTATTAGTATTATTAAATACAAATAGTTGTTCCCTCTGGAGGGTTGAGTCAAATGAGGCAGTTCTATTTACAGGCAACATGATTACCATGCAAACTCCAAAAGGAAACAACTATTCACATTTCAATTTTTTGGGGCTGGACAAAGAAAATGTTACTGAAGCGGTATTTTTACCACTGACCTCCAGGTTTCCTGTGCCGGCGCCTCTACCAATTGAGTTATTTTGTCAATAATTTTGTCAATTAAATACTACTGTCGGCTGCTGTGTAGCCAGGGAGTACACTCATATTTATGACAAAATCGGCAGCCAGGGGATCACCTTGATGGGATGTGAAAACAGCTCAATTGCTAGACAGCTCAGTTAGAAATAAGAGCACAGCCATTACCATGAATCTTAACTTTGAAACTGTGTCTTCCTGAAAGTTTTTTAATTTTATGAACCTCACCTCACCGAAGTTTCTCTTCCCCGTTTGCATTGGTTTCTCCTGTAGATTTGAACGAGTGTGAGAAAGGAACTCATAACTGTCGTATCAATGAGCAGTGTTTCAACTTCATGGGTTCCTTCACTTGCCAGCAACGGTGTCAAATCAATTACAGATACAACTCATCAGTGGGCTGTGTTGGTAAGATAACATCTTCAAAAATACTTTACCAACCTCACAGCAACCCAGTCTGTTTGTTGTAAATTTTCTCTCTCATTACCTGTTTATCTCGTCTCCATGTATGTAGTTTGTCTGTCTAGGCTGTCTTCTACAAGCCTTGGCTTAATCTGACAGCCTCAACCTCTCTTTATTTTAGTTTACATAGTTGAACTATTTTCCCTCCATCTTCTGTGCTTATTATTTTGTTTGTAAATCTATGCAGGCCTGATGCTTAACAGAGGCAACAAAGGAGGTTGCCTCCATGCCTCATGTCATTGTCATGGTGCCCTTGAAATGCTCCTGTAGAAACTTACTATTTCCTCAGGGTACCCTTTACCAAGGAGAAATTGCCTTGGTGCCCTTGCCCTTTCAAAAAAAATGAAGCATACAGGCCTGCTATGTAAAATTTGGTACATTGACATGATGAGTAGTATGAAATAAACGTTGACTCAAATTGAATTGAATTGAACCTAGGATTGGATGAACAGGCTTTTGAGTCAAAGTGTTTTTCACTTTCATTCATCGTGACCATTATGAATTGGATTGTCTTAACTCTGCTTGTTGAACTCCCTCCCAATTCCCTTCTACACATTCCTCATTCCCACCCACATATCTTCCAAATCTCATTCTTACCTACTGTACTTCTACCTGAATTCATTTTAAATCGTACTTTTAAAATATACAGTTTCTTTCATCTCGACTTTCCTTGGTGTATGACATTTCTTACTTTGTGTATACATTTTTGTGATTTGAATGTTTTGGCCAAAATGAACAATAACAATAATATCTTCCATGATTGTGCTGTCCACTCTACCTAAAGACCATTCCTTGAAGGTTTCACCTCCTTAAATGAGTTAATTTATTTATTGAAAACTCGGTCCATATAGTGCCCCTCCGGCGTGGTTCGAACCAGGGTCAGATAGGCCTGTATACCTCTACAACAACCAGACCATCAATGATTGATATTTAACCCTATGCATAGCAGTATTTGGAGTACACTGCATTGTTGTATATTTTATTTTCGAAAGTATACTGGTTTCAGATCGTGTAGTGTTTGGAGATGATTGACAAGTTTGAATTGTGCATTTTAGGTTGTGTTTTTTTTTCTACTGAGAATTTTTTTCTTTTAATTTGAGTTCTTTTTCTGATTGTGCTTTAAGATTGTGTAACGTGAGTTTTTTAATGTTTTTTAAAATGTGTCAGGGAAACTGAATGTTTCTTTTGTAGATATATATTTGTGGCATACTTTTTATCACATCACTTTGCAAAACAACTCCATAACATTTCTTAAGTGTACTTACTCACATCGTTATATTCTGATACAAATGTATTTTTGGCGAGCTGCTTCAGCAGTATGCGAGCCTACGTAATACCGATTTTGTCCGTCCGTCTGTCCGTCTGTCTGTCCGCACTCAGTGGAAATGTTAAAGTTTTTGGTTTAAGTTTCAGTGTTTGAGTTGAGTTGTTTTTGGTATGTACAAGCCCAAGTGAGATTGTTATATATACTTGTCAGTCATTTTTTGTAGTTTTTAGCTATGTTTTCCAATAATGTTGAAGTTTTTGAAATAAGAAAATGTTGAAGTTTTTGGAATAACAAAAATGTTAAAGTTTTTGGAATAACAAAAATGTTAATTTTTTTTTTTTTTAGGCTCAAAGTCAAACATTGACATCTGGATTTTAAAGAAACAAACTCAAACTTAAATCTTAAAATTTTAAAATAATTTGTTTAAACAAAAATCATTCTCTCTGTCACTGGGTCCAGTTGAATGAGCTGAAACAATGAAAAACATAAAATGATCATAACTCCTGATTGCAACGATGTACAGACTTGAAACTTAAGTCAAACATTGCTTCTGTCGTATAGATACATATGAAAAGATAAAATTCAAGGAGTGCATCAATGGTTCCAGTTGAATGAGCTGAAACAATAAAAACTTAAATTGTCATAACTCCTGATTGCAACGATGTACTGAATTGAAACTTAGTACATTGCTTCTGTCGTATAGATACATATGAAAAGATAAAATTTAAGGAGTGCATCAATGGTTCCAGTTGAATGAGCTGAAACAATGAAAACCTTAAATGGTCATAACTTCTTATTGCAACGATGTACTGAATTGAAACTTAGTACATTGCTTCTGCCGTATAGATACATATGAAAAGATAAAATTCAAAGAGTGCATCAATGGTTCCAGTTGAATGAGCTGAAACAATGAAAACCTTAAATGGTCATAACTTCTTATTGCAACGATGTACTGAATTGAAACTATTCTTCTGGAAAAGGCAACATGTCCCTTTAAATGGTCATCACTCTTTATTGCAATGATGTACAGATTTAAAACTTCAATCAAATATTGCTGCTTACATGTAGATAATATGAAAAGATGAAAACCTTAAATGGTCTTAACTTCATACTTGTCAATGTCTCCACCCCTGTGACCATCAGTTGATCAAATGATTGGTTTTTCTGTCAGTCATTGGTTCTATCTGGCGATTGGCAGCTCGCCATGGCAGCTTCGCTGTCTATAATAATTCTTTCCTTAAGTATATTTTGTGTAGAATTTATTATTTCCCTATTTATTATTGACGTGTTTTTAACATGTCTGTTGTGGTGCTTCCGTTTCAGATATAAATGAATGTGAGGATCCTCAATACCCGTGTCGTGGAAACTCACAATGTGTTAATCTTCCTGGATCCTTCAGATGCCAACCTTGTCCCCGTGGCCAGTTGGCCAACTTAGAAGAAAGACGATGTGAAGGTATAAATACGTCCAACTAAAAGGATTGGGATCTTGGCCAAAAAGAACTTTTGTTAGCAATAGAACCATTTAAAGACCCTGGACACTATTGGTAATTGTCATGCCAGTCTTCTCACTTGATGTATCTCAACATAATTATGCATAATATAACAAACCTGTGCAAATTGGAGCTCAATTGGTCATCGAATTTGCGAGATAATAATGAAAGAAAAAATACCCTTGTCACACAAAGTTGTGTGCTATAATAAGATGCTTGACTTGAAACCTCAAAATCTAATTCTGAGTTCTCAAAATCAAATTAGTGGAAAATTACTTCTTTCTCAAAAACTACGTTACTTCAGAGGGAGACGTTTTTCACGATGTCTCATACTCATAACCAATTAAGGTTATACTAATAATTATTTTGATTAATTACCAAGTGTCCACTGCCTTTAAACATTGAAATCTCATTAGTGTTCTCACTTATCAGCCAATAAGGTACTTACGGTGTGTTAAGAAACAAGACATGTTCTTAAAATTCTTTAAATTAAAAAAACTAATTTATGTAGTAATAATAACCGTATTTATAACGCGCCTTTTGCCAAAGGACACAAAGCGCCAGTTATTATTACTGCAAGGAGTGGGGGGAATTTTGAGATGGTTTACAAGCTGCTGTGTCGCAATATGCTGCCAATCCAGCCAGGAACACCGGGGCGAACCCCTTCTCTTTTCGATATGTGCACTGGGTTCTTTTACATGCATTTACACAACACATGGGACCAACGACTAATAAGAATTTTACTTTCAGCAGCCACTGCCTGGTTTTTCACTATTTTCATCTGAATCACTATGGATTCAGCCAAATTTTCACAGGTTTACTATTTCATTTACATGTGGTTGATCTCTCAAACGCTTCTTTCATTCTATTCTCGCAACTTTTATGACCAATTGAGCTCAAATTTTCACAGGTTTGTTATTTTGTGCATATTATATTGAGATACACCAAGTGAGAAGACTGGTCTTTGACAATTACCCATGGTGTCCAATGTCTTAACTATGTTTCTGTTTCTTGAAGCACCTTGAGTACCTATAGATACTGACCTGCCTTGGTCCTCACTACTTTACTCTTGTTGGTTCTTAGCAAGTACCCCGTTGTTTGTAAAGATAAAAATCTAAGGCTATCTCTCCTACTATCACTATATATTATTATAACATAAATTCTGGTTGGGGTATCACTCTAAAAAACTTCTGGGTCAGAATTGACGTGGAGTCCGAGTCCTGTTGAGCCTGACCTAGTTCTTGGTCAAGTTGACCTCAGATTCTCTATAAGTTTGAACCGTTTCTTGGTAATTTTGAAACAGAATCCAAGTCGAACTGACCCTGAAATGGGGCAGGACTAGAAATCCAGGTCAACTTTGGCACAGGAAGTTTTCGAGTATGATCCAAAATAAGCTCGTTTTTAACTTCGATATGAATCCTCTGTCTCTCTCATGTTATCTTAAATTTTTTTCTTGTAGATGTGAATGAATGTGACTCCAATCCGCCTCGGTGTTTGGGCTTTTGCAAGAACACCTTTGGATCGTACAGGTGTGAATGTCCTAAGGGTTATGAATTGATCAGCAGATCCACATGCAGGAGTAAGTAGACTAGTCCGTCTAAAAAATTTCTTCTTTTCTTTTTAAAATATATAGTTTTGTTTTGGTCTTGCTAAAGAAAACAATTTATTTATTCATGTAATTATTTGCCGAGATATTTATTCGGTTGCTGATTTTTTAGTCGTTTTCAAATATAAATTCAATTGTTTTAGTAAAATTTGTATATACGTTGTGTTTTCTGTAAACCCCAGATATTAATGAGTGTTCGAGGAACATCCACAACTGTAGCTCCCAGTCCGCTTGCTTCGATACCAGAGGAGGGTTCAAGTGCAAGTACATTCAGTGTCCGCAGTACTATCGCAAGGAGATCCAGTAAGTATACTCCGCTCTCATACAAAGTCTCAAGTCAGAAAGGACCCAGAGAAAACGGTGTTTAATTGGTGGGCTATTGACCCTAAAATTCAACTGACGTCACAGTCGCAGTCTTTGTTCTAATTTGGAACTCAAATGTTCTTTTGTGCTGTACTGTACTGTTAATCCGTATTTTAGGCACAAAGAACATTTTGTATTTATGACAAAAAAGATTCAAAGTATTTTAAAATTACGATACACGCAAATCAGGTATTAGACCAAGTCATCATTGGACTACCTTGAAGGTTTGGTCACCTGAAGAAAATAAACATAAGACTTACCAAAATCCATAATTTTATTTTTAATATAAGAAAATCAATTTGAAACAAATAATTTATTTTTGCTCCATGTTTTAAGTGGTTAAACACAATTGAAGCCCCCCCCCCTTTGTGTTATGTTTATGAACATAAACATTGTTTAATTTTTTGTATGAATTTGTGCTGTGTTTCTCTCAGTAAACTTTCATTTTAAGTTGAGCATGAAGCATGCATCCATTGCCATTTCTTAAGTAAGGAAAGAAATGTCTTAGTTTACAGGATTGTTTTGTATATGTAGAATCAAGACCCTTTGTGAGCCCTCCCCCTCTTTGATGTGCTGATGATTGTTATAGTGATTTGTATATATATATTTAGAATGTGAAAACTGTACGCTCAGTGTTTCATGCATTTTGTGTTTATCTGAATCATGTGTCATCTGCTATCATGAAAAGGTTGGCACGGTGATTTGTATTTATTTGGATTGTGGGGAATCGGACTCTGTTATTGTTTATCTTGTGTCAATGCTTAATGTTTCATGCATTTTGTGTATAGTTTCAAGAGCATTTTGATGACTGTCTTGAAAAGGTTTTCACAGTGATTTACTTAGAATGTTTTAGAATGTTAAGAATGAGATTGTTTTAGAGTTAATCATTATGTCAATGCTCATGTTTCATGCATTTTATGTATTATTAGTGCTCGATATTGAGTTTACTCTCGAAAGCATGTGCCTTTTTATGACGGCTTGGTTTTGTTGTGATGGCCGTGGTTTGTTGTGATGGCCGTGGTTTGTTGTGATGGCCGCCGTGTTTTTGTGTTGGCTTCATCGTAGCTTCATCTGCCTGAGTGCCTGAATGAATGGCCCCTCAAATTATTGCATGCTGTTTCAACAAGGTGAGTGCTTATCAGTTTTTTGGAGTTGTTAAAGGGGGGCTGTGTGGTCATGATCAAAGCAGGGCCCAATATCATAAAGCGTGTAAACACAAAAATTTGCTTAGCATGAAATTTCTTTCTTGATAAAAACAGGATTACCAACCGAATTTCCATTTGTTGCGTACTGCTTGATTCTGGTATTCAGCTGTTGTTTGCTTATCCTGAAAATTACATGGCAATTTGGTTGGTAATCCTGTTTTTATCAAGGAAAACATTTCATGCTAAGCAAATTTTTGTGCTTACAGGCTTTATGGAATTGGGACCAGGCCTCTGGCTGACCATAAAAATATGAACTCTCACGGCACGTTCACACTCAACATAGAGGGCGAAACAAGTGTGCTGTGACTGGATGAGAATTCATAAATACATGTTCAGCCACAGTCCCAGTTTGATCAAGATGACAAATTATGGCCCCTCTAGTGTGCATTTTGAACAATTAAGTTTTTAAAAAAAGCCGCTCAGCGATTTAATGAATTGGAAATAATTGTTTAAAGTCTGTGTTAACCCTCCCACTGTGTAACCTTTTAATCATACCATCTATATGGCTTTGAATGATGATGTTACACTATGCCAGCCTGCGGTCATGTCACCATGGTTCAGTTATTTCAGCATGACAATCCATGCAGTTAAACTGTCATTGGTAATTAATGTTACTGACAGGAGGAGGGTATTTTGTCATTGTTGAGACTTTGGCAGTAGAAATGATTAATATTTGCTGGTTTAATTCTGTGTGTTTTGGTGATTATTTTTTTGTTTAGTAAAGAAGACAATTTTCAACGATTCCCAAATTATTTTGCCACTTTCCAATTGAAATCTATCAAGAAATTTATTATCAACATAATTGTAAAAAATACATAATTACATTTTTTGGAGATAACAACAACCTTCATTACTTATGATGTATATTGAGACTTTAAATTCTTAAATGAAAGTTATAAAAATGTGTTTAAGTGATTCTGTGAAATTCAACAGCAAGAAATATTCGTTAAAGTAGTCAAGAAAACTCAAATCACACAGCATGCTGTATAAAATCAATGCACAAGTTTGTATAAAATCAATGCGCAATTTTGAAGTATGTTTGATGTTGCTTATTATTAAACCCAGTGTCTTTGATAACTGCAAACTCATTAAAGTTGTTAAAAAGTATTCAATTTGTCATATATTTTTTTAATCACAGCAGTGACAAGTGTGTCCGTCGACGATGTTCCATCATGAACACAAACTGCTTGAATCTTCCCCTCTCCATCTCCCACAACTACATCGCATTCTCTTCGGGCTTTGTGGCGCCCGCCACCCTCTTCAAGATTGCTACGGTTCCAGATCGTCGATTCAGCTATCGCTTCAAGTTCCTCGCAGGGAACAAAGGAGGTGAATTCTCTCTGCAACAGAGTGATTACGTCGCGACTGTCAACGTCGTTAGAAGTATTGAGGGACCCAAGGAATTCAACTTGGAAGTGGAGATGGAAGTTTATCAAAATGGAATTCTTGCCGCTCGTTATATTTCCAAGATTTTATTTAATGTGGCAGAGTATTCTTTTTGAAAGTGAAAGAGAGAGAGAGAGTGAGAGAAAAAACTGGGAAATGTTATCAGCATAATTTGTGTTTTTTGTTCTTGATGATAAAGCTAATAAAAAATCTTGGGTTCTTATGTTTTTAAGAATACTGGATATGTACGTGAAGTTCTTTGCATAAGTTCAGTACTTTATTAGGCGTGCAACTTTTCAGCTGATGAGCTGATTTCCTCTTTTTCTTTTAAAAACAGTGCCATAGAAAATTGAAAAATACTGTACAAACGTCAAGTTTGGTCTGTAATTTACTCCTCTTGCAATTAGAAAGTTGCACGTATGTCTTTTTTATACATAAAGACGCTTTCTCCCAACTCAGCTGAATCATAGGGGATTCTAAAGTGATAGCAAGAGAAAATGCTGCGAATTTTAACAGTATTATTTGTGTTTTTATTCTTATCCCAGTCGGTTAGTATTTGGAGGTGTTTCTGAAAGATTAACCTCTTTCTCAGAGATTTGTTAGTGATTTTAATCGGCAGTGGAAACCCATCGTGTAGCTTTTATTAAGATTTTCTTGAGCGAATTCACTGGAAGTGTTACCCTTTTCGACTGTTTTTTGTTTTCATTGCCTTTTACTCAAAGGAATGTATCAATACCTTTTTATAACAAATGAAAAATAATGATAATTTCATTCAAGTTGATCTTTTAAAAGCTTTTTTTCATTCAAGTTGATCCTTTAAAAGCTTTTGGGTCTACTCTAGGAGTTACTTCGATTACTATTTGTGTCCAGCGTAAAACGTAATTGTTTTTTACTAATTTATTGAAATAAAAACAATTTTAAATAAGTTTGGTATTTTAATCATTTGTATTGTACTTTAAAAACTAAGGTTTTCTTTTGTTTATTGACACAATTTTATTTAAAATAACCCTACAAGATTCTCAGGATTCTTCTTTAAAGAAATGAGGTTTGTTTGAATGAATTTTGTTTTTTAAACGAATCACCTAATTTCCAATTCAATAGTTTGTTTGCCACCATAATGATAAAATACTCGATTGTAAAGTATAGAACTTACTTCCAACAATGACATTAAAAGAATGAGCCAACCCTTCCGTCTCTGGCTATAAGTTAGACTATCACTTTATACAATATGATGAGTTACACTGAGGGAAAAGGGACAACCTATGGTAGCTAAACTTGCCTCCAAAAACTATCCTATCATTTTGCTATTAATGAAAATAATGATTCAGTGTATAAAGCACCTGACATAATGACTATCCTTCATAGTGGTGGTACCATTGGGGCTATTTAATACATTGGTCAGTATTTTCCTCTCTTTAAAGGCATTGGACACTTATGGAAATTACTCAATATAATTGTTAGCATAAAAACTTATTTGGTTATGAGCAATGGAGAGCTGTTGAAAGTATAAAACATTGTGAAAAACGGCTCCCTCTGAAGTAACGTAGTTTCTGAGAAAGGAGTAATTTCTCACTAAAATATTTAAATCAAATTTGAGACCTCAGCCGAGGTCTCGAATTCAAGCATCTGAAAGCACACAACTTGTGTGAAAAGGGTGTTTTTTCTTCCATTATTCTCTTGCAACTTCATTGACAAGTTGAGTTCAAATTTTCACAGGTTATTTTATGCATATGTTTAGATACACCAAGTGGGAAGACAGGTCTTTGACAATGCCTTTAAATAAGATACAAGAAAATATTCACAATCAGCTATAGGGCTCCCTTGAACACGATCATAATCCACTGAGAAATCTCTACGTTTATTCACAGGGGTGGAGACATAAGATGCAGGAAAGTTGATCTGTGCCCCAACAATGACATGAACTGCATCAACGAGCTTGTCAAGTTGATCACCTACATTAAGTTTGCATTGCCGAGTATGAAGGACCGACGACAGACTCCCATAGAGTTACTCAATCTCCAGGTTGCCAATGTCAAGAGGGAGCAGGTCAACAGGATTGAGTTCATGCTGACTCAGGGGAATGAGTTGGGCATGTTCTCGGTCGAGAAGAGCCAAACTGCAGACCCCCGATATGCCCCAAATACATACTTTAATGTAGTCGGTGAGTATAGGCAAAAAAGATTGGTTAACTTCTAACTAGAATGACCAGAGTCAAAATGAACCATATTTCACCCCTAAATGATTTTTTATTTTTATTTCTTTAGAAATGGTTTTAACCCATAAGAAACGATAGCAGCCTCATACGGCTTGTGTCAAAATGTTCATAGCCAAAGCAAACAGCAGCAAAGTTTGACCAACTTTTATTCACATAATAGGGGTCAAAGTAAAGGCCATGTCCAGACATGAAATTTTTCATAGTAGTATGTTAACATAAAATCCCAATTTCTAAATTAAATTTTCTGTTTCATTTTAACATTTTTTACTGTCAAAATTTGATTAAGAAATTAACAATAGTATCATTGTCTGGGCTTTTTGTGATGATTATACAGAAAGCCACCACCTCCCCAAAATGCATCTGTTGTGTACAAATATAAAGAATACATATATCACTCAAATCTATCTCAAATTCTACTGAAATATTTTTCTCTCCCCCAATTAGGAACGGTGTATCTGGTGTCGTCAGTTCAAGGTCCGTTTGAGACAGACCTTCGTCTGGAGATAAGACAATATAATCAAGCTTATGACATCGTCAACATAAATGTTGCTATCATTAGCATCGATATCGGAGCCCACTGGTTCTAAATGCCATCGCCATGAAAAGCTTGGCAAGGCACGGCAAGGATACATTACAATCCTCAAACAGTTTTGTCTGTGTTCCTTTTTTATTCAATGAGCTCAGAATGTAGTAATCTTTTAAGATTTGTCTTCAAATAATAATTGTTTTATACAGTGGACAAGCACCAAATTTCATAAGTTAGTCCACATTCAAGCTTTGAATTTTATAAAGTCCCCCCTTATTTTTAACAAACTATAACTAATAAAATTGCAAGTATTGCCAAGTTGTTTTTTCCTGAAAAAAAACTGAGTATACTGTTCTAAGCGTCTTCTCAGAGCTAGCCTTTCTCCAAACAGATCTCCCAACAGACTTTTGTACATTTTTGTTTAAGTTTACTTGTAGTTTTTATTATGGGCCACAACCTTGCAAAGCTTCAAACTTCACTCCTAAACAGCTCTGATAGAACTTTACAAACTGTGAAACTACACCATAGGTGCCTTTGGCTAAGCCTAGCAATTGTATGTGCACTATCTCCTTTGGAAAATAACTGCTGCCACACAGTAGACTTGTGTACAAGTTGTTAAATGTCTGTTGCAGTGATAGCGTTCCGACTCTCCCAGCGATATACTGCTGTCACGACTACGGTCCCATTTAACAAGCAGAATTCGGCAACCACCATTTCGCGATCTCGCCATAGCATCGCTATAACTTGACTATCTCGTGGGACCATTTTTAACGATTTCTCCACAAGTCTAGCCACACAGTTGTACTCTTTTTTGTTTATTTGTAACTTCGCAAATTGAATTTGACATTTTTAATAAAGCAAAGTATTTTTTACTGATCAAGTCATTGCTCATTATTTTAATGAACTGGTGAAGTTAATAAATGTACATACTAGTCTAGTCTTAGAATTTTGTATATCCTTAAAATGTTTATAATATGTATTTTTTAAAGAATTACTCAAAGCAAACAATTTTTTCTGGATGATAAAGTTATAATATATGGCGCATGCACAACAAAAAATGCCAAGGTCTTGCTTGCAAAATATGCAACAGCAAAGTACCCAAACTGTTTTCCCCCGTGCTTGTACTGTGTTTTTGATTTTGTGACGACTCCCTCCCAACATGTTCAGTTTGCGTAAGGTCAAGTTTTTAAAAGTTAAATTCACCTTCCAGGTTTTTTGTTCTGATATTGATTCAAAATTATTTAAGTTCCCACCGATTAACAGAAGTAGGTTTTAGATTGATATTAGATCAATGAGTAGACCAATTCATGAGTCAAGAAGAAAGTATTCATGGTGTTCGACAAAGACCACTTGACAACAACTATTTGAGTTGAGTGTGGTTGGAAACAATTTTCCCAACAGAATACAATCCATTTCTCAGACTTATGGCAACAAAGGGAATTAACCCGGGTCCACTTTCTTAGCTGCATAGGCAGAAAATATTGCCAAAACGTGCTTTGCTAAGCCAAATAAAGCTGGATTACAGCCACAAACAGTACAAGTGGGATGGTATTTTGGCTGGTAACCTTATACTGGTAAGCGTAATTTTGGTTGTGCTTTACTGTATTGCTTTAAAGCAGCTCTACGGATTAGAGTCCTGGTATGGCTAGATGCAACAAAGTCAACCATGGGAAACGTGCGTTAAAGGCAGTGGACACTATTGTTAATTAGTCAAAATAATTTTAGCATAAAACCTAACTTGGTCAAATTATTTGGGAGAGGTTGATAATATAAAACATTGTGAGAAACGGCTCCCTCTGAGAAAGAAGTAATGTTCCACGAATTTGATTTCGAGACCTCAAGTTTAGAATTTGAGGTCTCGAAGTTAATCATCTGAAAGCACACAACTTCGTGTGACGTGGTTGTTTTTTCTTTCATTATTATCTCCCAACTTCGACGACCGATACAGCTCAAATTTTCACAGGTTTGTTATTTTATGCATAATGTTGAAATACACCAAGTGACAATTACCAGTAGTGCCCACTGCCTGTAAAGCCTAGTCACACTGCAGCCATAACTATCAGAACACAAAGAGCACTTTGTTCCATTGGTGGAAATACTCCATGCAGAATACGCCAACTCATTCAATCAATCGAAGGCATGCAAAGATAACATTCTCGTTGTCGTTCTCGATGTCTGTGTGACCAGGCCTTTACTCCTTTTTAGAGAAAGCTAGAAGACTATGGTTATGTACTCTGATTGTATGCACTATTGTAATTCCAATATTGTCCAATGCAAATTTTCAAAATGCAAATATTATTATGGGAAACGCTGTTTGATTGGGCGAAGTTGATGTATGAAAAGCGTTTGAACCGTTTGTTATAAAATGCATATGGTTAGAAAGATGTTTTAAAAGCATACCTCGAAATTGCACGATTTTGCTTTTATGCCGTGAACTAACTCGGCATGCCATTTTATGGAGTCAAATGGCCGACCATGCTGGTTTGCCAAGTAAAGAAAAACCATGTAATTTAGAACCATGCGTTGAAATTACTTTTAAAACATTTTTGTAACCTTATGCATTTTATAAGCAACGGTTCCAAATGCTTTTCATAGACCAACTTGTCCGAACCAAGGCAATGCGTGTCCCTTTAAACAAGGCCATGTGATTGTAAGATTCGCTCTTGTGTCTGCAACTTATTTTTCATGAATTTGTGTTTTTAATTCAATATTTTATCAATGCCTTTTTACAAGTATGTTATTGCTTTTTTTTGTCTTTCCAAAAAATCTCTTGGAACTCACTATATTTTTAACTCTCTTGTGTATTTTTATATAGTTGGTTGCAACTAGTAGTTAATAAAATTTTACACTAAATAAAATTGTACACTAAATAAATTAACCTTTTGTATATCTCTAAATTTTTGTTGTTGTTAAAACCTTTTGTGATAACATGGTGATAATTAAGGTGGGATTTTCATCTGGCTTTCAACAGGGCTCAATTTCATGAAGTAAGATTGTTTGTCAGGGTTACCGTTCACGATTTACATACATCACATGTTGTACCAAGTCTGTGCTAAGCCTGTTTTCTACAACTTCATTCCAATTTGTGCATCAATCTTGCCGCCCCCCCCCCCATTTTTTCTCTAATATGCCTAGCTTATAATCATACAACCCCCATATTTGTGTGATTCAACTTCATGTATGCATATTAATGGGAGTTTAATTAGGTGCGCTGTGGCCGAGAGGTCAAGCGCACTGGACTCGAGAAAACCAGAATGTAGGTTTGAGGCCTGCGGTCTTAGTATGTGTCCGAACGAAAGACAGTTGATCATTTTTGCTTTGTCCTTCGGATCGGACATGAAGCCGTAGATCTAGTGTGTTGTGTAATGCATGTGAAAGAAGTTTTAGAACCCAGGGGTGGATTTCACAAAGGTAGTCCTAACTTAGGACTAGTCCTAGGCAATGCTAAGAGATAGGACCAGTCCCAAGTTAGGATGAGTTACTGGTCTTAACTTAGGACCAGTCCTATCTCTTTGCATTGCCTAGGACTAGTTTTAAGTTAGGACTACCTTTGTGAAATCCGCCCCAGTACACTCATTGCTAAGAGAAGGTACTGGGTACTATTTACGGGTGTAGTTGGCTCCAGACTGCACCACAACGCCTTGTAAACTGTTACATCCAGGGATGAGATTTGTCAGACTTTTATCTGAATTCAGACTTTTCAAGTTGGCCTGGTGAAGAAAACCAGCTGTTTCTTTTTCAACGATAAAACAAAATCCTGCTCTTTGACCAACTTCTCTAGTGCTGAGAACACTGTTCACTAAAAGCTCAGTGGAATCTATAACTCCAGGGGTTACCGTACAGGTGGAAAAAAAAACATACTTTCAACATAAATCAGCAGAATTTGTATCCTACATGTGTAGTTTCAGACCTTTTTGTGCGCAATGACTCTCATCCCTGTACATGGTGCTATGTTCATAATTGCATGAAATGTTTCGTACACAGTTCCACACATCTTGCCGAGACACTAACGAGTTCTTTGGGATGCACTCAATTGCGGTAAAGCACTATAAAAACAGCGCGCTTTCAGAGTTTAAGGAATGTAGTTGAATGATCCAAGCTATTAGTGTGCTCAAGCTCTGAAGTAGCCAACAAAAGAGACCTCGAGAACTGATCTCCCTTATTTGATCTTATAAAATGTTTAGAAACCTTATACATGTACATGCATTCAGTTTAGGGTGACCTCGTAAAGGTCTGAACTGTGATCACGACAAAGTACTTGTATTTTGACGTGCCAAGTGCTCAACAAGTACTTGCAATGTTATCACAAGCGTGCGGGCAAAGGTAGTGGCTTAATAAAGCCAATTGGTGTTGGTTTGTTTGGTGTCTTCTTTCTGGGGGTCTAGTGACAAGAGGGATCAAAAAGGTACATTAGGAAGCGAGGCTGAAGTTCTCTGCTTAGCAGTTAACAGGGCCGTGCTAAGCAGCATAATAAACTCGACTCAAGATGACATGCATGGTTGTTCTCCGACTCGAGGCTTGTCCCGACTTTAATTACACTGTACAGTTAAATTATTTCAGATATTATAACATCAACAGATATAATTAAAATCACACCATGATTAGAATTGACTTGAATTCCCCCTAATGTCTTTGGTTGTAGGATCTTCCTCTATCCCCCAAAATACTTCATTCTGTAATAACTCAACATCCAAATGTTTTGACAAAGTGAATTCCTGCTCCAATGATATGTAATAGGAATTCCACGACCATCTCACACAAAGTCAGAAAACTGACAGGGTTGGATTTTGGACTGATCGGCTGAACTATTTATTTCCTGTTTTTGTTACCCTGTAATTTCAAAAATATTCATGCGCAATAATTTAGTTGAAAATTTCCTCAAACCATGTTCCTTTCAATCTGTTCCTTTCAACCTGTACCTGGTAGGCCCCATTTACCCCACCCAAGTCGACCCAACTTTGAAGTGACATTTATATTATTACCCATTTGCACAGGAATGTAAATCCTACACCAATGTACATGTGAGTCTAAAAGACAATATCAATCAACTTGATGGAAAGATGATCGGGTCTCCGTGGTCAAGTGGTTAGATTGCAGGACTTGCAATTACAAGGGTTCCAATCCTACCGAGCAAACCGCTGATTTCACAATGACTAGAATAAGTATTGACTTCTAGTTACCGAATCATAATTTCTTAGTTTGTGCAATTCATAATCATAGATGTTAAACCAATGTGTGTATGAAAGAGATTGGCTGTTGCCAGCTTGGTGCTTGTATCCCATTGTGGGATTTTGCCAAGTTTTCCTTGACAGGAAGATCTTCTAAACAAACAGATCCCTTTCTTCCACAATGTCTAGAATAATTATGTCGTCTAATTACTGAATCACAATTTCTTGATTTGTGCAATACATAATCATAAATGTTAAACCAATGTTTGTATGAAAGAGATTGGCTGTCACCAGCTTGGTGTTTATATCCCCTTGTGGCAGTTGGCTGAGTACCCCCGACGAGAAGATCATCTAAACAAATATATCCCATGCCAATGTGTGCGTATGTCACCTATCCACACCAATGTCCATTAATCTAAGGCTGCATCCTTATGGCCCCATCTAGACGAATTGTCTCGGCATTCATCATGGGATTCTCAATGATACACTGAACCATGTGTGCGTACTCGTCAGGGTGGCCAAGACGACTAGGAAACGGAACCATACGAGCTAAGAAGGTCTTCACCTTCTCTGGTAGCGATGCTAGAAGTGGTGTGTCAAACAATCCTGAAGAAACAACAAACACATGAAAAGTAAAAATGCTTTGAAGACTTGGCTTACATCAATGGTTTCATCATGGTTTGAAGTCAATCAAAGAAGGCTTGCGATTTCTCAAGAATTTTCCTGATTTCAGGATAGTCTCTAAATCTTTAGTTTACGTTTCTATATAATCATTACCATACACCCAAACATGGTTTTATTGAAAGTGTCAGGGATAGTTTAAAAACAAAAAGTCTAAAACTTTTTTTATTATTTTTTTAAAGGAACATACTTTGCAACATAGGAAAAATTGAGAAAATGTCAATTCAAGTCACGACCTTTACTTTGACCTTTTTGGTTGAGTAGAAAGTCAGATCTTGCGGTCATCATTTGCTGCTGTGATCATCAAAGTTGTCTCCAGCCACTATGGTCTCTTAAGGGTTAAGCATCTACCCTCCCTCAGTACATTTGCCCATCTTGCTAATAAAGATAAATCTGCCCTTCCAAACTCAGTCCGATACTTCACAAAGGCAACAAAGGTGATTGCCTCCATGCCCCATGATCATTGCCTTGGTGCTCTTCAAATGCTCCAGTAGAAACTTATGATTTGCTCATACGGTGCCCTTTACCAAGGAGAAAATGTCTTGGTGCCCTTTCCCTTTCAAAAACCAAGCACACAGGCCTGCAAACAATACATCTTAAAGAGTTTAATCCCAGACAAATGTTGCTCAGTCTGCCCAACCACCCATCTCTTCTCACCTGGTGCTATGGTACAAACTCTGATCCCTTGCGAGGCAAGATCTCGAGCGATTGGCAACGTCATGCCAACGATGGCGCCCTTCGATGCTGAATACGCAGCCTGGCCGATCTGTCCGTCGTACGCAGCCACACTAGCTGTGTTGACAATGACGCCCCTCTGTCCATCCGCTCCGGGATCATTCTTGCCCATCTCACCAGCGGAGAGACGGATGACGTTAAAACTACCCACAACGTTTACCTGAAAGAAAGGTCACAATATTAAGTTGTCTCTCTTTATCTCTATCTAGCTCTCTCTCTAGTTGACCGAAATCTGATTTGGATTTGGAATCATACTGAGATTTAATGTCAATTCTTATCTATCCCTCATTAGGTTGGGAGGATCAGCTGGAAGCACCCCAATGTCCCTAGCAACTAGGTACATCAGTAGGCTATCTGAGCTTCTGTCTTCATTCTTTTCATCCTTTCATCTTTTGATGACCAGGTGATAAGCTGAGAAAGAGATACAGGCTCTTTGATGTTTTTGTACGAGTGCCCTGTGAGTCTCATATGATGCTGTGTAGTTTGTTACATAATTTTGATCATGTGCCCACTTGTTTAAGAAAAGGGAATTTCCCCAGTAGGTCTTCTGTGAATTCGAACATATGTCTAAAATTGGACAAAACATATTGAGTGTTGCCATAAGTATTATCATAGCAAACTGGTTCTTTCAGCTTTGGCTTCTTTGTCTTCCCATCTTCTGTTTTTTGTAACCGTGGTAATAAGAAAATAACAATACTCACAGTTAAAACTCTCTGGAAGTCCGCTAGTGGATGAGCTCGGTTTTTGTTAAAATTATACGTTTTTACAGCAATACCGACTCCAGCACAGTTGACAGCCAAGTCTAATCGGCCAAATGAGTTCTTAGCCATAGCTAAGGCTGCGCTTACTTCAGACTCTGAGGTTACCTGTTGGTGAAGGAAAACAAGTTAGCTATTCCTCCATTTCTGAAGAATATAATGTGGTTTGGACTGATAAAATAGCGGAGTATATCTCATATGACCAGTTCCATGTCTTGCCAGCTGCCAATTGTTAATCATTTTGCAAACAAGTTGACATGATCAATAGATCTCAAATATTTCAGGGTAATTCGTACATACAATTACAAAGCAGGCCTGGAACTTTTCTCTTGAAGGGGCACAGTGCTATTTTCCTCTAAAGGGAAACTTGTGCAAAATCTCATTTTGTAACAACAGCCAAGGCACCACGGTAATTGCTGTGGGTGCTGTGGGTTAATTTGACAAGGTGCTATTTGCGAGAATAGACCATCACACAAAATAGCAAGGGTAATAATAAAGGGCATCCAGGCCTGATACTTCACATGGAGGCTACAAAGGTGATTGCCCCCATGCCCCCTTGTCAACGCCTCTTGAAATGCTACAGTAGAAATTAACATTTTTGTCAAAGGGTAACCTTGATTATGCCTTGGTGCTCTTGCCCAATGATTTACACCTGCTTACTTACATCTCCGGCAGAAAATTTGCAATTGTCTCCGAGTCCCTTAGCGACATCTTCTCCCGGTGAGTTAGGAAGGTCAAGAACAACAACTCTAGCTCCTTGGTTGACCAACCGCTGTGCAGTCGCCTTCCCTAGACCTGAACCTCCACCGGTCACTAAACCAACCAACCCCTTAAAACAAAAACATGTCAATTGGGAACTGTTAAATTTATTACCACTATTTTTTGTCGGAAAAGTTTCCGTATGGCGCCACCACTTTTTCATTCGATATGAAATAATATAGTATCTAATTTTTGTCTTCTCTCTTTCAAAAAAAGAGACGATTGACTGCTTAGAATTTTTGTAAATTAATTTGTCTTACAATGTATTGTTGTACTTTTTTTGTAGATATAAACAAATTCTTTTTAATGTTGAGTGATCTGGATTTGCTGGTCAATGATCCGGAACTGTTCACACGACCATGGAGATACGACCGAGCTACAAATATTGCGATGTCTCTTCTATTTCTACCTTCATGGTCTGTCCATGCAGCAATAATCTTTCCCATTCATAACGATAATGATAAATATGCTAAAATGTGTAGTGATTACTTTAGAAATCCACCATGATTGAATGATGAAGCCTTGTTGAAGTTTGAAGGCTCGAGTCGTCATTAACAATTGGTCATCTTTGCAGCATAACTTAGCCTAGAGGCCGGAAAGAAATGAATATTAGTACTCACTTTTAAGGATCGAACACCAGCCATTTGGGTGATTGAGTATTACTTTGAATTATGATGACCTCCTTTTCGCCGGTAAACCACTTCGCCGGTGATTTGTCGTGTTAACAGCACATGCACACAGTACATACAGTACGCCCGGGCATACGTCCTGTGTACTTCTTCTGATAAGTGATAGCGCCCTCTTTTGAATACTCTTCAACCATGGCCATCCCTGGGACAATCAGCCCCCCCCCCCCCCCCCATTTATTTCTCTGCGGATTATGGTGAAAATGCATACGAAAACAAAAACAACAACAGGGAACAACAGCAACAAGCAAACAATACACACACAAAAAACAAGCACAACAATTACCCAAACAAACGAACATAGGTCTATTTAAACAAGCAAGGTTTTTTTTTAACCCAATATTAATTAATATATTAATTAACAGGAGCAGCTATAGCAGCAACAGCATCAACAACAACAGCAGCAGCAGCAGCAGTTGAACAGAAAAACAAGAAAACCAACGACAGCAACACCACCACAACCCTCTAACAACTAATGCTAAAGAAATTATGTGAGATAAAAATTACAATAAAACCAAATGAACAATTTCATTTATTTCTCTCTTTGTTTACGACGCCACATTATTTGCATACATCCGTTAATAAAAAAAACACACCAAAATGGTCACATCAGATCTGAGAATATAAAAAATAACCCATCTTCCCCCAACGTGATGACCTAAGACATGAAGTTCATGATGATCAACTGGCCTCTGTAGGTTGGGGGAGAGTCCATGAAATGAGATGTCTAGACGGTGAAAATGGTTATTATATAAAAAGCCTCTCTCATCATCAGCGCGCGTCTCAGTCTGCATCATTTCGGTTCATCCACCACTAGCTGATGACAGCTCTCTCCACCATGGATCAGTGTGTAAGCATGAGTGAGATGAGCCGTGATAGTGGTGAAGAGAACGGCTTTGCCGTCGCTGTATCGTCGTCTGCAGGTAGTGCTGATGTGAGTAAACATGGCATGGAGGATGCGGAGGAGGCGGCAAACGGCAGCGGGTCAGAGGATGGGACTGTGACACCGTCTGCCGCGGCAGCTAAGAGGTACCGTACTATTATTGATGTGTTGGTTTCTGCGTTCGGCTAATCTTCTTTAGTTAATCTTTGCTGTAATAATTGTTATGTTTATAAGACGACTATGGTTGTGGTGGGGGGGGGGCGGGGTTGGTGGCGCACCTTTGAAGCATAGATGACAGGACAACACTACACACAAAGGTGGATAATAATATGGATGCCATTGTATGTGTGGACCGTCAGGAAATTGAGCAAATCATCAATATTCCAAAGAGCTGCTTAATGCCAACTGTTTCAAAATATAGGTGGATCATTTTTTATCAGAAATGTTTGTTAGTATTTTGTTGATTATACTATAATCTGAAGTTACTGCTTTGTAAATAGCCTATAATATAATCTCTGTATGCTTTATGATAACATCACTATGCGATATTTTGATATGTGTGAGATAAAGTCATCCGTACACTAGAGTAAACAAAAGTGCCTCTGGTTCTGGGGGCATTTCCTAAAAAAGTGAGGATTGCACTAGTTGCAATGAGAAGTTAAATAAATAAACCAATGATTAAAGGAACACGTTGCCTTGGATCGGACGAGTTGGTCTATAAAAAAGCGTTTGTAACCGTTTGTTATAAAATGCATATGGTTGTAAAGATAATTTAAAAGTAGAATACAATGATCCACACAAGTTTGCCTCGAAATTGCGTGGTTTTCCTTTTACTGTGCGAACTAACACTGTCGGCCATTTGTGGGAGTCAAAAATTTGACTCCCATAAATGGCCGACCGTGTTAGTCGACGAGGTAAAAGGAAAACCGTGCAATTTCGAGGCATGTTTGTGTGGATCATTGTATTCTACTTTTACAACATCTTTTTACCCATGTGCATTTCATAACAAACGGTTACACACGCTTTTCAAAGACCAACTCGACTGATCCAAGGCAACGTGTTCCTTTAAAAAGGTAGGCCCCTAAAAAAAGGAGCAGAAGATGAAACGTAAATAATATAAATAAATTATACGAAAGCCCACTGTCACTCTAGCAGAACAAGTCTACCCCATTCGAACAAAAAGTTGGGAGGGGGTACCTCGAAAAATCAAATTTATTGTGCTTTTCAATGGGGGTTTCAACAAAACAATCAAGCAAACCATACCCCAAACAAACAACAAATAAACAAACAAACAAACTTTTAACATTTTCTAAGATTCTAAAAGTAGGGTTTTCACGTCTGGCTGGCATTGCATATTCATGTACATAACAAGTAATTTTTGGGGTAAGCGGCTGTTTCTGAGGGGAGAGCATTACATTAATTATTTTGGGATTAAGATAATAGCCCAACTTTAATTAATTTATGTAGTTCGCGTATCCTCATTAACACACTCGAGAAAAAAAAGAAAAAAACCAATTCGACACAAAACTAGCAGGCCTTTTCCAGGCTACCAATCGAGTTCGCCTTCGTCGATATGATGTGTTGTGTGGTGTAGGCCTGATAAATAGGGCAATTTTGGGGGCTGTCAGTGTAAAAAAGCGTGGCAGGTAGAAAACGACCGTTTGGTGCGCATGCGCACTTTCATGCACGTGTAATAAGGTCGTTGATGGCGTCCCAAAACATTGTAACGGATTAGTACGCTGCATGTTTTTGTGTTCACACAAATATTTTCATTTGCAAATTAAAACAGAAAGATGGCGGACTATTTGGTGAGTTCTGACGGCAAGATTCCCGACCCTGCCATTGATGATGGACTGGCGGGGGCACAGCTATTCGGATTGGGTGATGGACTGACTTACAAGTGAGTAGTTTGTTCCGTTTGTTCAGTCTGTTTTCACAGTTTCTTTTATTTACAATGTGTCCAATATGTGTCCAATGTGCACGTTTTTGTACATAACGAAAACCCAGTGCAGTGTGTGATTATGATTGTGAACCCGTCGACTGTTTGTATGCAAGTCAATCCGTAATCTTTATTATATCATGATCTGAACCTGACATTACTCACATAACTCTCGTGTTAGTGCTGTTAAAGCCATTGGACCCTTTCGGTACAGAAAAAAAAAAAAAGTTCACAGATTTACAAATAATTTACAGGGTTTACAGAAGGTAATGGTGAAAGACTTCTCTTGAAATATTAGTCCATGAAATGCTTTACTTTTTGAGAAAACGGTAAAACAATATAAATTCTCGTTAATGAGAATTACTGATTTGTTATAAACACATGTCATGACACGGCGAAACGCGCAAAAACGGGAGTGGGTTTTCCCGTTATTTTCTCCCGACTCCGATGTCCGATTGAGCCTAAATTTCCACAGGATTGTTATTTTATATATAAGTTGTGATACACGAAGTGTGGGATTTTGACAATACTGTTTACCGAAAGTGTATAATGGCTTTAAACGTGCACCACACAAATATGAGAAATCAAACAGCGTCGGCCTTATCTGCACTTAATAATAAGGAAAAGTTTCTGTATGGCGCCACCACTTTTTCATTCAAAATAAAATAATATAGTATCTAATTTACCTGATTGATATATCCCTTTTTGTAAAAACGAGTGAAAAAGTGGTGGCGCCATACGGAAAGTTATCCAATAATAATATTTTTATTGTTTTTATCATGAAAAAAAGATCCCCAACCCCCAAGAAGGAATACGCATACTGTAAATTAAATCCGTATCCTGCCACCACTTTTTCATATGAATAGTCAAGTAAGTACTAATTTACTCAACAATAATTCCTTTTTGTAATGTAAGGATTAATCATAATGAGTGAAAAAGTGGTGGCAAAATTTAATAATATAATTAAGATAGTGGCCCGTTGTAACTATAAACTTTAGACTCGACTAGAATAAAATAATACTTATTTATTATCAAAATAATTAGTAATTACATGTCACTGATAAAATGAAGAACTTTCAAATACCACCGCCCGCCCCCCAAAATTCTAGAAAATTTTAAAACATTAAATTATTCAAGCAGAAATGACAATTCATTCCTTATATTTTGATTGATTTAAAAAACCAGTCATTAACGCACATAGTCACTTAAATTTATTAAAACAGTTATACAAACAAGAAACAACATGACCCGGTACTTCTTCTAGAAACTAGAAGTAGTGACCCGGCTAACGTTCACTTCGCACTGTGCTGGCAATACAAAATTACAAAATTGGTAACCTGTACGAAGTGTCCCGAAGGTACAAAGTGTCCAGGGTATGAAGTGGCAAAAAGTACAAAGAGTCTGGCATCTAAATATTATATGGAAATCTCTCCATCTTATTTGGCGTGAGAGGTGTAGAGAGTTTTGAAAATTCCACCATCATACATGTAGCATAATGAAGGGGTGTTTTTATTTGGAGGTAAAATAACTTGAAGTGCCCTTGGACTCCCAATACTAAATTGAGCTGGGAATAAAAGTTCAAGAGTCAATGAACAATTTCCTTATTACTGTAAAAAAGCTGTGAGATTTATTTATAAGTATTTTTGTGTATTATTGAATTTATAAAATTTAGCATTTTAGTGTTATGTGGGAGTTAAATTTCAATGGGAGTCACCCTGTAAAAGATTAGATTATTGCAAAGTTCAGGTGTTTAGGTTCATCGCTCTATAGTTTAATATCAGTTGGTTGAAGGAGGTAGCGTGTCCTGGTTAAGTGGTCTACCCACACCACCAATTTAAAGTTGTAGGCCCCAGTTTACTAAATAGTGTGGTTACGTGCAAGTCTTCTAAGTGTATCCAAGTTTCTTTCAATTCTTCAAAAAGTAGAAATAAGAAATCTGAAAGTTATTTTGTTATAAAGTGCTTGTCAAACTTCATTTGTATGTATTACGACCAGAATGGTGTGATGGCCTCTGTTTAAATGTTCACATCCCCTTTAGAAAGAATGCGTGTCTTGGTGCATGCACCGCAAGGTGTCCTAAGGACAATACTAGAGACATCAGTGGTTATGGAAACTCGTCCATCCAAGAATCTTGTTTGAACTCTTACAATTTCACCCATTTTTTGTTGGCCTACATGCAGTGCTTGATTTGTTTACCACTTTTAGATGTAAAGGAGCTCCAATGTTGACCACTAAACACATCATGAACGAAACAACATTCTGAACAAAAAGTACAGAATGCTTACAACTGCAGGACTAATGAATATACATCATAGAGGGCAACGAAGGTGATTGCCTCCGCCTCTCTGGTCATTGCCTTGGTGCCATTGAAATGCTAACAATAGAAATTTACAATTTCCTCATCTAGGGTACCCTTTACTTAGCTTTATAGGCATAACAAAAAAATGTTAACCTGACCTACCCTAAAAATATGGCAACCCTTGATATTTTTATTTTTTTCAAAGGCAGTGGACACTATTGGTAATTACTCTCAATTATTATCATACAACCTTTCTTGATTACGAGTATTAGGGAGAGGTTGATAGTACAAAACATTGTGAGAAACAGCTCCCTCTGAAGTGACATAGTTTTCGAGAAGGAAGATTTGATTTTGAGACCTCAGATTTAGAATTTGAGGTCTCGAAATCAAGCATGCATAGCGCATAACTCCGTGTGACAATGGGTGTTTTTTCTTTCATTATTATCCCCAACTTTGATGACCGATTGAGCTCAAATTTTCGCAGGTTTGTTATTTCATGCATAACATGTTGAAATACAGAAAGTGAGAAGACTGATCTTTGACAAAAGTTACCAATAGTGTCCAGTGTCTTTAAAGACATAAAAAATGTCATCAAGGTTTAAAATGAACTTTTTATTGTGTGAAGCCTTGTTTTCTTTGTTACCGGCTAAAACATTAGAAAACACGTCATTTTCATTGCTGGGAGTGGGGAATTTTTTTTTAAATCCCCACCTACCTACACTATTTTTGGGGGCCTGTTATGCCAACATACGTAACATATTTTTTGTTATGCCTTACTGTGCGCTATCAGGAAAACACAAAAAACATGGTCACAGACTTGCAATCAAGTATACAGAATATTAATTGTTATTACTAAAATCTGACTCATTTATAATTTCTTTCTCCTTGTAGTGATTTTTTGATCTTGCCAGGGTACATCGATTTCACAGCAGATGAAGTGGTAAGTCATTTATAAATGTATAAGAGTAATCTTTTTTTGAGAAATTAAAATCAAAACAAAATGCTTCTCAAAATTTGTGTTGTCTTAGTTGCATGTTCAACAGCAGGGGTCAAAATTGCCACAAGCCCGCTAGCCCTGGACTACCAGATAGATTTACAGATGGGCTACTGATTTTTTCAGTTTGATAGCATTGCGGGCTATTGGAAAAATAATGCAAAAATCATCATCACAAACAATAAAGAACTGTGCTATTGTAAAGTTTTAGCCGTGACGCAAGACATAATATGTTTTTTTGGCTACCAAAATCCCATTAGGGCTACTAACAATTATTGATTACTAGCCTTGCTGACTACCATTAAAATACACTTGATTTTGACCCCTTTACAGATTTATAAATAGCGGGTTGAAAGTTACACTGCCTCTTAAATACCAACCCTTTTTTTTTTATTAACCAATATATATTTTTCTTCTTCTACTACTCTCACTACTACTTTTTAATATTCTTTGATTGGGCAAATGCTGCTGCTGCCACGCGGTCGTGGCCCTTCTTGGCACCCCTTCAAAGAATTTGCCCCTGACTTATGGGAAAAAAATTCCATGGAAATGCTGCGACAGCCCCTTCAAAATTTGTTTCAGACACCAGCTCAAAAATGAAGTCCTGGTTACTCCCATTCATCTACAAACAGTACTGTAGAAAGATATGATATTGATTTCCGTCTGCCATCTATTTATAACTTCTAAGTTATGACTGCTGTTTTGTTCTCAAGGAGTCTTAGGCTGATAGGCCTATTCATAATTTGTGAGACAGACGTCATCATCTTTTGTTCTTTTTGGTTACCGTAGCAACTATTTTTACCATCGGAAATGCTGTTACATTACAGAGGGGAATATTGCCACTTATAATTACTAAGAGCAAAGTGAAAATGCATCATAAATTATGTTATGTTTCGTACTATGCGCTACGAAATTAGCAAATTGTTGTATTCATGCATCTTACGGCTTTCATGAAGTACACTTTAATTCGTTAAGTTGTGAATTTTTATTTATTACGAAGTGCGCTCGTTCATTGTGTTACCTTAAGATTATATATCTCGATCGTGATATTTAGAAATAAACCAACAAACTCAAACCTGCAAGGTTGTTTCACTTACAAAGTAATTAAAATTGCACGTTGTAGTGTACACTGTGGTTTAATTTGCAAATTTGTGTTGGATCTGACAAAGGCAATTTTAAAACATGTTACACGTTATAATTGAAGTACTAAAAATAATCTCATATGAGGTACTACAGTACATTTTCACTGTATGATGTACATGTACATTTTCTGAGCGTGGTAAACAACTAATGTACATTGTAAGAACCGATTGGCCTCAACATATAGCTTTTTTCTGTTAGTAGAATTATTTCATGTTTCAGGAATAAGGAAATTTGAAATACATTGTGCATCCCATGGGTAATCTAGAAAATTCTAAAAAAAAATAACTGTTCAGATTCAGGCATAGATAATGTACAATTAAACAAGTATGTGATGGGCCAGGTGTGCAAGTCTTTCGCATTAAATTGATACTGACCAGTCGGCATTAAATTCTTAGGGAATGTGGGTACAAAATCTAAGCTGTTTGGAATAATAGGCAATATTTCCTAGAATGGTCATAATGTTTGAAACTTTCATTTAAATACCATCGTCTACTACATGTACTTTCTTTCACAGTAAAAAAACTCCCACAGTGTTTACATGTACATCAAAAACATTAAATCCATCCACATTAAAGCAAGGTGACAGCACGGGTGCCAACTGCTCACTGGCTAAATCACATTGACTGAGGGCAGCATGCAAACGGACAACACAGAATTTAAAAAAAAGTTGTTTGCAGGCAATCTTTGGAGATACAGTATTTGTTTTTCTAATCAGCAGGGGCACTTCAGACGACAATATTGTCATAATTTTTTAGAACACTTTGGATAAAAGTTTGTAATTTGCTTTCAGATTCAGGGTCATTGCCTTTTTAAAGGGGCACAATGCTGATTCTTCACAGAGGCAACAAAGGTGAATGCCTCCATGCCGCCTGGTCATTGCCTTGTGCCCTTGAAATGCTCAGTAGAAATTTACAATTTCCTTAAAGGAACACGTTGCCTTGGATCGGACGAGTTGGTCTATTAAAAGCGTTTGAAACCGTTTGTTATAAAATGCATATGGTTAGAAAGATGTTTTAAAAGTAGAATATAATGATCCACACAAGTATCACTCGAAACTGCACGGTTTTCCTTTTACGTCGAAAAACTATCACGGTCGGCCATTTATGGGAGTCAAAATTTTGACTCCCATAAATGGCCGACCGTGTTAGTCGACAGGGTAAAAAGAAAACCACGCAATTTCGAGGCATATATGTGTAGATCATTGTATTTTACTTTTACAATATCTTTCTAACCATATAAATTTTACAACAAACGGTTACAGAACGATTTTCAAAGACCAACTCGACCGATCCAAGGCAACGTGTTCCTTTAAGGTGCCCTGAACCAACGAGGTAGAACCTAAACTTAGGAAAGAATGCCTTTGTGCCTATTGCCCTTTCAAAAACAAAGTATACAGGCTTGGGGCACCAACGCCAAGACCAGGGGCCAGCAGTTGCCTTGCCCTCCATAACCTCCTTGTAATTCAAGGCCTTTAAAAACACTGGATACTATTGGTAATTGCTAAACACCAGTCTTCTCACTTGGTGTATTTCAACGCATAAAATAACAAACCTGTGAAATTTTGAGCTCAATTGGTTGTTGAACTTGTGAGATAATAATGAAAGAAAAAACATCTTTGTCACAGAAAGTTGTGTACTTTCAGATGCTTGATTTCGGGACCTCAAAATCTATTTCTGAGGTCTCGAAATCATATTCGTGCAAAATAACTTCTTTCTTGTAAACTACATGGCTTCAGAGCGTACTGTTTCTCAGAACGTTTTATACTGACAACAACAGCTCCCTATTACTGGTTACCAAGTTAGGTTTTATGCTAATAATTATTTTGAGTAATTGCCCCACTGCCTTTAAAAGCATTGTACATTATATTATCATAATTGCAAAGTTGGTTTGATCTACAACGCTTGAAACACCAGATAAAACAAAGCCCTTTGACAAACAGCAGAAAAACACCATGTGGCCTCTGTTCTCCCTGTGTCATGATGACACAATCACATCCATATCTTGAAACCAATCCCATCTGTTCGGCCGATTATTATTTGATATATTTTTCTTGATTGTCGATGCACAATTTGAAAAGACCTTGGTCTTGGCAGCTGACTGCATTCTAGGTGACAAAGTGTACCGTACGTAGTTTGAATTATTTGAACTAGTAACACATTTTTGTCCTTGACAGTTCAGTTACACATATATTTAACTAGGTACATGCACCTTTTAACTTACATATGCAACACTCACTTCCAACCACAGAGCCAACTCCCCTGAAAATGAAAGTCCAGGGCTAGATTTCACAAAGATTCATCTAAGATTGGTTTGTATTGTGTGGTCACACTTGGCAATTAAGATTGATTCGCACTAAGGATCAATCTGAGCCCTTTGTGAAATCGGCGTCAGGAAATCCCTGGATGTTGCCACCCGGCCACCCCATGTTATTTTCACCATGTTCACACACAGGGTTCTCCACCAGATTATTTCAGGAGCTGAGGGGCATTCTTAGACAAAAATGGATGGCCGAAGCAAATGGAATTAAAACAACTTTGAATGTTTTCTATGTATTTATCTTGGTTTTAAAATCTCTACAACTGAGTGATCTATTGCATTCTTTTCAATAGTTTTCATTCAATGTTTTTTGTAAAAATAAATTAAATAATCGCCCAAAATTTTTGGCCATAATTTGCCCAAATCGACTCTGGAAAAATAGTGAGTATGATGTACCTTTATTTCACAAGTCGGTGTAAGGCTGCATCAGAATGATTCCTGATTTAATTGTTACCTCAATGAAATTAAGGAATGTTTGTTGTGATGTTTGTTTTATGCAGGATCTTACTTCAGCTCTTACTAAGAAGATCATCTTAAAGGCACCGTTTGTGTCTTCACCCATGGACACAGTGACAGAGTTTTCAATGGCCATCGCCATGGCGGTAAGATTGCTTTCTTGATTTTTCATTATTTTTTTTTCGCTGTGTAGGAAAAGAGTTGAATTCCTGATATTATTTGAAATATGAAAAGACATACAAATTACAAAGTTGAAACACTGATTGTAAGCAGTTACAATACAATTTAAAAAGATGTATAAATCATTTACAATGTTTTGCTGAAGCCATCTGACTAGGAAAGATAGTCTCGCCTTCATTGTACACAAGATCAAAGTCATAAACTGGCTGGTAAAAATAGCAGCATACCAACAGAAAAGGCTCATGGCCGACCACGTCATACACAAAGCAAGTCTTCATAAATATGTAGTAATTTCACTCTGTACTGACCCTAAATATAGAAGCTTGATATTGTGACGTCATTCAAGTACCTGTATTTTACATGTAGTGTACATATGCATGTGTCAAATTTCACCGACGTACGTACGCATCAAAGCCATTGTCAATGTTTTACGTTCTTGAGTGTACTGTACTATGGTGATCGCAAGAAAAATGGGCAGTTTGTCTGACATTTAAATATTATAATAACAATGAATCAATGTCTTTGACCAAGGATACACAACGCACACAAGAAGAAATTTAATGAGTGATCAAAAAAAATGTTTAAGTCCTGTTTGAGTTAAAATGATCTCGTTACTGCATAGTGCTTGAAAACAAGGCGTTTTATTTCTCTGGATTTGTCTTTAGGATGTTCGCAAGATATCCTGGAGCCTTCATGTTTTCTTGTACAGCAGAGAAATCGCCAATGTAATACTAATAATAACAATAATTTGGGGGCTAAACATCCTTACTCGCAGCTAAGAGCTGAATTACGAAGGATGCAGCTACAATGTGTTTGAGAAGCAGACAAGCAAGGGCGCCTTTGGCTGCCAGCCACATCAACCCATTATGACCACGGAGCACAGCCAAGATCTAAAGTGTTTGATTGTTGTATAGTTCTGGTGATGTACAGAGTCTGTAAACCTTCTGAATAATGCAAGCACAGAGTCTGTAACCCCCCCCCCCCCCCCCTCCAACGAAATTGTGACATCGTGGAGGTTCTGGGTCTAGAACAGGGGGAACCCACACCTATGTGGACGTCAATTTTCAGGATTGTTAACATTTATAATCAAATTTCATTCCGGTATTACACACAATGCAGCCTACAATGTACATATAATCTCTGCCATTATTTATTTCTTCCATACACAGCTATGTGGCGGTATAGGCATTATTCATCACAACTGTACCCCAGAATTTCAAGCAAATGAGGTTCGCAGAGTAAAGGTTAGTATCAGCAGGAAACTAATTACACCTAATTAAGTCATTGCCTCATTAAAGAAGCTTACTAATTGATAGCATTCATATTGTAATTGTGTAAATCACTGTCTCCTTTTATATTCAGTGTGTGGAAAAATCACTTGGCCACACATCCTCTTTTGGATGGGACTGCTTTGTGTTATGTGCTTAAAATTTCCCAGCAACACTTAGGGCTAAGAGAAGGGGTTCCCCCCAGTGTTCCTGGCTGTGGCTGCTGAATGCACCATAGCACCTTGTAAACCCTTATTAGGTGCTAAATAAATTATTGGGTATTATAATTTCTTTCTGAAAAAAGCGCCTTGAGTTCCTTGTTAGTACGGGCGACCGGGGCACCTGTCCTAAACTGCGTGTGGAGAACTATCAAAGATTGTATTTTTAGTATTGGGCCAGTAAACCCACAGCCAAAGATTAGTCTTGCAGTCCAGTATTTTTCCCAAACATTAATAACCCTTGTCACACAAAGTTGTGTGCGTTTAGATGGTTGATTTCGAGACCTCAAGTTCTAAATCTGAGGTCTCGAAATCAAATTCGTGGAAAATTACTTCTTTCTTAAAAACTATGGCGCTTCAGAGGGAGCTGTTTCTCACAATATTTTATACCATTAACCTCTCCCCATTACTCATCACCAAGAAAGGTTTTATGGCAATCATTATTTTGAGTAATTACCAATAGTGTCCACTGCATTACAGTCAACATTTTTTTCACAAAGACATTACACAATGAGGAATTTTGTTCCAATTAAAAACTCAAGACCACCAGGCCTGCCCCATTGTGAGTTTACTGTCCCAACCCTTTAATCACAGGCGTCATGTGTTAATTGTGAGTCCTGCACCAACCAAGCAAGATGATTGATGTTTTTAATTTGATACATGTACAGTTTGTGCACTAGACGATTAGTCGGCCTAGATGTGAAGTCAAACCTCTCATTGACTGTTCAGTCACTATCAATCAAATGAACAAAGAAAACATACCAACCGACAATATTACAAACGTATTTTTACAATGTGCAGTCAACCTACAATGATTAAGATGTGTTTTGGATGTGACATCGGCCTTTCACAACTCTGCATTATAATAATATATTCATGTCCATGGTGTTTGGGTACCTTTGTACTATTATATGAAATTGCTTATTTAAAGACTTTAAATTGGTTTTAAATTAAAAACATTTGTTTTATTACATACAAAAAGTACAGTATGTGTTCACATCTGAAAAGGAAGAAATATGACAATTTTAAAGTAGGATACAGGTCTTTAGTAGCCGACGGAGCAAGTGTATATATGTAGAACTAAGTAGTTTTTTATAAGACAATGTATGCCAGGGTGAGATTTGGGGTGGAGTGGCTGACCAAAGTTTTTATTGGAAGCCGTTCGTGTATTTGAATTTACATTTACAACAATACTTGTGTTTTGTGTGAACTTTTGCATTGGGTATAAAGAGTATAATTTTGTTACGGTAACCGCCATGCCTGCTGCTTAGGATTAGAGCGACCTCTTGCCATCGACTACATTATAGCTCTAGCAATGTAAAGGCCGCTTATTCCATTCCCACCTGAGTGATTTGCCTTTGGATTTTTCTCACAGAACTCAGGAAAGTACTGAGTATGCAGTGTATAGTAAAATCCAAATAATGATACTTTGGTTGGAAGTGATATTTGCATACTGTGTACATGTTTGTAGAAAAATAAAAAATCAAACTATTTGTTGTCTTTGTAGAAATATGAGCAGGGTTTCATCATGGATCCGGTGTGTATGGGTCCGGACGACACAGTGGGTCGTGTGTTCTCAGCCAAGTCAGCACATGGTTTCTCTGGTAAGTTTTCATCCATCCACTACAATCCCATACTTCATTCATATTCATTGTGTAGCCTCCATGTTGGTTCTGTACGTGTAGGGGAGAATATTACCAGTTTGGCCCCATTTTATAGAACTGCTAGAGTAGAAAGTGGTACTTAAAATGTTTCTCCTAATCAAAATATGCAGGATACCAGTCACAGATTGAACATGTATGTAGTATGGTTCTTTGGTTGGTAACCATTCTCATGGTCCATTTTCATAGCTCTGCTTACTGCAAAAATCTGCGCTTACAATTACCATTTTCCGTGAAATTTCTGCGCTAGCTGTGTATAAGCGAAGAATGCCTAGTAACTTAGTATGCAAACGCGCAGCTAAGCCGGAAATATGCTTGCCAGAAATATGCTTGCTAGAAATATGCTTGCTAAGCACAGAATTCCCTGCTTTGCAAGTGCTGATTCTTTGTTTATGGTAAGCAGAGCCATGAAATTTTGCCCAGGGAAGCCTAATTTTGCTTAGCTGCTTTACAATGTGCCTAAGCAGCTCTGTGATATTGGGCCAGGGTGTAAGATCATACTGTAAATTAATGTATACTTTGTTTACGTACCGCTTCTGCAGTCACTTGCAGTGAGGTTTTGGGATGCATATTGGGAAAAGAGCATTGGGTATTTATAAGGTGTGTAAAGGAATGTGTATGGCGCAATCGTGCCAATGGGTCTTCAAGTACAGAAACAGCTTGCCCAATTGTCTTTGGTATTGGGAATCCATTTTTAGTGTTCTTACCTCTTACCAATCAAATGATATACCTTTATCAAAGTGCAGCCATCTTGATTTTTCTCCCATTCAAACACTGAGGCTGGAAGGAGAAATAGTCTGATTCCTGTTTGTACAATGAGTTTTAGCATCCATTTCTGAATTGCAAACAAGGTACATGACCAAGATGGTGGCAGCTTAATAATGGTCAAATAGATGTCTGAGGAGGAACTACTCCATTGAAAATGTCTAATAACATGTTCATTGTTTGTTGGTCATTGAATCTGATTCAATCTTATGCTCTATTTGCAGATGAAGATAAGAAAGATAAGAAATCCAAATCAATTTTTGGTGGGTTGTCTCTCAGATTATGTTGGTCTTTCTTATAGGTTGTGCTTACTCTTTGGCGTGTGTTGTAACAGTTAACCACTTTGGGTCGGTATTCAGAAACATTTCCCATGCCCACCTGCGATATTATTTTTCGGAACTTCCGAACTGATTGTTTCCTTTGAAAATGCTGTTGCCCAGTGAAACCCTGACTTGAAGAAGAAAAAATGCTATAAGTTGTTTGTAAGAAGCACCAGGATTTGATGTTGTCTTGTGAGGAAAAATGAGTTAGCACTAATCGTCACTCGCAGAACTTTAGAGCGTTCGGACTTGCCTTCCATTGAGCCAAATACAATATTTAACAATGGTGGGAGCCTGTCTGTTCTTGTATCCCACATACGCACAAAAGCACGAGACAAAGGTCCGGAATCGGAAATTACACAATTTGTTTTACAAAATATTCCCCAAAGTTCAACTTTGTTTGGTGGAAACAAACCGTAGCACAGTAGGTGCATAGTATACATGCTGTGGACTAGCCAAGAATTGAAGGCACTCCGAAGTTATTCAGACCATAATAATTGTCTACCGTATTCCAGTCCAGAAAGTTTGGCAAATATACACTTTATCCGACATGAAGTAGTTGAGCGAAAAGCAAAAAAATAAAATATATCTCAAAACTGGATCCCACGGACGGTCCTGTTAAATTTTAAACCATTTACAGCATTGCTGTTAAAGAGTGCCTCAAATTGTGAAAGTTTGCTGTTTCAATGTGCCTAACACAAATCCATGTTTTCCTTCATCTTTAACGATCATTAAACTTGGCAAATTTTATGATTTTGTTTACTGGTCCTTAAAACTGTGATCTGGGTTCTGACGACTTTGCCATTCTTTTGTCACATAACTTCATCTTCATTTTTTCAGTTAACTCCTGTTTTGGTTTAAGCAGCTACATGTTTAAATGTTTTTTTCAAGACCATTCTGACAGTAACTGCTGAGTGATTTTACTTCAACACATGTGTGTACATTCACCCAGGCGAGCCAGTGTTAATTTGCTGTGTGGCACTAGCACGTTTTCCCTGTAATTTTCTCTCTCTATTCTGACAAATATCTTCTCTAAAGCTGGCCTGAAACTTCACAGAGGCAAGGAAGCGATTGCCTCCATGCCCCCTGGTCATTGCCTTGGTGCCCTTGAAATGCTCCAGTAGAAATTTACAACTTCTTCATAGGGTCCCCTTTACCAAGGAAACAATTTGAATTTATGACTTCAGGTTTTTTCATTTGAAAGTGTTACTTTTTAAAACAAGATTAGAAATGTGTACAAATTGTGAATATAAGAACATTTGTTTCCGTTAATTTTTGTTTCAATTTTTCCACATAAATTAAAAACAGACGCATTTTAATCACGCACAAAAACCCTGACAGCATAAAAATCCTAATTTGGTTTACATGTTACATTATTAAAAAACTTAACTGCTTATTATTGGATGAAATGTTTACAGCTCTTTCATCTGATATGTTTGTCGTTGTCGACAAACTAGAACTACATGTAGATGAATGGGGTGAAGACACCTACAATATATAATTGAGTTATCGTCAAAATTAAATAATAGCAAAGCTAAACATTCCTCCTAACAATTTTCATTGAAACAAAGGCTGCTCAGTATTTCAGACTTGTGCTACTAATTAAAGGAACACAAGTAGTTAGTTAAACTCAATAAGTTTTCCAGAAAAAAAATGGAGGGATTTATTTTATCCGTGAAACCTACATGTAGTAACCCCGCACCAAATACCCCGCTTTTGCCCCCCCCCCCCAAAAAAAGCGGTGTGTCAGACAAACATTTCCATCATTGACACGTCAAACTGCACATACACATGTACATGTAGGCCTATGTAATTAATACTTACACGGGAGTTGACATGGTTGTGGGCGTAAATTAATACTTAGTACACAGGGTAGATGTAACTGTAAGTGAAATTTTACTCATTCACATTTGTCTGAGATGCAGCTATTTAGCTTCTATTTTTAGCTTTGTAGTTGAGCCTGCAAGAATCTTTCCGTTCTTGAAATTGACTGTCAACGTGTTAGGTAATAAAGTGTGATAACAAGTATCTCAGAATACTTCTGCAGGTGCATCTGTCAGGTTAAAACTGTCAGGGACTCCGTATCGATCACACACACATAGAGTTATATATAAGAACTAGAGGGCGCACTAGCCTATATATTCGCCCGGTATGCGCGCAGGCGGCCATTTTCTAAGTTGACAAAACAGCCATCTCACAGCGTGTGTTTGTGCGGCCATTTTGTAAGCTGAACAAACAGCATCGCGTGAGCGTTCAATAAAAAAAACTCAAAAGTGTATTTCATATTCGACGGGCGTACAGAATGGCGCGCTTGTCATCTTGCGGTCCCGTCGCATTTGTGCAAGAAGCATCACCAGTTTCGCCCTCTAGATGGCAATTTCTGCTCGGCGATCAGGATGCAGTGCAACTAACTCCACCGGTACTGAAACACTATAGTCCCATGTGAAATAAAAACGTGATGACCCTTTCTTTCCTTGAGAGTGCCTAGAACTGGTAGCCTGTAAACTGCCTTCAGTGACATGTTTCTCGTGCACTTACAAACTAACATACTGACCCTCAACACGGTATGGTCTGTATGCTCTGTCAGTAAATACAAAATTTCTCGGTGGTGGCAGTTCTGGTTCCTTTAATCTGAAGCAGTTGTGAGTGGGTTTTGGGATAAACTAACTGATAAAATCTTGACATGCCATTTTCAGATGTATCTGATACAATCATATGCAAAGTTGCAGAACAGTTGTTTGAACAGTACATGTACATGTACTACATGTACTTAGGACATTTCAGTTCAAGACTATGCCAGTATTGGGCATTATGTTCATTTGTGTGGTCCACTGTCATACATTTTTAAAAATCATTGCATGTGGGAACGATATATAGCTTCTAAAAAAAATTCAGCTTCCCTAGGCAGTATTTGATGAATAAATAAATTGAGTTTTGGCCGAAAGAGCTTGGTTTGGACATAGAGAGTCACAAATTCTACATTGGGTGCTGATTCAGAGCTGTATAGTTTAACAGTATATTAAAATTATTGATCTCCGCAGCTCTGTGAAATTTGCCTCCTGCCATTCATTTCATTGTTGAGTTAACTCTGAGCATGCATGCCATAAACTTTTAACTATAGCAAAACCCTTAAGATTTACTGCCATAAGTCATCTCAAAAAGTCTCCTTTCTTTTTACTGCACGAAGCCGTCTTCAACAGCAAATTTCCTTGAATCACAAAATTACCGTTTTATCTTATTTTGACTGCCTGTAGGTTTTTTGGGTGTGAAAGGCCAAATAAATAACAATGATAGTTACAATGGATTAAACACAGAATTTCTTTTTCACCTCAAAAATAGCACAAAGTAAGATATGGTGGAAAGCATCAGGCCTGAAATTACACTCCTTGGCCTTGGTGCCCCTTCTAAAGTTTCCCATTGCCTCTACGTCTTTACTAAAGAAGTGCCCTTTGCAAAATATAAATGTCCTCGCACTTTTCAAAGTTGAAATTCCAGGCCTGAAGCATGGCCAGTTGTGCGCATTACCAATGGTAAACCATATTAATTGTTACTCTTGTCGTTGACCCCGCACTCACAACAATTGCAGGTATTCCAATCACAGACAATGGCAGCCTAGGGGGTAAGCTTCTAGGTATTGTAACAGCTCGGGATATAGACTTCCTTAAAGCAGGTACGTATAACACCACCTTGAAGGAAGTGATGACCAAGAGGGAGGACCTGGTGGTAGCGTCTGCCAACATCACACTCAAGGAGGCTAACGTCATGCTACAGAAGTCTAAAAAAGGTAATGAAGAAGTCAAAGAAAGGTAATGAAGAATAAGAAAGGTAATGAAGATCACAAAAGAAACTGACTGGGTTTGGGTAAATTTTAAAATAAATTTTGGTCGAACAAATACCAATTGAGTAGAGCAGGACTTGATACCTGCGACCTTTGGATTACATGCAGACGCTCGACCAACTGAGCTATGTACATGTTCCCTAATATGTGTGGGGTCTTCCTATTTTATCTCACTGGAGGAGGACAACATTTTGCAACAGAAGTAAAAAAAAAAAATAAAAAAAAAACGGTTATGAAGATAGTCTAAAGTAAACCTGCGCTGCTAACAAACTTAAGAATTCAGTTATTTTGTCCAACCCATCTAAATCCATGGAAATAAACTTTGGGGCTTTTGCCTGTTAGTCAGTTTGTGATGGGCTATTACGTATAAGTAGTCATCACAATTACAAGTTGCACAAGTTGAGATTGTTAAGTACTCCATGCCTGTGATTTCTCAGGATATTTCCTGACTTGATTTTCTGAAAAAATCTCCTGGGGCATGCAAATGATCTTGAAAGAAGTAAATAAGTTCCCACAGGGATGCATAAATAGTCCACATCATGTCAAAATCTGTAGTTGTATATTTACAGGATATGCACAGTCTGTACATTTCCTGCGTTGTAACATCTGGGCGATTCTAGGTCTAGAAAAAAGGGGGACCCAGTACCACAAGCAATTTGAAGGAATTTTCATGGACACCAAATCTCAGCCCGTGTACTTGGTAAATCCATATTTAGGATGGTTCAGACAAGGGAAAATGACTTCTTGATGTTGGGGGATGTGTTTGTTTAATTTAGTAATGATTTGATTGTGTTTATCGTAAATATAGTGCATTCAATATTAATCAATGAACAGGTGTTTGCAGAGTTGCTAACGGCCTGTGGACTGTATTTACACATAATATATATCACCTGTTCCAGGAGCTGTCACTTTATATTCACATACATTGTAGATGATCTGATGGTTAATTTACCATGGTAAACTGTGGATGGGGAATTCCTGAATGAAGTTTAGGTTTATATGATTCCTGAATTTGGTTAATGCTGAGTACAGCGTCTGCTTACAGAGGGCAAAGTATACCTTAGGTAATTGTCCAAAGAACAGTTTCGCCCGGTGTTCAAAAGTTGGTCTTCTTAAACATGTTTAATGTTTTCATGTAAAAATAGAAAGGGAGATAAAAACTGTTAACTTTCAGTATATTTGCTTTGACAAATTTTTTTTTGCAAAGTTGAGAAACAAAAGACCGCTGGACTCGGTCGGTCAAAAGTTTACTGGCCCGACACTAAAATCTCTGGCCTCGGGCCCGCGGTCCAGTGTAAAATTCAAGCTGTGCGCATTTGTTGTTGAAATCTCATCAATTGTCATGACTAAGTTGAATGATTGATTGATTTCAGGCAAACTACCGATTGTCAACGAGAAGGATGAGCTAGTGTCCCTGATCTCCAGAACCGATCTGAAGAAGCATCGTGAGTTCCCTCTTGCCTCTAAGGATGCTCGGAAGCAGCTTCTAGTAGGAGCAGCGATTGGAACCAGAGACGAAGACAGAGTCAGGCTGGAAATGCTGGTTCAAGCCGGTGTGGATGTTGTTGTTTTGGTAAGGATGCAATTTGCAAGACGATCAGAGAATGTTGAGCTCTTTTCAAAACCATCTCTACTCAAAAAGATTGCAAACCTCTCTTAGTGTACCTAGATGTTGGAAGAACTTTCTCTTTTCCGTTTTCAGCATTCTCCCTTAACTGAATTTGATAAGCAACTTATGGTGCTTATTTTAAGAACTTGTCCCTTTTTTGTGACAACGCTATTTTCAAAGGAAAATATTTACTCCAGAAGCTCCAAAATGATATTAAAACTAATGGTGTTCAAAGAGGTTGACCCTATAGTGACCATACATGCCATAGCAACTACAACTGTACCAAAATGCCTAGAGCATCTGCAAACGGCGCAATATTTTAATCAACTTTTAATCAAACTATGGGGTAAAAAGAAAATAATTGGGACTTAATTGACATTCTTCTTTGTTTCCCTTGTAAACAACTCAAAAACAAAACCATGTTTTTCTGTTCCTTGTTAATTTCCTTGCATTTTACCTGAAAGTAGCGGCTCAATAAATCAACAAGATTAGCAATGTCTGGGCATATAGTTATGATTATACAGAAATGAATGGCCTCTAATTAAAGGGTTAAGGAAATCCACCGTGAACAAACTTGTTGTGTGCTTTCAGATGCTTGATTTCGAGATCTCAAATTCTAAATCTGAGGTCTCAAAATCAAATTTGTAGAAAATTACTTCTTTCTCGAAAACTATGTTACTTCAGAGGGAGCCATTTCTCACAGTGTTTTATACTATCAACAGCTCCCCATTACTTGTTACCAAATAAGGTTTTATGCTAATAATTATTTTGAGTAATTACCAATAGACCCTTCCCATGAAATATGTAAATTGCACATAGCGCGTGCGCACTAAGGTTTTGGTTGGCAAAATGAGGGAACATCGCGCTGTTTTGTACACGGCTAATGGATTCGTGACGCAGACGCGATTGCGCGTCTGCTTAGTGCACAACTCTATGGCGTTTGCCAACCAACAGGGTCTGTACGCATGCGTGAATAAGATTAGCATATTTCATGGGAAGGGTCCATTGTGTCCACTGCCCTTAAATTCAACGAAAACAAAGAAAACCACCATAGTTGAACAAACTTGTCTTTCTTCTTCTTTCTCTGAAGGATTCGTCACAGGGTAATTCTTCTTTCCAGATCAGCATGATTAAGCACATCAAACAGAAGTACCCAGACCTTCAGGTCATTGGAGGCAATGGTATGTACAATACATGATTAGATGCTTACTGTGGCCGCTGATCAATCTTGTACTTCAAACTCAAGTGCTACTGGTTTAGAGTGTGGGTTTGAATCCTAGTCCTTGAGCAAGACACTTGACAAATAATTGCTTGTCATCACCCAGCTGTAACTCTCTGTATCATTTTAGAAAGTCATTGCACCACATGCTTGCGTATCTGCTGCACATCCAAACATTTTTGCTACATCCGTCTTGAAAGCTGGCATACATCTCGAAGTAATTTAACCTAAAATTGTCCATTTTTAATGTTCAAAAGCATCTCTTACATGTATGACATAAACTTTTACATCTTAGAATACCTTAGTCCGTGAAGAATGTATGCAAAAGCAAATTCCAATTATTAAACTTGTCTTGCACAAATCTTCAAATTTATTGTGTGCTTGTTAATGGAAAAAATAGTTTTAAAAACATCAAAATTAAGAATTAAAGTGTATAAATGCGCCATTTTACTCTTGAAATATCCAATCTCAGTGTCGAGATTTCATATTACCCTCCCCCACATGTAGTTACACCACTGCGAGGGCATTGTTTGGTTTGGGTGTATACAGACTAATTTTCCCAAACCTAATGTAGTCATAGTGTTCTGTCCATCATACATGTATCTCAAAAAATGTTATGAGCTTCTGGTAATCGTTGGAGCTAGCTGGTGTGAAGAAGGAAGGTGTGGTTTACAGTGGAGTCACATCACCCTTATGATCAGGGCCCAAGTCCATGGCACTGCTAACCGCCAAATTCTGCGCTTACGATCACCATTCTCAACTTACGTGCTAGCGCCGAATTACTGCGCACAGAATGCCTAGTAGTGCCAAATTTCTGCACTAGCCTTGTAAGCATAGAATACCTAGTAACATTGAGTATGCATGCGCAGAAGCCAAAATTCCCCTCTAACCTGTGAAATACACTTGACATAAGCACGGAGTTCCCTGCCTCCGTAAGCGCCGATTCTTTTCTTACGGTAAGCAGAGCCATGAAATCGGGCCCTGGTGTCCTGTTTTTGTTGTTAACCCTCTTTATAAACCATCTTGTACTCTACAGTGGTAACAGCATCTCAAGCCAAGAATCTGATTGACAGTGGGGTAGATGCTTTAAGAGTAGGAATGGGCAGTGGCTCAATCTGCATCACACAAGAAGGTAAGGGGAAAATCACATTGTATCATCATCTCGTGCTATGCTTTGTTTTTTGTATATGCAGGGTTTTTTGCTTCTAAGCATCATAGAAGAGTAACCTGGTTGCGTAATTTGTGTGAACAAGGGCCCATTTACATCAACTTGTTCAGCAAAAAACAATGCTTAGCAAATTTGTTTGCTATTGCAAACCACAGGGCACCAGTTGCAACAATGTAAACTCAATAGAAATTTTGTGGTTTTTGTTAAAGCCATTGGACACCTTCTGAATAGAACAAAAATTAAAAGTTCACAGATTTACAAATAACTTACAGGGTTTACAGAAGGTAATGGTGAAAGACTTCCCTCGAAATATTTTTCCATGTAATGCTTTACTTTTTGAGGAAACATTAAAACAATTATCGATTCTCGATAACGAGAATAACAGATTTATTTTAAACACATGTCATGACACGGTGAAACGTGCGGAAATATGGGTGGGTTTTCCGGTTATTTTCTCCCGACACCGAAGACCGATTGGCCTAAATTTTCACAGGTTTGTTATTTTATATATAAGTTGTGATACACGAAGTGTGGGCCATACTTTTTCTCCCACAACACTGAGAGAAGCTTTAAAACTGACATAATTATACAATTTTTGAACATTTTGAGTGCGTTCCAGCTCTATAACTTGCTAGCTTTTCCTTAAAAAAACTCTCTCTCTATGTCTCTATGATGCTTTTAACATATACCAAATTGTTTTTTTTTTGTCACACATGGTCTCATCTCATGACTCATGATTTCAGTCTTCCCTCTGTAAATATTTTGATTGTTCCCGCCATCTTCATTTAAGACAACTATTAAGGAGTTAAATGCACGGGACACTATTGGTAAATTACTCAAAATAATTTGTTAGCATAAATGTTACTTCATAACGAGCAATTGAAAGCTGACGATAGTATAAAACATTGTGAGAATGGCTCCCTTTGAAGTAATGTCATTTTTGAGAAAGGGGTAATTTCTCACTCAAATATTAAAAGACTTAGGCCTCTGAAAGCACACAAATTTGTGCAACGAGGGTGTTTTTTTCCTTTCATTATTTTTTTCAATTTTGATGACCAATTGAGTAAAAAAATTCACATATTTGTTATACTTCAAGTGAGAATACTGGTCTTTGACAATTATCAAAGGTGTCCAGTGCCCTTAGAGATCCTAGGTCTGATCTTTGGCAGATTTGACCCTCAAATTTAGATTCAGATGAAAAATTCTAAATGAAAAAAATCCTTTTCGGCCAAAAAATAGGCATTCATCTTCAACTCTTTGGTGATTTCATTAAAACAACTAGAGAGAGGGGCCAATGCAAAGATTGACATCTATTTTAGGAAACTTTAGGTCTCCTTAATTTCCTGATGTTGTAACATTTGGCTGTTTTGCCCAATGCAAAGACCAATGCAACGTTTTACATCTATTTTAAGAGGCGTGCGGTCTCCTTTTGGAAGAATTAAAAGAAATTGTTTTCCTCTTTCATGTTCGTGTATTTTTGTCCCCAATCAAGAGAGACCAATGCAAAGTTTTATGTCTATTTTAAGAGGCTTGTGGTCCCCTTGTTGAAAACTTGAAAAGGCTCGTGAGTCGTTTGTTGTTTTCCCCAATTATGTTGAGTCTTTGTGTCATGGTAAGAGAAGAGACTAACATGGTAAGTCTGCTGCCACCAAGCGTCCCAAAAGATCTCAATTATTGTGTTGTGTTGATGCATACATGAATTACCTGGGTATCATCCACTAGGATCCTGGCTGCTAGAGCAGAATGCACTACCTTCCCAACTTTCTTGAAATTTAAGTGCCTTATTAAAGGACATAAGTTTCATGACTGGGATTCAAACCCACAATCTGCTGCTGAATACACCAGAGCCTGGGTAACGTTAACTAGACCGCTCGCAGAGCTGCCACGACATGCAACAAAGGTGTTAAGCAGAAATGTTTTGCTTTGAAAGAAGTACATGAGGTACGTTGTACCAGTTGCAGGACAATGTTATCTGTATGGTAATTTTGCTGGTAAACTGTTTCTGGTAAGCAAGATTTTACTCCTGCTTCGCAAGTTTTTGTGCTTAAAGGCTTTCATGACATTTTGCCCAGGTTCCAAAGAAATTATGCGTAGTGTTTGTTTTTGTGTGTTTTCTTTTGGTTTCTCAAAGAGGGCCATTAATAGTTAATTTGCGAATAAACAAACCCCCCGGCTAAGAGATCAGATTCATGTAGATTTTCTTACGAAACCATACATAATGGTTAATCAGTGATAGTCTGTGTAAAGTCTCAGTATTTGAACAATTGGTTCTATTCAAATTGCACACTTTCGTCATGTGTTTGTGGTTTTTTTCACAAACAAAAACCTAAATGGAAGGTTCCCGTAATAAAAAGGTTCCTTGAAGTGTGAGCGTGCACGAGACTTTCATGGCGAAAAAAGACCATTCCCTCAAAAATGTTGATCACATTAAGCGGCTTATTGAACCCTTACATATACACACAATAGGGAACACATATCCGCTCAATATGCCATTTCCACCATGTTGGGAGTCAATTCATCTACATTGTACATTTTGATTCCCAGCATGGTCGACAGTGTGTTGCATAATTTGCAATGGGTCAATAGCACGTTTTTGGACTTCAGTTACCATTTAAAAAAAATCTCATGCCACTGTGAAGAATGAGTCAGACATCACTTTTAAGCACTCCCTGCGGTTGACAGTTGAAACAAAACGAAAATGGAAAATTTGTAATACAAATCCGCTCATACATGAACTACATCAATAGTTGTACTTTTCAGGTCTATTTATCATACTATAGCAAAGGTCAAACAATGGAAATCTGTACACGCCACGCACAAGTCGGCCAATTACTTGTCTTTGGTGACCTCATAGAATCTGATATGGTTAATCATGCAAGCTTGAGCTGCTGCTGGGTGCATTTTGTTTGTGGCCATGTGGGTAAGCATTTGAAATGTGGGTAAGCATTTGAAATGTGGACCTACATGTAGGCGAGAAAGATGTCCACATAAGGCAGGGTTTTAAAACACTATGTGGACTTAACACATGTCCAAACAACCAGACATGTTTGGCCATTCCGTTAGAGGACACCTACATGTATTGCACTTTCTGTTCCTGTATTGAAGCAATCGCCATTGGTTTTGTACACAAATGACTACAGAGAAACCATGAAAACAAATAAGAGTCTAGTGAGGACCCATTGTCCCTATTGAAAAATGTCCATACAAACACATGGTTTCATTTGTGTTGATGAATAGGATTTTCCTTGAATTTATAGTAAAAAGGGATTTCCACAGAGTGACTGCAACACAGAGTTCAGTGTGTTACTTTGTAGAAAAAAGGGATGTCCACAGAGTGACTGCAACACAGAGTTCAGTGTGTTACTTTGTAGAAAAAAGGGATGTCCACAGAGTGACTGCAACACAGAGTTCAGTGTGTTACTTTGTAAAAAAAAGGAATGTCCACAGAGTGACTGCAACACAGAGTTCAGTGTGTTACTTTGTAAAAAAAAGGAATGTCCACAGAGTGACTGCAACACAGAGTTCAGTGTGTTACTTTGTAGAAAAAAGGGATGTCCACAGAGTGTTTCTATGCAGAGTAATATCCAAATGGCATGCTCGACATATCCATACCATACCCATACATACAGTAGGAGTCATTGATAGATCAGTCTAATGCAGTCACAGGCATGCAGTACCACACAATACTGTTTGACCAAAATTAAACTGTCAGTCAGTAGGAGGGTTAATGGTTTCTATTGCTCGAACATGTATTGCTATTAGTATACTAATTACTTGAAATTTACAATGTGTTTCCTACCAACCTGATGTAAAGAATATTAAACATGCATGAATATGTTTTCTGAAAAAAAAAAATCAATTTATGTATGAAATAAGTGCATTTCATATATTTAACACAAGGAAGTTTGTAACTTCAATGTTGTCCAAAAGACATTGATTTCAAATGGCTTTTCTAGAAGCTGTGTCTGTGCAGAGTAGAACTCACAATAGTATAAATATAATATTGACCACAGCTGTTCTGGATGCATGCTGTGAAAGATTTGTCAAGTGTTAAAAAACCAGGGTTGAATATTATGATTACTGATCTCACCAAACTGATGTAGTTCATTATTTGTGGTTTTTGAGTTACAGCTTTCCCAAGCACCACCAAAATTCCCATGACCAAGCAAGAGGTGGTCGGGAGGGCTAATGTCTGTAAGTTGCAAACCCATAGATGTTGGTACATGTATATCCCACTTCTGCCACCAATGCTGATGCTTTGCACTGTCTAATGGGCTAATGTCCACAAGTAACAAGCCCATCAATGTCAGCGAATCCCTCAACTGGCACTGATGCTTTGCTCGGACAGGCTTTTGTCTGTAGGTTGCAAACTCATCATGTCAGTGAGTCCGGCTCCTGACACATGATGCTTTGTACAGACAGACTAATATCTAAAGTTGCAAGCCAGTCAATGTTGGTGCATCCCACTTCTGACACCGATGCTGATGCTTTGCACTGACTGTATGTACGTTCATGTACCTGTGTATTTTAATTTGGTGTAACATTGCTGATCACATCGATAATGTAGGTACTAAAACTAGTATTGGTTTATTGGTTTAAGCTTGTTTTCATTGCATGTTCATGTTTTTATTTGTTTTGGTACATGGACACACCATCATATTTTTTCTTTCCTTTAGTTTTGTTTAGTTGTGGTAAAACTGACAGCTGTATTTTACATGTAGTTGGACTGTTGGACACTCCAGTTTAGTAAAAGGAAGTTAATTCCTCTTTTTGAAATAAAGAAGTAGGAACTGATGCGACAAGCAATTTGTTTACACTTACATCAATTTATAAGCTTCACCGGTGTGGCGGTTTCAGTCTTCCGCCATGTTCAGTTTTCCGGGACTCAGTGCGGCACTAAAGATTGACTACTTTCGCTTGCTGTGCGCAGGCGTCGCATGACGTAATGTTACCGTATTTGGTCATTCTGAAAACTGAACACGGCGGAAAGTTGAAACCGCCACACCGGCATACGGCAAGAACTTAAACTCATCTACAAAAATTCCTCAGACTGTAGAGCTGTTGCTATGTCACTAATTTGGGGCAAGCTTTTGTATAGCAACCTCCATATGGGCAAACCATGGTACATGTACCATTGTCCATACACACTCATTCAGAATTGCTCGCCATCTCTTATGCCCTTGTGATATTAGCAACTGTCTCTGTAGTCTCACTGAGGAATTAAGATTTAAGCCGTACAATGTGTAGCTTGTGACTAAGAAAGTCATTTCACTAATTATTCCAGACATTATTCAAATCTTACTCGCAAATGGCTTATTGAAACAGCTTGGCTGTGTAGCTTGAAAATCCAGCACCATGTAACTTTATACTTTGTTGGATTCTGTCAACAAAAACAGCTCATTGGTAATTTTGGTTACCATGGTTACCCTGTCAGAGATGTCTGTTCATTTGTTTTGCTTATGTGGGGTCCATGTTGACCATTTGGTAAAGCATGTTTGTGTCATTGTTGTTTATTTTGTTCTCAGTTTATGTTGTCAAATGTATGTTACTATGTTGTCTTTTTTTTTCACAGATATTATTTTGCGTTTAGTTTATCATTTGCTAACATTGCATGCATATCCCAATGCAATTCATTTTATTGATGTATTAAAGGAACACGTTGCCTTGGATCGGTCGAGTTGGTCTATAATAAGCGTTTGTAACCGTTTGTTATAAAATGCATGTGGTTAGAAAGATGTTTTAAAAGTAGAATACAATGATCCACACAAGTTTGCCTCGAAATTGCGTGGTTTTCTTTTTACTGTGCGAACTGACACGGTCAGCCGTTTATGGGAGTCAAAATTTTGACTTGGGAGTCAAAATTTTGACTCCCATAAATGGCCGACCGTGTTAGTCGACGAGGTAAAAGGAAAACCGTGCAATTTCGAGGCATGTTTGTGTGGATCATTGTATTCTACTGTAACAACATCTTTCTACCAATTTGCATTTTATAACAAATGGTTACAAACGCTGTTCAAAGACCAACTCGACCGATCCAAGGCAACGTGTTCCTTTAAGCCGTGCTCGCATTGGAATTAAAATGGTTAACTTACCACCACCGCAAATTGCTAACTTACCGATAATAAGTCCAAGTGCGAACAGCAGGTAACCCGCCACGTTAACTTAACAGGTCAATTTGAGTACCAGTAACTTAACAATGTTAACTTAACAGGGACAAGAAGTCCAATGCGAACGCACCACACCGGTAACTTTACGATACCATCACGTGACTTTTATCTAAAAGGTCTGCTGATGTTCGAACCACCGCGTACAATACGCGCTGCTTCAAAAATTGCATAGCTGCGTTTACATTGTGCACGCAGCACGCGGAGCCCAAGCCTGAGCCGGAGGCCAAGCCAAGGTTTGAGAAAGACCCATGTTAAGTTACCGGACACAAATTAATCCAAGTGCGAACAGCTGTTAACTTTACCAGACACAAAAGTCCAATGCGAACACGGCTTTAGTTTATTTTTTATTTTATTTTATTTTGTTTTAATTTCCATAAGTATTGTTTTACATGAGTTTGGTGGCAGTTTTTTGTTCAAACATTTATTAATTAAAAATGAATGGAAGCTTTATTGTTCCTAATTTGTAAATATTTCATTGACATACATGTACATAGCGTTTTCTGCAGTTGGTAAAGTGTGTATATTTCACTTGACATCACCGGAGAGTGCTTTCCTTTGTGTCACTTTGTCAGGCAGTTTTTAGGGGATGTACTCCTATGGTTAGATGCACACTTTACCTTAACCTGCAGTTTGACTCCTGCGCCATTTTCTACGGTGCTGCGTGCAGGACTGTTCTTTTAAGGAGGCATTTAAAGCAATTGCCTCCATGTCCCCTGGTTATTCCCTTGGTACCCTTGAAATGCTCCAGTTTAAATTTACCCTTCCAAAAACAAGCTTGAGTCACTGAATGTAAAAACAACAATAACATTACTGTTGGCATTGCCTGGCCATTACAAGGAAATTTGGCTAGCTCCTGTAAATATAAGATTCAAAAAGAGAGATAAGGTTGTAGGGTTTTGACTGTTACGTGAATTTTAAGCGTTAGTGTCATTCTACCCACTTCTTAAATCTTGTTTTTGATGTAGATAAGGTTTGGCTTACATGTGTATTATGGAGCTTCACATTTTGATTTGCCAATTTTCCATAGCAGAACCTGCAGAATGTATTACATGTAAATGATACATCTTATCTTATAGAGTCTGGAAGCCTCTGTAATTTAGGGGCTACATCTCCACATGATGGGAAGACAGTTATCAAATCGTCAGTTTTCATTTTTTTCTTTTTCACAAAAGCTCGCCCCTGGAGTCTGGAATTTATGTACACATAGTGTTCTTAAACCTGTCTATGTAAACTTCTTCTCTTTTTTAGGGGGGGGGGGGGTGGTTAGGACAATAGGACAAGTTTGAGTAGGTCTTAGAATAACCAACACTGTAACATAATTATTTAGCGAGGGACGCTGCTCTCTTAGTGTATAGACCCTATTCACCTGGGCTCATATTCGCAGAGTTGCTTAATATGATTACGGTAAGCAGAAAATAGTTCTTTGCAATTTTCTGCTCAGCAAAAATGAGCAGGATACCAGTCATGTACATATGTGAAGTCACAGATTTACATGTGTAATGGTATTTTTGGCTGGTAACATTATTCTGGTAAGCATCATTTTGTTTATAGGCTTAGCCACTTTTCATGCTTTTTGTGCTTCTAAGCAGTCTTCTAAAAAAGGCACAGGGCCCGACCCAAAGAGCTCTAAGCAGAAACAGACAAGGAGAAATACAATTTGTACAAACTGTACTTGTTACACAGTACTTGGGCATAATTTTGTTGTCGTTTGTTGGACTTTTTTGTTCTTAAGTAGCTTTCTGAATTAAGGCACTGATGTCATCACAATCAATTTTGGTTGCACCATTTTGGGGGTTGTCTTCTCTGCGTGTTATAGCTAATTATATTGTATAGTGCATATTTTCCGTGTCATGGGCTCATTTACAAGCTATACGTATTATTGGACAAGTTGTTAAATGTTTGTTGTGGTGATAGCGTACAGCTCCCCTTGCGATACTGCTACACTCTTGTTTAACTGTTCTTGCCTGAGGCTGCTAGCTTCCCCCTACTAAAGGACCATAGTTCAGAGAGGAATAGTCTCGCAGGAGCTAGAACTAGTTTCAGGGAGGAAGACCGCGTGCTATCACTGCGCCAAATCTTCAATGACTTGACCACAAGTCTAGCCTACCATGGGCAGACACTAGCTATATCTGATGCCAGTGCAATAGGTCAATATACTCTGCTGGGCGTGGCTGTAGAACAATTCCGCGGAAACTAGTCCGAATAGCCCTGTTAACTCCTTGGATAATATTGGAAATGTTGGTAACTGCATGAATTATACACGAATACTAATTGGAAGGTTTTTGCTGAAAACAAAAATAACAATGAGCAAATCCAAACAAAAAATGGCAAATGATGTAACAGAAAAGCAAGTATGAATGAACAATTAGAGTAACCATTTTGCAAAGTGCTGATCATAGAATATAAAATTAAACTTATTTTTGTCAAGAATGCAATTTTCTTTGTAAGGTTGTGCAGAGAACAATTACCTTTGTATAGTGTAGGAAAATGCTGCACAAACAGGCGAATAGCTGATTCCCTTGGTTTTTAGCTTCTCTGCTATGCCATTAAAATTTGAAAATTAGTACAAAGTCTCGTCTGCCTGGCACAATTTTTCCACTCCCTTTTTTGTTTTTATTTTTTAATTTTTTTTATTAAGCTAACGCAGAATAGCATTCAGTGCAAGTCTAAATGTTTTGATGGATGCAATTGTTCCCTGTCGTTTGATAATTTTCAGATTGTTTATCTTTTAAACACGTCTGCATTCTGGTCTGTTCTCTTGATTGTCCATAGTGATGGCAGTAGGACGCCCTCAGGGTACAGCAGTATACAAGGTAGCAGAGTATGCCCGTCACTACGGCATACCGATTGTGGCTGACGGTGGCATCACGTCCGTTGGGCACATCACCAAGGCCTTGGCACTCGGGGCTTCAACAGGTAGGTATCTAAAAATGTCCGTCAATAAATAGTTTAAGGCCAAGAGTTTGAAACCCAACCGAGTAATATGCCTGTGATTTTTGTTTTCACAGAGCTCGGAGAAATTACCGAGTATAAAATGCTAACACACATCGATGTATATGGGTAAAACTAATACTCTTTATCCCCGTTGTAGATCCCTGTTGTAGATAAATAAAGAATTTGTTGTTCAAAATAACTGGAAATTACTATTCCATCAGTTCTTGGATCTGCTCTGAAAATGGACCTTGGTGGGGCTCTATAAATGCTACTGATGGGCAAAACAGGGAACATCATGCTTTCTTCTCTGTTTGTGCGGTCTGTACATATGATCCATGCATTTACCCTCCAATAGAATACCACCTGAGTTGCCTGTGGTGTTTGTTTTTCGCTGGACTCCACAAGTGCTCAAGTATAGATGATGTGACCTCTGACGTCACACGAAAACCATACATAATTCGCACCAATACCACCGGGCAAAACCTTGTGTTTTGGCAGCCAGCTAGAAAGTGTATGCAATCTTACCATGACTACGTGTCTTTTTGCCCGGCTAAACATGACGTGTAGTGTTTTATCAACAGAGGGCGGTTTAAATGTAAACGTAGGTCACATCATCTATAGTGCCAGCGTTAATGTGTTTCACTTATTCCTTATCTTTAGTTATGATGGGAAGTCTACTAGCAGGTACCAGTGAAGCTCCGGGAGAGTACTTCTTTTCGGACGGTGTACGACTCAAGAAGTACAGAGGCATGGGCTCCCTAGATGCCATGGAGTGCAACAAATCTAGTGCACAGAGATATTTCAGGTAATTCAACCAATAGATTCAACGATGGGGTTAGCAATTGATTTGTACTAGACAAAGTAAAGAGTTGTAAATGATTGGGGCAAACAAAAAGATTTGCTCACTGAGTTCTAAGTTCATACTCGTCCTGAGACATATTTTTCCAACAAAAATACAAAAAATATTTTTGGAACACTACAAAATGAAAGTTTCCAATTTTATTGCAGCATTACAAAATAAGCATGCATGATAATGCTCAAATCACTGACAAGATATGAACGCGCTTCTGGATGATTTAACTAAAAGGTGACATCTGAAGAATACGACACAGTTTTGGCCTCTGTTTGCTGCATCAAGCCGAAATTATGAGCTTTACGTATTTCTGCTTGGCAAAAAAAAACACACAATCGGTCACAAACTGTGTACTTGACGCAGTAGCTAAGTTGTTGATAACCATTTTCCAGTGAGAACATTTTTGTTGTTGCTATAAGAAAGTACATTTGTGTGGGTCCTGATTGTCTTGCTTCTTTTCCATCAGTGAACGGGACAAGCTTAAGGTAGCGCAGGGTGTATCAGGCAACATAGTGGATAAGGGCTCAATCCACAAGTTTGCCCCATACCTTATAGCTGGAGTCCAACATGGCTGCCAAGACATAGGTGCTAAGAGTCTAACAGATCTCAGGTAAGTTGCTTATTTATATTAGGGGAAAATCATTTTTAGAAGAGTTTTTGTTTTAGTACACTATTAAATGGTTCTTTTAGACCGTAGGTCTACTCTTTTATTTCCTTATTGACATTGGGCTGGAGAATTGATTGAGATGATGTAACCGTTAAACATCGGTGGTTTTCAAACTGTCGTTCTTGTACACCAAGGAATTGTGTACCCTTGATAGTTGCTGTGCACACCTATACAATGGATCCTGCCCATGAAATTTGCTAAAAAAATTTACATTCACGCTTGCATACATACTGTATTGGTTGACAAACGCCATAGAGTTGTGCACTAAGCAGACAGGCAATCGCGTCTGCGTCACGCACCCACTAACCGTTTACAAAACAGCGCAATATTCCCTCATTTAGCCAACCAAAATGTTAGTCAGCATGCGCTATGTGCAATTTACATATTTCATGGGAAGGGTCTATTAGCTCTGCATACAAAGGGTGTACAATGCTAGTCAATATCTTGTCGGTTTTTTTTTTCTTCTTCAGTTTCTAAAACTCGTGTCCCAGTGTTTGTTTTGTTAGCATTCAAGATTTATTGTAATTTTTTGTTTTGACAGAGACAAAATGTATTCTGGTGAACTCAAGTTTGAGAGAAGAACAACATCTGCCCAGGTGGAAGGAAGTGTCCACGGTTTGCATTCGTAAGTAACTCACATAGAATCTGTCGTAAAATCTGTGCTAAACATGGTTCATTCTATTGGAGCTTTGGAATGTTCGAAATACTACCGTAAGGAATGTGTTGGCCCGTGTAGGATTGCTCCCGTTCTTCGGCACTATAAATCGCGCTGCGGAACATTCTAGCGGCCAAATGGATTGTGTGTAAGTGCCCAAGGGACTATCTTTTACGCGAAAATGTGCCTGACTGTTAAAGTTCTGATCAAACAATAGTTACATGCTTTAAAGGAATAGTGTATAAGCTTTATAAGCCTCAAACTTGCCAGATATAACACACAGTGTAATGGTTTTAGTACTGTATATCATGCCTACCCATCCAGTCATGACACTTTAACCCCACTAGTTAAAACTTCCCAAATCCCTAAAAATCAACTTATTGACTGATCCCTTGCAAAATCAGGGCTTATCCTATCCCTTCTTTTCGGGTGTTAAAATGTAGAAGAAGAAATGGGCCCCCAACATTTTGAAATTGGTAGACACAAACTTTTTGGAGATTATGTGTTCCGCATTTACAAGGGGAGATTTTTTAGGGTCGGCCTCAACTTTCAAGATTGTCATAAAGTCTAACCAACTGAAGGGGTTTCTTTAGGATCCCCCACTACTTCAAGCCTTCAAAGTTATCCTAACCCTCCAGGCGATTTAAAGAAATACGTGAATCTTTCGAAATCTTTTTAAGAATATTGCAATGTCAAGGTTGATCTCAGGCATTGGAGTCTGGGTTTTTCTTGTTGTCAAAAGTCGGTAAAACTCTTACTCAGAAATTTGAAAAGTCTATAAAATCAAAATCACATAATGATGTACATGCCGGCCAGCACTTTGCACTATTTCTATAGTTTCAAACATCTGGTTAATCTACAGATACAAGCTTCAAAAATTTACAAATGTTTTGTGTATTTTTGTTTCCTTTCCCACCAGATATGAGAAGAGACTATTCTGAGACTCCAGCCTTGTCCTAACGGCCTTTCTTTCCACATTTCATTGGTGCACCAGTATTTTCTTCAAACATCAGGTCTTCACACATAGTATTTTTGCACAGAAAGCACCCCCTCTTGTGGTTAAAATGCACAAGGTATTCTTCAAAACCAAAATGAAGTCACACTGTCTTCTTTAGTCAATAGATGTTATGATGAGTTAGGTGAACTTTATATATAAGAACTAGAGAGCGCACAGGTGATGCTGCGTGCACAAATACAACGGAACCGCAAGGAGACACGCTTACCGTTTTGTAAGATGAACTTTGTATGCGTGTTCAATACGAAGTTCAAGTTGGTGTGTGTGTTATGATAATGCTATGCAATGCTGCTTGTCAAGATGGCCGCACACGGGGCCACGTATCTGTAGGCTTGTGCGCCTTCCAGTTCTATGATATAATCTATGGTTACCAGACTCTATCGACTGTATCAAGTCAATTAGCTTTTTGAGTTATGGTGGATGCTATAGAAGTACACTGTTTGCTGTTGGTTTTTTACAGAGAAATTTACCCAAATCAAACAGTGTCAAAGTTTTGTGTTCACCTTACCTCAAAAGGGCTAAATGGAAAGTGCATCTTTATTGTGCTGATCTGGATTCTTAAAATTATGCTGCTCAACAAATACTGATACATATTGAGATATTTGATGGGTTGGCATGTTCATATCTTTAAAATAATCCTTATTTATTTATTTTTTTCAAGGGAGGGTACACCTTTTGGTAATTATTCCATTAGAAATTTTTTTGCTAATAAACACAGCAAAATGTTTGGATTTATGTTTATTGTTCTGCTTTTGATTTGTTTGACTTGATCCATGGTGTTTGACTTTACATTGATAATCAGTTGAAACAAAATCTTTTGAGTGAATTTGCAAAATCATGAAAAAAAATCTGATTTATAAGACGCCAACAATATGTGAATTACCAACTGTGGTTAGTGTGAGTGTTTTGGTTTGAAAATGTGTGTTTTTTTTTTTTTTTTTTTTTGGGGGGGGGGGGTTCCCCAACAAATAATTCCTGTTATAGGAATTGTCTACCTACAGTGGTAATATTTTGAAAGTTATTATGTATTTGTGTCCCAATTGTGAGAAATAATGTCATTTTGTGTGAAATAAGATTATGCACCTTCTCAAAACTATTTAAGATAAGTTGCAGATAGACCTCTCGATGGTTGAGTTTTCCAACCCGCACGATATCCCCATGTAATTATTGGAAAAATCCAACTTGTCTTCAATAATTTACCCTTTTTTATAGACTTGTCTGCAACTTATCCTGAAACAGTTTCGAGAAGGTGCTGTACAGTTGTGCACATTTGGTTTTTGTTTATTTTTTTTTAAGGAGATAAAGGGCATTCCAGACTGCATGATTGTTCACAACTTTCACCTTCCACCTGTCTACCTTATAGTATTCTGTTATCCATGTATTCACCGAAAATGATGTTATCTCACTATGGCAAAGTGCCGTTGTCATATTTTAAGGTACTTTTCAGATGTAAATTTTCTTTGTTTTAGGTGGGGTTTGTTCATGTTCTTTGATTCTAGATTGAAGAAGGATAAATTGATTTAAGAACATTTACATTAGACCATTTTCCTCTGTGGGTCAACACAATGTTGAACTCTAAAGATTTTGCGTCTAACTTCAGTGTGGAAAAAGCACTGTACAATGTGGGTATGTTCAGATACAGTTTGACGTGTTCTTAGAATAAAATTAATATCATCTTACAAATCTCCTCTTCCCTGTTGCATTTTTTTTGTGAAACCCTGGTTTGGAGATATTTATGGGCCTTTTGCCAAAGGACCAAAACAAAAAAGTTGGCAAGAATGGGATTAATTTTGATCAGTACTTGTGTATGAAATGTTGATATTTTGTTTGGAAAGAAATGTAAGCAGAAAAGTACCATTATGAATTGTGTAATACTGTTAAGTTTGATAATTAAACAATGTTTATTTGGTGGGGAATAAAAACTAAAAACTAATGGACTTGTTAGGAAAACCAGAGAATTTGAAGTTGGAATTAAATGTAGTGAACATATTTATGTCAAATACTTTTAATATTTGATACCGAAGTAAAACCATCGACACATCTTTCAAACTTAATTTTGAAGTTTATTACTGTTATTAAATCTTTTACCGATTTCTGTTGATAAATATTGGAAATGCAGGAAATGTAGCAATGCTTTGCAACTAGGTTTCCCAAGAATTATTATTAGAATAATGTTATCAGTAAAAATTAATGATTGGATCCCTGAGCTTAGCATGTTAATTAATTAATAGAAGAAAACACTGAAATGTAACTACGGAAATACACGTATTGTGAAATGTTAATTTTTTAAATTTGGAACTCGTATTTTTTTGCACCAACTCAAATTATTTAAAGCAGAAATAATTGTTTGTTGCTGAGTTGTACTTTTTGTGAGTTATTTGAAGATATTTTTTGAATGTTTTGAATAGCATTTTGATTGATTTATTGAGTTACTATCCGAGCCCAATCCCACAGTACAGTTCAGCAGAAAATATTGCTTGACAGTTGACACATGTAATTGCTTAGCATGACAGCAGTTAGTACCCATTACATGTAAGCACATGATGTATTGGTTTGTTAGCCGTTTCTGCTAAGCATTTTGTTTTATGTGCTTAGTAAGTTGGTGTTTGCAAACTAAAGGCCCTGTTACGAGTTGTCTTATGTGGATCTTTGTGTAGTCACAGGACTTTAAATGTTTGTCATCACAAGTTCTTATTAAATCTCATGTATGTGAGTCACTGAAAAAAAAAGCCCCATCGATTTGCATAATCGCCGTTATTTTGTAGACAGTCGATCAAGTTTGTTATTGTATGTCCCCCCCCTCATAGTTTTATCACCAATCCGTCTGCTATAGCAGAGCAACGAAATTATCATCGTCTGCTAAAAGCCCCTGTCATTTAAGTTAATGAGCCCCGTCACACTGACTGGTTAACCAATTAAATTCGGCCAAAGTGACCGCATGAACACATCACTTCTTCAAGAACGGAAACAAAATAGAGCAGTGTTTTTGTCATAAAAATGTCATTATTACTGGAAATAAAGGTTACAAATCACGTGTTTTTTGAAACTGTAATATTTATTAAACAATAAGTTGCCGAGATATTATTGCTTAGTAGTTAAGAAAGATGAAAAATTGTAAAACGCGGATGAATTTGAGTTACTACTTTTGTCTATTTCTTACACACATATTCCTACGCCACACCTGTAAACACGTGGTTGACAAATTTAGGCAATTAATTAATTGTCTTGCCGCATTTACCATTTTTAGCTGCAGGTTTCTATCGATGTAGGACCTGTGCGAGTTTTGGCTCAACCAAAATCTTGATCTATGCAATTGTTTTGTCTCAAGGTGTGTAATTGTTCTCAATAAAATCAGCACACTAACTAAGTTTTCTGCTAAGAATTTTAGAAGAACTTTCTGTGGAGATGACAACGACGGATGAAGGGTTGTCAGGTTGTGAGAGGCTCGCTCAAAAACTTCAGTTTTTTTAAAAGACCGGCCTGTGAACAGTAACTGTAGGTGCCAATTTATTTTGTGTAGCCTGTTAAGTCAAAGGACGGAGACAGTTCGATGATGCAGGGACTCTGCCCAGAGGCCATGAATAGTGAGTTGCAAAATGAAAAAGTTTTATTTTTTTCTTCAAACTTAGAATTGCTCAAGGAAGACTCATTTTGTTTTGTGCCACAAAGACAGACTGCTTTGTCCATCACTGAAACTCTCGCAATTGAAATTTTGTAATACCTTGCATGATTTTACTTTAACTCACCCAACATAATACAGAGTTTTTCTTAATTTTATTCACAGGCTTTTTGTGCACAGGTGTCTGGGTGTATATAATTTTTAGGGTCGACCCTTTTTAACGAGTCTAAAATATTATTTTTCTTAGTTCAAACCCAAACATGCTAGGCCATCTTTTAAACTTACTTCATTACCAAAAAGAAAATTATAATAAAAGTCGAGGGAACTAAATGAACAAATAATAATGACTAGATTTATCTCAAACGTCAAACCAGCATCCTCCTTTTCAGTTTTTGTTACCTTACTGGTCAATAGGTGGCGCTATACATAAACATCAGCTGACAGCTAGTCATGAATGCTCTCTCAGTCAAGTCAAACGACGTCTGAATTACGAACCCTGAAGTCAGGAAAAGGTATGTGGACACGTTTTTACACACATTGTTTTTATGTAAAAATAATTGTTAAGTGTTCCCTCTATCCATAGAGCTAAATATGGGCCTATAGCTCTATGACACTACCACATATGAAAGGTATCGGGGATGGATGTTTTGTTTACACTTGTCTTTACATGCTGTGCCTTATTACAAAATTGGGGAGTGTTTTCCGTATGCCACCACCACTTTTACATTCGATATGAATAAATATAGTATCTTATTTACTTACTTACTTGAACTTACTTGAATCCACCGACGCCATCACACAACTGGGGAGGGGACGGTGGTTCTGGTTACTGGGGCAGACAGCTTAGATAAGCTTATGTAGAGCCCCCCCCCCCCCCCCCCGACGTTCTTTAGGAGTTTATCCACATGTCCCTTGAAAATGTTCACACTTGAAGCTTCAATTGCCTTTCGAGGGAGAATGTTCCAGACCTCTATGAGATATCCCTTTTTCTATGAGATATCCCTTTTTGTAAAAATGAGTGAAAAGGTGGTGGCGCCATACGGAAAGTTATCCATCAGTCGTATTGTAAAGTCTGTATTCAGTCATGGTCATGTTGTTATTATTTTCCTCCAAACCTTATCCGAGGCTGAAGTGCATTCAGAAAGTGCAAATTATAGCCGGGTCATTGTTGACAGTGACACTGTTTCGTCGACAACGGTGATATTTTTGCCAGAATCTTGGAATGTAAAGCTTTTCTTTTGCGTATGTTTACATTTATTTTTGTAAGCTAATAATAATATTAATAATTTGTTTAGAATGCAGTATGACTCCCCTTAACGCATTTTCATGTGACTTTTTGAGGGCCTTATTTTTGATACATTTTTAAAACTTCTTTCACGCTTACAACTTCGTTACGTACTTTGTATTAAAAAGCCGTGTAAACAACTCACCAACAAAAAATGAGTAAATGCTTTATGAATTGTTTCCTCAGAGTCAGACAGAGTAAAAATTATGCAGTATCACTTTTGCCGATTAATGCTCTAAGATGTCGGTAACTGGTCTCCGAGCTCACCTCCGGAATAAATTCCGTCCAGAGAAGCAAACACCACCTGGGGAGCATGAACAAGTGGTGAAGCGGACTGGTAGTCCAAACCTATCTCGGACATCTGACTACGTCGCTTCCTCGGGATCGGAGGATGTAAACTCCAGCATGGAGGATCTGTCGGCGGACTATAATTTGGATGGCGGGAGTCCGCCTTCGACATCTGGGAGAAAGTTGTCCGATAGGAGAAAGGTACAAGTTTTTGTAATTTAATGGTCAGAGATGATTGCATATTAATTGAGAAAACAACCATTTCTGAACAATTTTTCATCTATAATTAATTTTGTTTTATAGTATCAGGCCTGGAATTACAAAACAGGCCATGGCCTCTGTTGCCAAGGGCCCAATGGGACCACAGAGCAGCCTAAGTATTGATTTTAAAACCATTTTCTGCTAAGCAGGAGGATACAGTCACAACATGGCAACTTGGCAGATAACCATCTATTCTGGCATGCAAAATTTTGTTGCGCTTAGCTACTTTTTGTGCTTTTAAAAAGCACCTCTGTTAGATCTTTGCCTTGGTGCCTCTTCAAAATGTTCTATAGCCTTTAAAGGGACACGTTGCCTATAAAAAAAGTTGTTATAAAAATTAATGCATAATGGTTAGAAAGACGACTTAAAAGTGGAATACAATGATTCACACAATATACCTCAAAATTGCATGATTTTCCTGATACGTCGTGATCAAAAAACATGGCACGCTATTTTGTGGAGTTAAATTTTTTACTCCACAAAATGGCCGACCACGTTAGTAAAAGGAAAACTATGCAATTTTGAGGCCTAATGTGTGAATCACTGTATTCTACTTTTAAAACATCTTTCTAACCATGCATTTCATAACAAATGGTTACAAACAGTTGTTATAGACTACCTCCGCCTATCCAAGGCAACGTTTCCCTTTAAGATTTTCATTGGAAGTGCTCTTTGGAAAAATAAATGTACCTTGCACTCCCTCCGATTAATTGCTTCCATTTGTGTGGCAAATGACAAAATGAATAATACCTTGTAATGTCTATTTTTTGTTTTTATTCATATTAAACTAGTCTAGTGTTTCTTCTAACAATAAGTTTTCTCAACTCTTAAAGGAAAGAGATTCCAGCAACCAGCTCTCCTCATCAGATGGGAGTCGTCGGAGGAGTTCATCTCCGGCTGTCTCCAAGATGAGCGCATGGGATGGGACAGAGAAAGAAATTTATGAAACTCAGCTGAGAACACTTCAAGAGCAGCTGGTAGACTCCATGATTGAAAATCAGACACTCGGTAAGGAGACATGGCTTTCATTAACTCATGCTGGATTAAAAAATTAACAGAATTAGCGGTATTTTTTTGTTGACATATGGTGCTGATTGCACTAATGGTGATCACTGAGTTAGACTTTTAGGCTACCATTCTTGCCCTTGTTGGTGGTCCAATATGCTTTTTGAGATATAGCGGATACTAAAGGAGTGCACTGTTTGGTTTGGGTTTGTACAGAAAAATTTACCCAAACCTACTAGTGTCCTAGTATTGTGTCCACATTTCTCATTGAATTGCACTTGGCCCAATCTCACAGAATCGGCGCTTACGGAAGCAGGGAATTCTGAGCTTACGTCAAGCGTATTTCATGGGTTAGCGGCGAATTTTGGCTTCTGCGCCTGTGTACTCCATGTTACGAGGCATTCTACGCTTTCAAGGCTAGCGCAGAAATTCAACACTTGCAGAATGCAAGTAAGCGGGGAATCATGAACGTAAGCGCAGAATTCTGCGGTAAGCAGAGCCATGAAATTGGGCCCTGGTTGTGTATGTTAGCACACAACTGTGAACAGATCTAACTGTACATTACGTTGGGAATGCATCTTCTTAGATCTCACACGTCAAATTTAGATCTGTGCACGCAGTTCCACTGTCATGACTGTAAGCAACCACCAGTGTAAGTAACCACCAATGTTACGAAATGGTTGGTTGGTCAACTCACTGGGTGTCAAGAATTAAAATCTCATTGTTTACAATGCAGAGAAAAAAAACAGAAAAATTAGTGTACACCTTTTTATAAAAAATATACATCCTTGAATCTAAGCAAGTGATTTTTTAACCTTTGCCTGATTTGGTAAACAGTATTATTTGATGCAAGTGTGTGCACTGCAGCTAAATATAATCATGTGGTGAAGTCTGGACTATTAAGCCATTTTGAGATATGGTGGACACACTACTACAACACTATAAGGTTTGGGTTAATTTGTGTGTAAACACCCAAACCAAACAGTGCACTCCTATCACGTCCACCATACCTCAAAAAGGCTTATTCCGTGTCAAGAGGCAAAGCTGACTCTGTTGCCCTGGTCTTGGTATACATGCTCCTTCAAAAGTTTTCCTTTCTAAAATATTTCCAATTGCCCTTTCGTAACAAAACATTAATGGCCTTTCCCTCATAAAGATGACATTGCAGGCAGGCACAGTACACCCTACATATATGGACTCTGACCACTTACTCTAGTTTAGCTTGGTGGTCTAGTGGTAAGACCACTGGACTCAAAATGAAAGGTTGTGGGTTCGGATCCTACCTGAGTGATTTATCCATGGATTTTGTTCTCATAACTCTGGAAATTACCGAATAAACAGTGCTTAATACACATCATTGTAAGGGTTGTATGAATTATATGGATTTCCAATCATTCAAATAACTATATTTTTAAAATGATATATTTTTCACTTGACTGATCTTCTGAAAGTGTCATGCTACTCAAATGTATGCTGCCCTCATGGTCAAGCACAAGGTCTAAATTATTGAAATTCTTTTGATGTTTTAATCTGTAGCTGGGGAGGTAAAGAAATTCAAGTCCAACAGTGACATGACTCGCCTCCTCCAGATGCTAGACCAGGAGAAAGACAAGTCGGAGAAACTCGGCCAGGAATGTGAAGAGTTGCATCAGCAGCTAGAAAACGTGGAAAGGTACATACTAACCCAAACCATCCCCAACCCAATGTTGGGTTTCGATGGACTGAGGACTGCACCAGTAAACTGATCGTGCTTTGTGTGGGATCAAGCATAACCCCGTAGCCAGAGTCCAACAGTATAGTGTTTAGTTAAATCCTGAGATTTTTGTTAGAGTGAGGAGGGATACTAGTAAATCATTTAAGGGAGTAAAAGTTAATGTAACCTTGCATTCCTTTACACTAGGTTTTCTTAGAGCTAACACTTTTCTCAAAATGGTTGTACCTACAAATTTACTAGTTAAAGCTACCATACTCACCATTTTGGGAGTCACAGGTATATGTGTAAGCGTCGCATTGCCTGAAAATTGTACTATACCATTTAACTCTTTCAGTGCCAGCCTTTTGTTAACATTTTGAAACTAAAATGCCCAGCTTTTTTAGGTTCTCTAAATCCTGTATAACAAGTGAACAAATAAGTCTTTCTAACCTAACAAAACTGTATCTTGCTGATTTGTGTTGCCTTGGTGCATCCTAAAGTCAATAGTATTTCTTGATTGATAATGTCATAGCTTGTGATAACTTGTATATTATGGGTCGTACATGACACTTTTTGAGTACATAAAAAGACTGCACATGTACGATAATGGTGCTTTGAGACTACATCAAATTGATCATACATGTATGACCTTGGCACTGAAAGAGTTAACACAAAGTGATATTGACTCCCAAAATGGCGCAAGGCCACATTATTGTGATGATGACGTCAGGTGAATTGAGTCAATTCTATCTTTCTCTCATTTCCTTAGGAGGAGCTATAGTCTGGAAGAATCTCCATCTTCTGTGGAGCTTGCAGAGGAAGCTGACACAACTGACTTTCCTACCATCTTGGATACAAGTAAGAAAAATTTCCCGGTATTGTCCTACTTTGTCCAAAACAAAAATTATATGCTAGTATAGTAAATTGATGCAATGTGTCATGCCCCGAGTCTTTCCCCGACCTCGGCGGCCATGACCTTCGGTAGTTGTTGGACAAACAGAGAATTGAAGGCAAGGGAAACAAGTTTGTATTTACAAGAAAATATACAGATTTATTTACAATTTACATTAAGTGTGTCTTCACAAAATTAATAAAATAAACGTTGTCCTATCAATGACCTTCAATAATGGTTGCCGGTTAATATTACAATCTTCTCTTGCTCTCTCTGTGTGTCTCTTTCGGTTCCTAGTTTAACATCACTCCCATCACGTCTTTCGAGTATTCTTTAAGTTTAGATTAGTCTTTGGCACTGGGTCGTATCTCTGCCCGGCCTTCTGTTAGCCCTCAGTTTAGCACATCAACTTCAAGTGTGGTGTTTTAGCCCTTGCGGGAAAAACCCTGCAATAAGCAAATAAACCCAAATCTACATTTACAAAACTTAAAGTAAAATAGCACATTATCAACTTATGATCAATGGTTTCTTTACGGAAGTTCGACAACGCACTTCCATCTTTAACGCATAAATTCAAATCAATGCTATGTACAAAACTTTCTTTTCACGACATCCTCGAACAATTAAATCAAAGTAAATCACAGTTCTATTGAGAAGAAGTTCCACAATTAAATACAACAAAACTGAATTTCATTAACACAATCTCTTTGAAATAAATAACATTATCAATAGCTACTTACAGGTCGATTTGTCGATCCTGGTTTCTACAGTGGCGGATCTCTTCAACAAAATTTCGGTGTGTCTCACTCGCCAGAATAAACTGCTTTTGCAAAAACTCAGCAACTAAGGCTGGATGACTGTATACTTAGGGCTCTCAATAACCCATAAGCAAAATACAGGAGTTCTCAATAACTCGATCGTCGAGGCTGACAGAGTCCTCTCCTCGGGAATCTCAAAATGCAAAGTGACACACCTAAATTTCTGTTCCCCTTAAATTAACACAAAATAACTTCCCGCTGTAAGATCTCGTGACTTGCACGCATTCCAAACCTTTAACATAAAAGAACTATTGGTCTGATGCCTTCTTGGCCAATCAGAACCTTTAAACTGCCCCAAAAGTTTACTAACCTTTACAGAACTTGAACACAATGAAAAGAAAATGCCAAGTCATGATGGCGGCGCTTTGGCCATAACTATTTAAAACCTTGTTTCTTCCTGTATTATACATAACGGCCAGCAAACTGAGGAAACTTAAGTAATTCTTTAAAAAACTTATATCACTCCGTGACACAATGCCCACTGCTGAATAGGAATCGGACTGCCTTTAGCTACTGGGTATCTCAGTGGTCTAGTTGTAAGATACTAATCTGGTATTGCATAGGTCTTGGGTTCCAATCCTACCCGAGTAATGCCTGGATTTTTTTCACAGAACTCGGGGAAAACCAAAATAAATACTAGTATAATTACATAACAGAAATATGGAAAACAAAAACAATACCTGAAAACTTTCAGAAAGTTCCCTTTTTTTACTGTCGTGTGATGATTGCAATTTGTTTCTCAAGAGGTCGTACATGAAGCATTTGAAATTACAATTAAGTGAGGTTTGTGGAGACGCCATGTGAGAAATCTCTCTATGATCTGTGGTGGAACTGAGAAGAAACAGTGGTCTAACGACTTTTCGATCAGGATGCTCTGATTGTCTTCAGAAGAAGAAGACTGATTGCAATGTTGAGTCGATTTAAAACTGCAGGTTCTTCTCAGAACCAACACTTCGTCGTCGTCGTCATCTAGCCTGTTTCACTCCACTGCAGGAGGAAAGCCTCTTCACCAAATCTCAATTTCACTCTATCCTGTTTGTGCAAAGCAATGCCCTTGTATGTATCAGTTTCTTGGAGTCCAATTGGTTTTTTTGCATGCCCACCTGTTGTCATGCCTCCTTGCTAGGTGGTCTGCCCATCTCCACTTCTTTGATTTGATCGTCTTGATAATATCCTGCACTCTTGATTTCTTTCTTAGGTCCTCATTCGTCACCCGGTCCTTCTTTGTTACTCCTATTATAATCCTTTCCATGGCCCTCTCTGTTACCCTTAATTTGTTGTCTAGTCGTTTGGTGGTCGTCCATGTCTCAGCACCATACAATAGGACAGGTATGATGATGCGCTGATTGAATACCTGCCTTTTCAAGGATCACAGAAGGGTGTGGTCTCTAATGATGTAGCTCAGTGTACCAAACTTCACCCATCCTAACTGGATTCTTGTCTTTATTTTCCTCTCCTGTTTCGTTGTTGAAGGTGATCATAACCAACACAGAGAGATTTATTACATGGTGTTTTGGCAAACCTATCATGGTTGTACAGATAGTTCCCTTAAAGGGAGTACTTGGTAATTACTCTGAAATTTATGACCCTGAATACGTACCTTGTAAGAGCACAGGAGAGATGTCAATATAATAAGACACTGTCGGAAACAATTACTTTTGAAGTAATTTAGTTTTAGAGAAAGAGGTAATTTTTTGTACACTAAAAAATTTGGATCTGAGAAAGGCTTCAGGCATCTATAGAACACACAATTATATGCAACAAAGGTGTTTTTTCTTGCATCTTCTTTCAGGTTTATTATTTCATGCATATGTTGGGACACACTAAGTTAGGATACTGGTCGTTGACAATTACCTGCCCTTATGCGATTCACATATCTCTCTTGTTTTATTATTTGGCCACCAGAGTCATCAAGGGCGTATCGATTGCAAGAGTGGTTGACTGACAAGGTCTATGAAGTAATTGCAGACTTCACAGAGGAACCTGATGATGAGAAGACGGGAGAGAATGGAGAGGGAGAGGAGCTAGCTGTCAAAAAGTGAGGCTCAGTCCACATTCCTCACACAGCACCACAAGTGACTTGTTATATAAATAATGCTAAAAGGAGCCACACTTGGGTCTTATAGATGGATTGCACTAAGCAACATCAACTGCAATATTTGATGATAAACAATGCAAAAGTGCATACCTGTACGCGCTGCACACAGCTCTTAGCCAATGATAGCCTTGCACGCGTGCACATTTCATCAAATATGGCAGTCGTTATGACGCTCAGTGCAATCCATCTATCGGTCATATTGGCATAGACAGTCAATAATATTGCATAGGTTTTTGTTTTTTTCCCCTTTAAGATATTACTTGAAAATGGTATGTTAAAAATGTTGTAATGTTTGGTATGTGGCAGTGAAATGCAGAAAGGCATGGTCTCTAAGGGTTTAACTTAGTGTTGTTTGAATTTGCAATTTTTAATGTAAAATATACAAGCATATGTACAAGTTCCATAGCCACCCCCCTCTCATAACCCGCTACCCCCACCCCCAAAAGAAAAAAAGAAAAGAAAGAAAAAAAAATAATAATAATAATAATATATATAAAATAAGGGGAAAAAATAAATTTTGCTCTTAGAGTATAAAGTTTATGTCTGTATCTTTGAATGATAAGTCATTTCTGTTTCACTAACTCTTTAATTCTTTTTTTGTTCTTCTACTTTTACAGATTGAAGGCAAACATTAAGAGATTTAGTAAGTATTTTCTCTTTGTTATTCTTGTTTGTGTGTTGTGGAGTAAAATTATTTGAGGGTTTGAAATTTTTTTTTTGCTAGAATGGGACTAGAACCCGCGACCATTGGATTAATGTGCCGCCAATCTACCAACTGAGCTGTCCAGCCCTAATGTTAAGTGGTCTCTCTATTTTGTGTATACCTTTGTTTGGTGTGCCAGTCAGAAGCCAACCAGTAACTGCTGTTTATTAGCTAGGGATCACTACAAGTTCAACTTTGCTGAACAGTAATGAACGTATCAACAGTTTGTACAAAAACCAAATAGTTATTTTTAACCCGCTTCCCGAAACAGTGACGATATGTACAACATCTATTTAAAGAGTCACCGACTTACAGATATTTTCTTCAAAGATTATCATAATGCACAGAGGAAGTTATTATCACAGAATTCATGTTGTAGTGCTACAATCACAATTGTAGTGCTACAATTTTCAGTCGGCTGCCAACCATGCTAGCAATATACTATGGTGAGCGCAATACATGGGATGTATGGCTTTATTTACGTCGAGCTATACAACCCATCCGAACTTTTGTTATAGTGTCTTCCTTGAGGACACAAGTGTCAAGACTAGGATGCAAACCCACAACAGAGTTTAAGTCAGGTGTGCTAGACCACTCGGCCATGGAACTTCATTGATTGCTTAGCATCAAAACAACAGGGTACCACCGGGTTACATTTATAAATACAATACAAAACCCTTTCTGTTTTGCCAAGTCGGATATTTTTATACTTACCAGCTTTTATTAAATTAAGTCCTGGTTATTTCCAGCTTGTAAATCATAATCCATTTAGCGCATCAGAGAACAGTCCTTGTTTTGCAGCATGCGCTTGAAGGCCAGTGTGGAATAATCACATCTGAGACCTTTACACCTGTCGGGTTTCTAGGGCGTTGATCATGACTAATCAGCTTACAACCTGTAGGGGAACATTATGAGAGCTGCTGAGTGACCAAGACAAGGACACCTGTCGGCTGAGTACATATGATTGATTTCTGAAAACATCAATAATATGAAATTGGCAATTATCAGGCATGCAATTTTTTCCCCAGATCAGCTGATTTCCTCTTTTTTTATTCTTAATTTTACCAAAATTGAAAAATACTATACAAAGTCAATGAAATTTTGTATTTTCATAGATTCAGCAATGCACTTAACAATATAAAAACGTTATAATTACAAAGATACACTACGAACAATGAGTATCAGAGCATATGTCAAAATAGCTTTGTTCTTGGTACACTTGGGTTAAAAATGTTTAGGAATTCTAATACTTGTTTTAATATGTACCTTGGTTTATTTGTTTGTCTAGTCTTCATCAAGATTTTCTTTTAAATGATGTCTAGTAAATAAGGTAATTGGCTTCAAATGTGCCAACTGGTTTTGCATCCCATCTGCGCAATTTTGTTGGGTTCCATACGCACTACTTTAAAAGTGAGGTTGGTGGAGGTGAGATGTGTGGGCTTCAAACTCTTTAAGGTTTATCCATCCCAAACCTGTCAACTGCATGTTTTGAATTGGATTCTATTGAGACCTCCGACTACACTAGTTCCCCTGATGATGCTTTACATGGGGTCGGGCATAACCAGAGTCCTACAGGTTAGGGGTTGAGTTGGGCTACCATGATGGATTGTGTTTGAATGATAAAGGATCCTCGTAAAATACTTAAGGGAGTAAGGGTTAAAGAACCTTTCATTTGTTTTTGTGGTTGTGGTTTGTGTTTAAGACTCCCCATCCCAAAACAAAAAACGCCACCCCTAAAACCCCCACGTCAAAACCTCCCATGCTGGATGTGTCGTATTTTTTATCATGTGTGAACCAAGTTTAGATGATACAATACAAGTAAAGCAAACAGATTTTTCCATTGTTGTTATTATTTTTAACTACTGTTATCTGTTTGGCCATTGATACAAGAAAACAACATGCAGGCAGTCAAAAAATATAACTGCAATATCGTGATGCAAGAAAATTTGCCACTGAAAGCACCCTCTGATCACACGGTCAAAAATATGGCAATTTGCTTTATGGTGGGCAGGGTTTACTTTGAAAGCTTGACAACTTTTGGCTGGGCGTCTGTTTACCACTTCACTGGTGGGTTGATAGTGGGGCTGCCATCCATGTACTCCCCAGTAGTATGATTCAAGATTGCAGGGTGGAAGTCATTGGGAAATGAGATTATATGAGCATGTAAAACTAAAGGACAGGTATAAACATGTATTAATTTTGGTTTTTACCCATACCCATACACCGATGTGTGTTAGCACTGTATACTCGGTACTTTCCCGTGAAAAAATATCACACGCATGTTACTCGGGTGGGATTCAAACCCACGACCCTTGCAATTCTAGAGCAGTGTCTTACCAACTAGACTTCCGAGGTTGCCCGGCGGCTAGAGGCAGTTCTAATCCTATGTTTTGGCAGCGGGTACTGCAACGAATGTAGACATGTAAACAAAAACTGGTATGTTACAAAATGTGTCAGTCGGTGATAAATTATTCAAGTTTCCTAATGAGTAAGTTGGAAGTATTCTTTGAAGCTTTGCGTGGTGTGGAGAAGTAAGAAGAAACTATAAATAAATAGTAAACTTTGGGGTACTACCATGTGTAAATCTCTGATGAGTGAGTGTTAGCTCTGAAGACGAGCAGAGTATACTGTTCAAAAAGTTGAGACCAAACTGGTTCTTTTCAGAGCCAACACTCACTCATTTTAGAGATATACATATGGTTGAATTTGCGAGTTTACTATTTATTTATAGTTTCTTCTTATGAGCAAATTGGAGTATGGTCATTACCCTTTTAGAGATACGATGGACACTGTATGAGTCCACTGTTTGGTTTAGATGTATAGGAACAAATATACCTAAACCTAAATACATGTAGTAGGGAGGTTTAGCTGCACGTTACGAGGTTTAGCTGCACGTTACGCGGGCAAAAACGTGAAAGTGAACGTCGGAACATGAAACTTTTGTTGTTTCTAGGTAACGTCACCACTTTGGGCTTGTAGCATGCTCATGTATGGCAACTGCACGTACGTACCTGACGTGAAAAACAGTAACTTCACGAATGCTTAAAAGGGAGATTGATACAACAATTTTTTGTCATACTCACATCCACGTTTTTGCTTACGTAACGTGCAGCTAAGCCTCCCTAGTGTTACAATAAAATGTCCACCATACCTCATAACGGCTTATTGTGTGGCATTTGTAGACTTGCTTCACTTCTAGCAGTTAGGCACAACACATCTGTTGCAATTTCACAAAACTCTTCCTAACTTAAGAGAAATTTTGGACTTGGGATGAGTCCCAACCCTGCACTGTAGCATGCAGACCTTAAGATTAATCCTAAGTTAAGACGAGTTACTCGTCCTAACTCGAGATAAGACGAGTCCTAACTCTTTGTGAAATCGACGGCAGCTTGTCTTTATATTCATCTGAAAATCTAGCATATCATGGCTGAGCAGCTGCTAGCCATGGCAGAGTGTACATGGTTTAGTTTGAATTCTGGTTTTAAACAACCTTGTTTTAGTGAATGAATAAGACCAAATACTTGTGATCACCATTCAGTCAATAAGTGTTCCGAAGTGTCCTCAGAAGTGGTGGACAAGGTTGCTTCTTGAGTTCTGTGCCCTTTTGAGTTCTCCAGAAAAAACTAAACTGAATTATTACACCTCTTACAGAAATTCTGCCTTTTGGATCCCATGACTGTTCCATTTTCCCTCGGCTGCGCCTAGGAAAAATAGAACGCTCCGGGGATCACCTCAGGAGTTGTATTTTTAACCATAGTACTGGAAGCAGTCAATATTTGTATAAAAGTTCACCTAATGAGAAGTTGCAGTTTATTATCGGTGATATCCTTGTTTTTCTGCGTTCTGCAGAGGCAGGTTACCAGCCAATTGTGCAGTGGTTCAAGGCCATTGATAACTTATTCAGCTGGAAATCAATACCAGGAACGTTCTTGGCGTTTGCTGTGAGTAAAACTTTTATTTCTATTCTTGCCAAACTGTGTAAACATTGGTGTCTTCATTATTTTCAAGCTTCATACACACAGTCATGACAGTCAAATTCAAACTCTGGTGTTTCTGATCAGCAGAGTGTGGGTTCGAATCCCCAGCCGGTCCTTAAGCAAGACACTTAACCTTTGCTTCGTCCTTTGGATGGGACGTAAAGCTGATAAGTTGATAAGTTGGTCAAAAAGAATGGCAAACTTGTCTTGATTTGTTCTCTTTGTTTTCTTCATTACAGTTGTACATGTATGCCATCAGTAGAGGCTGGCTCATTACATTAGTGTTTGGACTTGCTCTCTGGCATCTAACCAAGACGTATCTCATCTCAAAGTGAGTATTGAATTCTTCCTGAATTGCTGAAATATATGACCGTACAATGGACCCTTCCCATGAAATATGCTAATTACATTCACGCATGCGTACAGACCCTGTTGGTTGGCAAACTCCATAGAGTTGTGCACTAAGCAGACGCGCAATCGCGTCTGCGTGACGCACCCATTACCCGTGTACAAAACAGCGCGATGTTCCCTCAATTTGCCAACCAAAACGTTAGTGCGCACACGCTATGTGCAATTTACATATTTCATGGTCTATTACTTTCAGCTTCATCCCCAAATCCTCCCCAACTATTCAACCAAGTATCACTGTTTAATTCAGTGGGATTGAATCGGACCAAAACCAATGGTGTCAGATACGACTCCGAGGATTATTTAAAGATGACAAGCTTTAGGCCATACCGTGCATAAGTATTTTCGCAAGTAATTTATATTATACATACTTGCGTCATTTTCTTTTGAACTTTTGAACCAGTGCTTTATAAATAAGACTCCATTTTTATTACCAATTAAATTTTCTGAGTGTTGCTAGGATTTCTACAATGTTGTTACATTAAAACTCTAACATGTACTACACTCAGAGGACCAATATTTTGAGATGATTTGCATAGGCCATGTGCATAGGTACTTTTGGAAGAGGCTTTTATTCAAAGCTTTTATATTTTTTTTAATCCTGTTGGGGTTTATTCTGAGCAAACCTTGTTGTTCGATTTGACTCTAGTAAACTCTGAGGACCAATGTTTGTAGATGATATACACAGGCTAGCATAAATATGTTATTGGAATAGCTTTAGAATGTTCTTTTTATAATCATGTTGGAATTTGTTTAGAAAAAAACCCAATGTTGTTAGATTTGTCTCTGATAAACTGGCATTACCTCTACCATAAGTTCCTGCGGATAAGACACGTCTTATCTGACTTCCTAGACCCCCAAAACATTGTTGCGTCTTATCTTTAGTATCGCCTTGTCTGCTAACGATTGAATTCTTTTGACGATCACCGAGTGAAGTCATACATTACAATAATACCTTTATTTTGTCCTGGGTTTTTCAAACTTTGAAAAGACGGACTCTTTTGAAATTCACGCAGGCTGCCTTTTTTTTTTTTTTTCCTGAATTTATTTTGCATTGCCTCTTGTCCGCCTATCCAAATGAAATTACGGTGCTTATAGATGACGTGGACAGGTTATGTGCATGAAGCACATCAAATGCAGTACCTGGGCATTCTGTGACATTGGTTGTTCTTTGTTGAGATTGATTGTATGGAACAGGTAGGCCTTGTAGTTTTATTATGATTATTTTTTTTTACTGTTATATGCATCAAGGTGCAGTTTTTGATATGTGCTTTTAAAACATCTCTTCCGGCTGGCCCAGATATTTTGTTTGTTATCACCCTTGAGGTTCGCTAAATGTCATGATTTAAGCGCATTGGTATTTCATTCAGTTATGAAATGCGCTATATAAGAATTAGCTATTATTATTATTATTATTATTATGATGTGATCAATATTGCCCCACTTTAATATAACATTTTTACAGTAGTATTTTTGTATTGTTTTGTCAAATTTTGTATTTTTATACCACTGGTTGTTTGTAATCCTGGTCCTTGGCACCTCTGACAAACATTGTGCTGTGCAGTTAACACCAAGGTTTTTGTGGCTTCCAGTATAATGGATTTGTGGCTTTCAGCTTGTTATGGGTTCAATGGCTTCAGTGTAATGGGTTTGTGGCTTCCAGTGTACACCCATGGGTTCATGGCTTCAGCTGATGCCAATTGGTTCCTGGATTCCAATGTAATGAGTTTGTGGCTTACAGTCTATGCCCATTATGGGTTTGTGGCTTGCAGTGTAATGGGGGGCGTGGCTTCAGTGTAATGGGTTTGTGGCGTCCAGTGTGAGCCTATGGCTTACAAGCTTACGCCCATGGGTTTGTGACTTCCAGTTTAACGGGCTTGTGGCATCCAGTTTATTGGGTCCGTGACTCACAGCTTATGGTGGATATGTTGTACTGTGTATGTAGTGATCAGTGCATGGTTTTTATGACAAAAAACCACTTGCACACGTGTGCTTGTAGGCTACCATTTGCTGAGGTCAAACAATGCACATACATGTAGTGCTCATGGGTACGAGTCGCACTCAACTCTCCGCCAATGGTAGGTCTTCATTGACCTCAATGAGGGCGCTGTTCGGGTTGGTGATGCCATGTAAGGAGGTACAATATGAGGAGACGGCACTACGAATAGGTCTTTTCTGGAAACAGTTGTTTACTTGTTTCTTTGTTTCTCACCCTGGAGTGTTTGTTGTCACAGATTTCAGATGTTGGCTCACAACACCTCCTTTCCAATTGTTATTTGACAATTGACCGTGAATAGAAACAATTTAAGTGAGAACAAGATTTAAGGCTCTACGTGGTGGGAAAACACACACATGTACAAATCACAACAACATACAGAGGGTCTAAGGCAGCCGCCTTACATGAGGTCGGCGACCCAACAACAATCATCCAATGAACCGTAACCCACCTGGCTGATGCTGCAGAGCTAGAGTTATAAAATTGGCTGATCGTAAATTATTTATTAAAGCAGTTTGCGATACGTTGCTCTAAGGAAAGGAGCTACATTTATTGTCAATTTCTTTCATTCTGATACTCAATGTGTTTCCAGCCCAAATAAAAATAAACAGGTTGATGTCATGTCCTACTCTACGAAGTTGCCAATACAGGCCTTGCACTTAAAGATTTGTGTACAGTCGCCGACCGAGCTGGGAATCTGTGTTTTACTTGCCCCTGGAAGTTTTGCTTTGAGATAACCAAGCTTTTACTAGTGTAACGTCATAAATGTGTTACTGATAATGCTCAAATGAACTTATATTTTTACACAATTCTTTTTTTAATTTTTTTTATTATTATTATTATAATCTGAAAAGAAAGGTGAGAACTTTAAACCAGTAGGTTTACTACTTGTAACAATGACTACTTATTTGGGATACGCTGTGTATTAAGGGTGATCCCTGAAAATAGGCAATTTTCCCATTGTGGTTGGTTGTCAAGGATTGCTATGAATAGATCTAGGGAAAAATGAAATCGGAACAATCTGAAGGCTGTCAATCTAAAGGATGTGCAGTCTAGCAAAGGTAAAATGGTTAGGACGATGGTTTACTGCTGTGAGCATGAAACTAGTGTTTAACAGTCCTTGTCTGTATTGCAGGTTTGTCATGTACCCTTTGCAAAACACATCATTGCCACAGCCAGCATACCAAGGTTAACTCTTTACTCTGCAGCTCTTAGCTTATATTGACTGCTCTTTCAGCCAGCGCAGCAGATCAGGGTTCCAATCAACTGAGCAGAAGAAAGTGTTCTTTAGATTTATGCTTTTTCATCAGTTATGGCACTGGATTTTAGAGGACAGAAATACACAAATAACCCAGGGGAGATGTTTTCCCCTACAATTTTATTATTCCAACAATTTCTTTTGGTAATTACAGGTGCATCCATAACCTGTGTTTTTGTTCAGTGCAATATTTAAGTGTAACTAAATTTGTCTTTACCTGATTGCATTTGTTGTTCTATTTTTATTTTTTTATTTTTTTCCACATCTAAAACTGAAGTTTTCCCCATTGTTTCATATTCATTTTGTGATTTGCGCTGTTGGACGTGTAATCAAATTGAAAATGAAATAAAATAACAAGTCGCAAATTGCTTTAAATCATCAACCTTCAAAGACCATGGTCGGTCTTATAAATTATTTCAGCGGTTGACTTCACATTGGATGCACTGACGCCGATACATATTATTTATAGGTAGCTGTTTTTCGCAAAAACAATCTCAGGACCATGCTGTTTTCCTTTCGGGAAACTTGTTAAAAAACACATTCAAAGTAGATATTTAAAAAGGTGAAGCGATGCATTCAGAAAAGATGTTTTCAAGCCATTCTTGATTAATCTTTACTGTCTTCAGATTAGATTTTTCAATTGCCTGTTTCTTGCATCGTAGCAGACCTGTCAGGGTTGTAGCTAGACCAGTTTTAGGTGGTAGGCTGTAAATCAAATGTTTTCGAAGTCCACCAAGGGTGAGCGGATCAACAAAATTATTCATGTTTAAAGGCAGTGGACACTATTGGTAATTGTCAAAGACTAGCCTTCACAGTTGGTGTATCTCAACATGTGCATAAAATAACAAACCTGTGAAAATTTTCTTTTCTTTTGAAGATCTTTAGTTGCATGGTTAACCTTCAGAACACTTACTTTTAGGCAATAAAGCTATGAATACAACAATTTTGTGATCATACTTATGTCTAATTTGTATCCGTTTGACTCATTTTCAAAGAGCGGGTCACATTTGTCCTTCTGAAAACATATAGTTAGAATAGACTGTGAAAGTTGACCTTTAGAGCACCAAGCATTTTTCAAGAACCATTGGCTGCAAGATTTCAGACACTTTCACTTTTCATGAATATTTGTCAAGGTTCCAATACGGAACTAAACTCTCACTTGATTAACGTAGTTTCCTCTCAGCCATTGTTTGAATTCATTTTAAAGAAGGTATGGTCGTTGCTAAAGGTGTTTCTATTAAATATTAAAGCTGATCGTGGTGTGTCCTTCAGTACAGCTCATCTGATTGGGTTGGAGACGCAAAATTGTTGATCATTGCTGCTAGGCAACCACTGTAATGTAGAGGTTGAATGTAATCGATCGTGATATTTGGTTTTGGCTCAAATTTAACTCAAAGTGTTGTGCGTCTCTAGGCAAATAATTACAGAAATGAAAATAATATTATACCAATAGACTGAGTATCAAATTTGAGGTGGACTTTAAAAGCTATGCTAGCTGAAAACTCACACGTTTAATAAACACATGGTTATTTGTTAATAGGAAAAAAAAGGAATTTACAATAATAAATGATTACAAGTATTAAATTGTACAATACCTGATACCCAAAATTGATGTGGACTGTAATAGATATTCTAGCTGTTAACTCACACATTTACTTCACACAGGTTTATTTGTTTTTGTTTTGAAAAAGAAATAAAATAGGCTATAACAAATAAGTGCCTTGGGCACTCGAACAGTGGATATGTGCGCGTTATAAGTTTTACCTAATAAAATATTACTTATTGAGGTGCTGTAGTTTGGAGAAATGATTATCCAAAACAATGTCCCGAAAATACTTTTTTACATGCTAAAATCATCTCCTGTGAGACAGTTTTTACTCATTTTTCAAAACCTACAGCACCTCAGCAAGTAATATTTTAAGAGGAGCTTTCTGTCATCAATATCTTCAAACTGTGTGAGTTTGATACAAATCTGTGGACATTGTGTTTTGTGTCCTTTACGGAAATTTGTATTCTTCAACACTGTAAAAACAATGAGTGGACATGTGTAAGTCCACCTAGTTTCAAGTCCTCATTATGTGGACCTCTTCTTTGTCTCAGGTCCACACTTCATATGTAGAGTTAAAACACACAAAATGTTTCAAACCAATTACATACATGAACTATTTTTACTTGTAAAATGTACTTTTCAGCCTGCTCGGCCGCCAGTGGAGTTAATAAATAAACCAGAATATACAACTAGGATCATTTGGCAGGGATCCTGCTGTCATAAAGTACTGTCTTGTAGAAACTTGCAGGAAAACAGTGCAATGTAATTTTGTTGCAACTGTGCTGAAGTTCACACTTGCTTTATTCACACTCGCTTCATTTGTAACTGCATACATGTATATACAATGCCAAGGTCTGTTTTTACATTCAGCAGTGCGTACACAAATGCCTGCCTCTAAGTGGCACACTGCAAGCTCGTCTGTACGCCAGTAAATTGTGTGCAGCAAACTTATTCAATTATGTCAACATTTGCGAATGCAGATTGTGGCAACTTTTTGCCACTGAAGGTGTGAATGCAGTGCCTTCCCTCTACACCTACAGGGTGTCTGTGTAAATGCTTCGAGTGTGAAGCCACTATAACTGTATCACAAGATACAATTTAAAAATAAATCAAATGTTTGAAGATACAACTCGTGCTCAGCTCCGAACCTTCTGACATAGTATCAGTTTTGTCTCCTCCTATTTATCGACTGACCTACTTTGATTGCATGGTGTATGTCTTCTACAATGGTCCAATAGACTGTATTGAATAACCTTTTTTTGTTATGAAAGTCACCATAAGTAGGGCAAACTGTATGCGCATCCAAACGCGTACATCAATGAAGCTCGCAGCACGCAACATTTTTGGTTTGATTTCTACGCCACATGCATGCACGCACATGTGCACAGACGCCATGTTGTAGGTCAGATATTTGAACGGTGACGTCATATTTAATACAGTCTATAGCAACTCATCTCGTTCTTGTTTGCGGTTTTATCTGCTGTCTTGCTTTTAATACATGTCTGTGTTGTGTATTTTATATTTAAAATTGTTTATATGTGTAAACCGAGGGAATGATTTTCATGCTGGTATGATGAATAATGTTTGAACTTGGATCCGAACTTATTTGAATTGAATAAGGTTTATCTCGATTCAGAAACGCAATGCATTGTGGGAAGGAATATGGGGCGGTTTCTATACAGTTTCTACGGCTCGCGCATACAACGCCTATACCTTTGTGTGGGTTCAACAGCGCCCTCTCTTGATATTTTGCTATTTGCGATAAACCTTATTGACTTGAAATATACAAAATTGGTAAAACAAATCTTCAGATTCAATCTGAGCTTAATTTCATATTGCTGCATATTGTTGAGTCATTTTCCGCTGAGCAAAACCAAGCAGGATGCTAGTCGCAGATTATCTTATTTTAGTAAGCATAATTTTGTGGGCTTAGCTATAATTTATTCTCAAGCAGCTGGATTAAATTTGGCACATCTTTTAACATTTTTAACAATGCAATTTTTTTCTGTCTGTCTGAACTATCAACATCTTCAAACAAAAATTTTTAAATAACAAGATAAGCTTGAAGACTGACCAAGTAATTGTTATTTGATTGTAGCGATCGACAAAGCACGTTTACATAATATGCATAAAATAAACCTGCAAAAATTCCCAGACAAACTATAATTTGTTTTCTCTTTTTTTTTCCACCAAATTTTCTGGATTTTACATGTACATGTAGGTCGAAGGTGTCTGTATTGAAATGTGAAGGACAAGTATTAAATTACTCCTTGTTTGTATCAAATTTTATGTTATATTATTTTTTCCTCTTCTGGATTTACCTGTGTTGTTGTTTTTTCACGTCTACAATAACTAAGTTTATATACAGTTTTACAATTTTATTTCAGGTTATTCTGTCAAGTTTATTTGGGTTCGTTTTGATAATTTTAGAAGAATGACTATACTTCCCCCCCCCCAAAAAAAAGAGAAGATATTATATGCAAATATTTGGGGATGTAAATTGTCATTGTTGAAGACTATAATCAGAGGATGAAATCTTGACTATTCTCTTCATGCTTCACTGAATGATTAATATAATCTCTGACAATGCACAGATAAAATGCATTCTTATTTCTTGTCATTTGAAAACAAAAACAAAAATTCCTTAAAACAATGAAATAGATATATGGAAACACATCCGAAAGTTCTAAAAAACATCTTTTGGACATGATAATTGAGTCCCTGATGTAGACAACGACCTTGTCCTTTCCTTGCCTTGTTTGGACGGACAGGCTGTGAACGATTTCATTTGGGAACAACTCGTGAAGTGTCAAATAATTATTGCTACTTCACCCCCAATATTAATACAATTTACTGCACACTCAAAAAAGAACTGTACCAATTTAGACTTGCTAACTAACTTACTGACAAACATTGACAAAATTAACAAAAAGTCACTGACAACATTCTTCAAGTTAAAACAAAAATACATACAATTTATTTAATTTCAGAAATGTCCCTGCCAATTTCTGCACGCTCTGCTTACTGTGCAAGCACCGAAATTCTGCGTTAACTACTTAAGGGAAGAATGGCTAGTAACTAGTTTTTTCTTGGCAAATTAATTTGCTAAGTAGTACTTTCTGCTTAACAGCTTTATGAAGCTGGGCCATGGACTGTGTAATACCGCCATGGATGGGCCAATCAGAGGTGCAAATCTTGAAGATAAAATTTAATGTTTTTTTCTTTTTTTTCTTGTCTTTCAGAGGATTTGATATCAAGTTTTCCCTTCTGCCCTATCCGGAGGAAGAGGAGGTATGCTTTACTTTAGCTATATTTAATTTGTTTTTGCTTGAACTTTCAAAACATAATAGTTGTTATTTCATTGTTCTACAATTTAGTGCTGTTTATCCTGTTTTGTTTTGTATTGTTGTAGCGGGTCCATTCATCACAAGCCTCGTGGCTTTTGGATGATGCCTACATGTGCAAATGTGAAAATATGTGTTCTCTTGAATCAAATTAAATTTAATTTCCCCACTATTCATAGGTACGGTTGTACTTTACTAATGACTTGCGGAATTTTATATATTTTTTTTTTATAAAGATAGTAATCATCCTGCAAAATTATTTGTCAGAAATGCCCCCTTTTGGTCAAAATCAAAAGATTTGAAACGGAGAAGCGATTCATGCATGAATTATAGCACAGATTTATGAGGGTTTGGTGTCCAATCACAAGTGCTGCAGCCTGAGATGCTGTTGGCAGTCACCTTCTTTGTAAAGCGCTCCGTTCTTCGTGGGGCGCTATAGAAATGCTTGTTTATTATTATTAGGTGTTCGGGCCAACAGCCCGGAACACCTCTTATTTTTGTTCGTTTTTTTTTTCTTTTTCTTCATACTCCTTCTTCTTCTTCTTCTCAGCGTCCCTTGTCCGCTAACAAAAGCGCCTTTCCAAAACTCGTATGAACTTGAAACTTCACACATAGTTAGCGATTTATTAGGAGAAGAAACCGTGTGAGTTACGTCATGATGACGTCATCAATTCTTGAGTTATGAATTTTCAAAGTTTATTAATTCAAAAAATCATAACTTTTGATCTACATGAGGGATTCTTACAATCGAAACATCATCGGAATCGTCTTTAAAAACTCCGTAAACGCCCCACAGACATGACCCTATTTTGATGTTGTCTTCCGGCTCAAAAGAGAGGTTGAAAATTTCAAAATTCACGTCTAAAGAACAACGTAAATCCCCATTGGTATGTGCATAAACATTGCACGTAGGCATACACACAACGTGTAGTGTATTAGCGGTGCAGCAGAGTCACGCTCCAGTGATCATCCATAGAGCGCGAAAAAGCTTCATGAAGAATAGTCTACGTTCAAGGCGGTTAAAACATACATGCCCCTTACAGTCTTTTCTACAGTCGTCAATATTTCCTAAGTTCATATAACCTAAACTACATAAGCTATTTTGACAATCTATACATCATATGAAAGGGCTTTACGTACTTTACAAAAATGGATATGTTGGTGAACTTTCGTTGACCTTTTGACCTGTTTAAACCGAAGGGACTGTGAAATGATTTGAAAGGGCGTTGTTTATTGCCTTTTAGGTTGAAATATACATCCTTTGATGCTTTACCATCACAGCATACAAGTCTGGCAAAGGTCTGGTTTAAAACAAATATTACCGATGACGTCACCAAACATACACTTTTACTAGATGACGTAATCATGTTGTTTTGACAGTTTTTGCAATTTGAATCATTTATTACAAATCTTGAGAACAAAGCAAGGTGTAATATTTGTTTTTTAATCCAGGGTTTTACTCCCGGAAACCGAACACCTTGAGTTTGTTCACAAACTCTGAATCTCTAGTTATTATTATTATTGCTTATCGAGGATGGTTTCAACGCTCGAGTGAAAATACTGTGACAGTTATCGCGTTTTCTCAACAAGTAGACACTGTAATCTAAAATAGTTACAATTTCATAAGAAGAATCTATTAATAAATAGTAAACTTGCGGGTATAACCATGTGTAAATCTCTTAAAAGAGCCGGTTTGGTCTCCACGTTTCGAACAGTATACTCTGCTCGTCTTCAGGAGAAACAATACTTGTTACAATTTCATTGTATGTTTGAAAATATTTGCCTGGCTACACTGCAGTAAACTGTTGTATGGCTCCTGACTGCCACCCTCTAATAAAGTTATTGACAAAAAAAGGGATACTGCCAACATCAGGGCTAGATGGCTCAATTGCTAGAGCAATTGGCACGTTAATCCAGAGGTCTTTGGTTCAACCCCTGCTCTTGTCAATTTTTATTTGTTTAACCTAAAATCATTTAAAACTTACCCAGTCAGTTTCCCTTGAGGTTTATTATTTGGTTATAACAATTCGTCGCGTTTTTCTCATACTGACGAATCGGGAAAAAGTGCATTCTGAGTAAATCTACTTTGAAGTTTTGACGCGTATTCATCCGTTGCTTTCATATCTTTGTATCGTACATTATCACTTGCAAAATGTAAGGTATGTTTCTAGGAATGTACAAATGTATAGAAGGTATTTGTTTATTTTATTTATTTTATTATGAAACGATCTAAAATAAACAATTATAACCTTTTAAACCTATTCGTCAGTGTGTAAAAAACATTGTTCTCGTTTGCGCGCCTATTCGCACTTTTTGTGCCCGATTCGTCGATATGTAAAAAATTAAATGATTTCGTTTACAATCAAAGCTTGGTTAGGCCACACCAGGAAATTCTGATATATGACAGGAATTAAAATAATGCTCCAAAACAGTTATTGGTAAAACCACTGATTTATAAAATCAGATTACTGTTGAACTGTTTCCATCCAGACTCGAGGCTTCACTCAATGTTGCCACATTATTGGAAAACAGAATAAGCATTACTCATTCTTGAAGTAAAACAAATCCTGACAAAAAATACTCATCATGAGCAAAATCTTTTAGACTTGACAACAAGTATACAAATGCCAACAATCAACCCTTTTGGCAAGATAGGTACCTGAACTACTAAGGTTAGCTTGAAGACTGAACGGACTTCGAATAATACAAACTAATTTATTAAGTCAGTTTGAAACAATCTGTCTTTCAGAGCTATGTTTACCTCAAAATTATGTTACTTTTATCTAAAGTTATGTTTTAGCTTCGAGGGACCCGCATTATGAAACCGTAACAACTGACCTCATTTCAGAGAAACCGATGGTACCTGGCATACCATTGGTACATCACTCATAAATGGAGTGGTTACCAGCGCATTTGCCTATTCGTCACTATGTAAAAAAACAAAACTGTATATTTATGTGTTTACGGAGTGGCGAATCACTTATTCGTCACTATGTCAAGAAACGTTTATTAGCCTCCAAAATATTCGCCAACTTTGTGACTCTATATCTTTAAAAGGAGACATTATTTCGGTTTAAAACCTTCAGAAATGAATGCAGAAGACAAACTAACCCCAAAACTGCAAAAACCCAAATTTGCTCAAAATTGCCAATTCGCCGCTACGAGAAAAACGTGATGAATTGTTCGTCTAAATCAGCATTGCAGTGACAACAAAACAAACTATGACCCTACCCTACCTTTAAGATTAAAGACTGCTTGAACCCTTAAGCCCACATCCAGCCCTACCCCACTCCTCCATCTCCAGTTTCCAACTCAACTGGTTTTTGAATATTTGTAAAAGTTTTCACATGAGTAGAGTGTTACATGTACTTATACATCGATAGAAGCAAGCCAAAATAGCATTGAACTGACTCTGTACTTTATAGCTCTTAACTTTATAGACTTTAGTAGTTAGTAAACAATTCAATTACTACTTGATAATCCAAGCAAATCAAACCCTGGGAATTTTGTTTTATTGAATAAGAACTTCCCACTGATGCCATGGGAACTAGACAGTAATGCATCATCAATAAGAGAGAGAGAGAGATAGAGATAGAGTGTTTGTCTACGCTTTAAAGGCACTGGACACATTTGGTAATTGTCTGTGTCAAAGACCAGTATTCTCACTTGGTGTTTCCAAACATATATGCATAAAATAACAAAAATATGAAAATTTTGGTCAATTTGTCATCAATATTGCAAGAGAATAATGAAAGAACAAAAATACCCTTGTCGCATTACTTTGTGTGATTTTAGATGCATAGTGAAAGGCTCTGCTGAAGTCTTTTATTATTTGAATGAGATATTACCTCTTTTTCAAAATCTTAGTTACTTCAGAGGGAGCTGTTCTCACAATGTTTCAAACTCTCACCAGCTCTCCATTGCTTGTTACCAGGTAATGGTTTTATGCTGACAATTATTTTGAGTAATAACCAATAGTGTCCAATGCCTTTAAGTTAATTCTCTTGAAGTACTTTTTTTCTCTTAAAATTTGGTGCCAGAATTGTTGGCATTTTTCTTTGCCCTGAAGGAAATTTCGATGTTGTGCCTAACACAGTTTCCTAATCAAATCATGAGATATTCAGGGTAAGATTCCTCTGGCTAACAGAACATATTTTCAATGGAGCTAAAAACTTATTTCAGAAAAATTACAGTTGAAGCACTGCAACTAATTTGATTTTTCGCTCTTTGATATCTATAATTTTCAAGAGCTTTGTGGTTAATACAAATGAAAAGGTCGTTTCATATATAGATAGCTTGCAAGTTGTGCATTTTATGAGGAAAATCATCAGTACTGTGGCTAACGGCTAATTTCTCACTCAAATAATAAAAGACTTTCTTGCCTTTATGAGGCATCTGAAAGCACACAAGTTTGTGCAACAAGGGCGTTTTTCTTTCTTTATTTTATTGCGACTCTGATGATCAATTTAGCACAAATTTTCACAGGTTTGTAATTTAATGCATAATACTTTGATACATCAAGTGAGAATACTGGTCTTTGACAGTTACCAAACCTGTCCACTCTCTCTCTCTCTTTTTAATGATGCACCACTGTCAAGTAAGATACAACCTGGGAAGGAGCAGCAGAGTGAACACCTTAAGTACAAGGGGATGCAACTTTGCAAATATAAATAAAAAACCACAAGGGGAACTGACTTTGTAAATTTCTATCAGTTTTAGGTTCAGTAATAAAAAATACTAGATTTGACTTTTTTAAAAATCTGTACAATTTTTTTTTTATAGGAAAACTGTTGGTACGTGTATTGTTGTGCAAGTCCTTTTCAAAACCCCCCAAATTAGGTGGCATGGTTGGCTTGTGTGTTAAGCGCCTGCCTCTCATCAAGGTGACCCTGGTTCGATACCCGCCCAAGGCAATAATATGAGCGTTCAGCTGTGCGTTGCTTCTCTGCTGTGCCAATAGGGTTTTCAAGACCATCTGGTTTTCCTCCCTCAGGAAAAAATCAAACACTTTTGATCTCTGGCTGTGCTTCTTGGTCATAATGGGTCGGTGTGGCTGGCAGCCAAAGGCGCCCTTGCATGCCTGCTTCTCGAACACGTTGTAGCCGCATCCTTCGCAATTCAGCTCTTAGCTGCAAGTATGGATGATTAGCCTCCCAAATTATTAATACTATTATAAAAAAATTAATTATTTTCCTCTCTTCTTTTTAGAAGAGTGAAGTAGACAAACAGCTTGGACTCTCAGACAAGTTTCAACTTGTTTTATTCGTGGCTAGAAGAGTTCAGAATTACATGGGCACGATAGCTGATGGCCTAGAGAAACTACAGAAGTGAGTATCTACATGTATCTCTCGTAAATCAAAATCTATCAGAAAAATATTCAGGCCATTGTAGAATTGGTCTGGTGTTTTTCTTAATGAAGATAGTTACATGTATATCAACTTGTTAGCTCGGCACTACATGGTCCCTGCTCAAATAGAATAAGTTTGATTTTTATTACCAAAAACCCCCAATATGGCACCCCATAGCAAAGATATTGACAACATAGGGAGACCGCCAACATAGGGCTAGATAGCTCAGTTGGTAGAGCACCTGCACGTTTATCCAGAGGTTATTGGTTCAAATCCCATTCTAGTCAATTTTTCTTTGTTCAACCCCCATAATAATTTGTATTACCATTTACATTTACCTTCTTGTTTTTGCTGTAACATTTTGAAATTCCTAGAAACTTGATTCAATGGTTTAAAACAAAATATATTTCAGAGAATATAGTCACAAGGTGAACTTTTGACTATTCCATTTCCTTATTTTGCGTTTGTTCCAGGCACCTAATGTAAGTTATTATTATTATTTTTTAATTTTTTATTTGTTACATCTTTATCGATTACAGTTTGTTAACATGGGGTAGTCCGGAAGCAACTCAGAAACTGTACACTGGTTTACTGTGTGCATTCATGGCATCTATAATCCTTCCGGTTGAATGGTTCCTCATCAGTGCAGGTTAGTAACAAGTTTACTTCATTACACGCCCCCCCTCTCCCCCAAAAAACCCTCCTCCAAAAAATGTGTGCATTTCTATTGAATTATTTCAAGGGGCACCAAGACAAGAGGAAAGGGGGGGGGAGGATTGCGTCCGTTGTCTCCTTGAAAGCCTGCCTACATATTTGTTTACATATTTCTTTTAATGTGCTCTGAAATCTGTGAATTTGTTGAAGGATGCACATTTGAATTTTATCAATTTAAATTATTTGTCAATTTATTGATCTGTCTTTTAACCTTTTAATGTATTTGTTTTCTCAATGTTTAGTCATACCTGTTTTTTGTCAATTGTCTCTTTTACTGTTTCAATAAGATGCATTGTGCAAACATTTGAAATCCAATCAATATTATTTTTTGAATCATTGCATTTGTTTAACCGTATTTATAAATCTGTTTCATTGCATTTATGAATCTGTTTCATAGCATTTATAAATCTGTTTCATTGCATTTATAAATCTGTTTCATTGCATTTATAAATCGTTTTCTTTTGCATTTATGAATCTGTTTTATTGCATTAATAAATCTGTTTTATTGCATTTATAAATCTGTTTTATTGCATTTATAAATCTGTTTAATTGCATTTATAAATCTGTTTCATTGCATTTATGAATCTGTTTCATTGCATTTATGAATCTGTTTCATTGCATTTATGAATCTGTTTCATTGCATTTATGAATCTGTTTCATTGCATTTATGAATCTGTTTCATTGCATTTATGAATCTGTTTCATTGCATTTATGAATCTGTTTCATTGCATTTATGAATATGTTGCATTGCATTTATGAATCTGTTTCATTGCATTTATAAATCTGTTTCATTGCATTTACAATTCTGTTTTATTGCATTTATAAATCTGTTTTATAAATTGTTGTATTTATTACTCTTTAAGATTGGATGAATGAACATTCTCGCCATTGTGCTTTCAGAGTACATGTCTATTTATCAACTTGTCTTAGTGTGGATTTCTCTTCCTTCCTTATTTCCAGTACTCCTTTCCCATCTTCTCCATCCTCCAGTTTCTCCAACCTCTGCCAATTTCTCTTTCAAACATCTCACCAGAATCTTGAATGTACAACTAGATTTATTAATTGCACCAGAAATATTTCTATTTAATTTTTATTTTACACTGATATGTGATGATCAGTGTATACCATGGTGCTTTTCAGGCAAAGGTCTACCGGGTTCGGTTGGATTCGAACCTTCTACCCCTGCCATTTAAGAGCACTGAGCATGCTCGTGGCAGAAGGCCAGTTCAAATAATGTGTAAACTATTTGTAGCGAGTACCGCAATAACGTAACAGATGTTTTAACATTTTATTTCATGATATTTTCACTGTTTTGGTCACTGGCTTGCCCAGTTGATTTTAATGTTTTTTTCTTATACGTTTGATATTTACAAATATGTTTTAGTTTACTCCTTGTGAATCCTATGCTGTTGTCTGAAAGTAATTGTTATACAAAAATGCATACTGTTAATAGTTCCTTAAGCTCATTTTAGTTGTCAGGCATATTTTAATATTTTAAGTATAGAAAGGCATAGATTAAGTAAAATAATAATATTATTATGACTATGACAATGAGTGTTATGGTTGTTGCTATTATTAAATATCAAAACATATCCTCTTTATTTGCAATCACAAAGTCAAATCCCTACATAAGATCTGTCTGTAGGATTTGAAAATTTCCCTGGTGGGAATATAATAAGGTGAGGTTTGCATTAGCACCATTGAGTTGTGTTGAAAAGAACCAGTGACAGACAACTCCATGTTTGGATCAGTATGCTTTGATTCTCTTGAAGATGATCACAGCATACTGATCGAAACGTCGAGTTGTCAACCACCGGTTCATTTCAGGATTACACTACTACAGAGTGTTACAAATGGTGTTATCGCAAACCCTCACCTAATTCCATTTGTCCGATTGTGATTATCATTTTTCCCGACCGCTCTCCAGGAATGTACATGGGATTCAAGTTATTCATCTCCAATAACATTTTCCGTAAATTCCCTCGAGTGAAGGCCAAGTACGACAGTGCCTACATCTTGTGGCAGTCTCTCCCAACTAACTGGCAGAAAGATCGAAGACGAACCTTAGAGAAACGGAAGAAGGTATGAAACAGCTGATGATGTAATTGTTATAGCTGGATGTCTGGACCTCTCTTTTGTAAGGTCACAGCCAAGAGTTTTTCTAATTTAATTTTTTTATCCAACTGATTCGCGTTTTAACAAAAAAGTTTGATGATAAATGTATGCATCCCTAGTCTTTGTTATTTGTGCAGGCATGTATTACAGACAATTCATAAACTCCCCAAAGCAGACATTTTCGCTATTCCTAGTTGTCGAGAGCGTGTCACATAGGGGTGTTTAAACAGCTGATATAGACCGTATTGAATAACCCTTTTTTTGCTATATGAAAAGCGCCATCTTGTAGGGCAAACCGTATACGGGCACATAAACGAAGCACGCAGCATGCAGCTTTCCCGTTTGATTTCCCACAGCACATGCACGCACACACGCACAGATGCCATGTTGTAGGGCAGATATTTGAATGGTGACTTCTTATTCAATACGGTCTATAGACACAGCTGGAGCTGTTTATAACCGGCTTGGCTTTGCATGACCACGACCTTGCCGGTTTTAAAAGCCCGTTTAAGAACTCGTCACCACTCTCTTATTCTAAGTTGTATTGGCACATTTAGCTGAATCCAGTTGTAATGCATTTCCCCCCCAGTATGTCATTCCATCAGTTGTTACTGAGACAAGCCAAACAGAGGGTCATGAAGACTTCACTGCAATGTTCTCACTACCTGCTGAAGAGGTTCCACTGCCAGGTAAGACAAGAACGAATAGTTCCCTGACATCTCTATCCTGGAGCTTATACCAAGGCTTCTAAGACACATGTTGAGTTTTGACTTTATGCCTCACTTTGGCTTGTGTGAAAGAAAAGCAAGATGGCCAGGGTTTTCTTTGGTAATTACTCCACCCTAAAATCTTAGGCCTAGTTGGTAAAGAGCACTGGAGAGCTGTTGATATTTATAAACAGTCTTAAAACGACCCCCTTTGAATAAATGTAGTTTTGAGAAAGAGGTAATTTATTGATACCTCACCATGCAATGCTTCAAATCCTATATTAGGTAATATTTCACCCCAAATATTGAATCTGAAAAAAAGGCTCAGATCCGAGCATGAAGCCTTTTGCAGTTATCTGAAAGGGTGTGACAAGAGTGTATTCTCTTTCATTAATTCAAACAACTTTGATGACCAAAATGAAACTATGTACACAGTTTATTTTAAATTTTATATTGGGATACACCAAGTGAGGGTTCTGGTCTTTCACAATTACCAAAAGTATACTCTGCCCTTACAAGAAAAAGATAGCTGAAATCCAAAAGGGTTGTCAGGTTGACGTTGTGGTCCCTTGCTTTCTACCTCTAGGAACCCAGTTCAAATCACACTGTGGGCACTATAGGGATTACCTGACTGCTTGTGTTTTCCCTGGAATAACTCTCTGGGGATTTCTTCCCACATCTTAAACTGAAACTTCCTTCTCTTCTTCTCTCCATGGGGGTTCTTGGCTATGTCGCTGATAGTGATTAAGTTCACTTTTCTGAGAGTTAATCAATGAAATGAAATTAGATAAAAGGCAGTAGACACTATAGGTAATTACTCAAAATAATTATCAGCATAAAACCTTACTTGGTGAATAGTAATAGGGAGAGGTTGATGGTATAAAACATTGTGAGAAACGGCTCTCTCTGAAGTGACATAGTTTTCGAGAAAGAAGTAATTTTCCACGAATTTGATTTCGAGACCTCAAGTTTAGAATTTAACGTCTCGAAATCAAGCGTCTGACATGTCTGAAAGCACACAACTTCGTGTGACAAGGGTGTTTTTTCTTTCATTATTATCTCGCAACTTCGACGACCGATTGCATGGAGCTCAAAAATTTTTTTTATTTTATGTACATGTTGAGATACACCAAGTGAGAAGACTGGTCTTTGACAGTTACCAATAGTGTCCACTGTCTTTAAAGGGTGGCTGCAGTATTTTTTTTGTTCATTTAAACGATTAAACATGACTTTTTAAACCTGAAATATTTTTTTATTATTTTTTATTAAATGAGCAAGTATTTTAAAAATGGTTTTCAAGAGATAAGGGGAACCCACCCCGCTCCTTAAAGGGAGCCTTCATTTGCATAAACGTGACATCATGTAGGTAACCTGAGTCGTCGGGCCCCTGGCTTTGTGCATATAGAGACGTGTGCACTGTGTGGTCATGTACCTAGGCGCGTGTATGTATGGACCAGACTCTTTTTGCCGACGATATGTTTGAATTCCCCACGTGACGTCGATGGGAGGGGGGCGGTAACAATCCACAAAAGGAGGGGCATGACTTATTCGCTAATTATGCAAGTCAGATATGTCGGGTATAAACAAAAAACATTTTATTGATGTTCAATACATATATCAGACATAAATGACAGCAAAATTAACTGTTTTATTTGAATTCACTGCAGCATTCCTTTAAATGAAATAAAATACAAGTCCACAACATTCAATACGCTTCATGAAAGACATGAGTGTTTCTTTATTGGATGATTGAATTGGTTCATTCCACGAACGTGGCTTGGCATGAGAAATAATAATCACCGGAGGAATGATTTGATTTAGGCTTTTGAATCGTGACATGAATTCAAACAGTTTTCTAGGAGGAATATAGGGTTTAAAGAGGCACTTTGCCTTCAAATCTTTTAAAATGCTGCTGTTTGAAAGGACTCAATGTTCTTTTCGTTAGTTGTTCATGCACAGAAACACAAACAATTTGTGACCCGCTACGTGAAAATGAGTCAGATGTTGACAATTTCAAGAATTGAGTTGTATGCATGGCTGGAAAGAACAAACCAGCAGCAGTAATTTGGTATATGTCTAAGCTTTGGGGAGTGTCGCGTTGCTGAGTTACTCCTGTTTGAAGTTAGCCAATACATCATTTTTTCTGAAAAACGAATTACAAGTAAAGTGATGTTTTAAACTGCCAATGCGCGCAAAAGGATACAAATTAGACATAAGTATGATCACAAAATTGTTGTATTCATAGCTTTATAGCCTAAAGGTAAGTGTTCTCAAGGTTAACCGTGCAAATAAAGATCTTAAAAAGTTTTCAACATTAAACTGTCCATAACTTAATAATGCATTGGGCGACATCTGACTCATTTTCACGTAGCGGGTCACATTTTTTTGTGATTTGTGGATAGTGATGGAAAAACCCAATGTTTGCTTGCTTCTTGAAATACAACTAGTGGAATGTATGGTTCGCCATTCAACAAAATAACAGATTGTGTTTGTTAAAAAAAAAAATTAAAAAAAAAACAATTTCAAGAAATATTTATGTGATTTATTATAGTCTATTTTTAAAGTATCTATCCCAATCACACTTATTTAAAAACCGAAACTTCTGAGGTATCTTCAACCCAAGTTTGTGGTTACAAGAAAAAGACACACAAGTTGTGTTAATGCAGCCTCGGTTGAAAAGCTATTACCAAGTAGTGGTGGACACTGCTGCCAGAAAAAAAAAAGGTTCTTCCTAAGAATTCCTGGGGTTAGCAACTCACAAGTGAACAGGCCATCCAGTGTTTTTGTAGCACATTCTATCAATAGAAAAAAAAATTGGTGTGAATAGTGCTTAAAGACACTGGACATTATTGGTAATTGTCAAAGACCAGTCTTCTCACTTGGTGTATCTCAACATATGCACAAAATAACAAACCTGTGAAAATTTGAGCTTATTTGGTCTTCCAAGTTGCCAGATAATAATGAAAGAAAAAACACTCTTTTCACACAAAAGTTGTGTGCATTTGATGGTTGATTTTAACACCTCAAATTCTAAATCTTAGTCTCGAAATCAAATTTGTGAAAAATTACTTCTTTCTGGAAAACTATGTCACTTCATAGGGAGCCGTTTCTCACAATGTTTTTATACTATTAACCTCTCCCCATTACTCATCACCAAGTATAGTTTTATGCTAATAACTATTTTGAGTAATTACCACTAGTGTCCACTGCCTTTAAAGCCATTATACACTTTCGGTAAACAGTATTGTCCAAGTCCCACACTTCGTGTATCACAACTTATATATAAAATAACAATCCTGTGGAAATTTAGGCTCAATCGGACATCGGAGTCAGGAGAAAATAACGGGAAAACCCACTCCTGTTTTCGCGCGTTTCGCCGTGTCATGACATGTGTTTATAACAAATCCGTAATTCTCGTTAACGAGAATTTATATTGTTTTACCATTTTCTCAAAAAGTAAAGCATTTCATGGACTAATATTTCAAGAGAAGTCTTTCACCATTACCTTCTGTACACCCTGTAAATTATTTGTAAATTTGTGAACTTTTTTTTTTTTTTTTCTGTACCGAAAGGGTCCAATGGCTTTAAAGGGGCTGTGTGGTCATGTTTTAAAAAGCAGGCCTTTGGCTTTACATGGAATTATGAACTCTCACACAGTAACTGCATGCATGTGCTCTCCACCCATGTTAAATCTATGGAGAGTTTGATGGTAAGAAGTCATGATTCAATGTACTACTACAGGCTTTCATTACAGTCAGGATGACACAGACAGCCCCCTTAAATTTGATAGATAGAAGAAGACAAAAATCATGTTTGCAAATCAGTTTCAGCACAACTTCATTTAGCAAACAATTGAGAGCTTCCGCTCCGGCAGTGTGTCTGAGTCCCTTAAGGATGTTGAAGATGACGAGTTTGCTTGGATACAAATATATGCGGAGCAGTAAAGTAAATGTTGCATGGCGTCCACAGATCATTAGAGTCCATCAAATCATTTTTAATAATAAAAAAAGTGAATGCACTTTGGTCAAATGAATTAATTTTTTTGAGGGGCTATGGAGATGCTTGCTCTCTTTTTGTGTCATTTGACGTTTAATCGCCTAATTAGTTAAGTGGGTGTCTGGATAATTAAAGGCACTTGACACTAATTGGTAATTACTCAAAATAATTGTTAGCATCAAAACTTACTTGCTGACAAGCAATAGAGAACTGTTGATAGTATCAAACATTTTGAGAAACGGCTCCCACTGAAGCGTCGTAGTTTTCGAGAAAGAAGTAACTTTCCACGATTTTGATTTCGAGACCTCAGAATTACATGTAGATATTGAGGTCCCGAAATCAAGCATCTGAAAGCAACTTCGTGTGACAAGGGTGTTTTTTTCTTCCATTATTATCTCCCAACTTCAATGACCAATTGATTTCAAATATTCACAGGTTTGTTATGTTATGCATATGTTGGGATACACCAAGTGAGAAGACGGGTCTTTGACAATTACCAAAGGTGTCCAGTGCCTTTAAGTGAACCTGTTATCTGAATATTTAAGTAAAGCTGGAAGTCATGTATGTTGAAAGAACCCTGTTGAGTTTTTGTGAAGAGAAGGGGGTTGAACTGGATGTGTCTGACAGTGGCTTCGGAGTGCACCGCAGAACCCTGTAAGCACTTACAAGGTGCTACATAAGTGAGAAAAAAAATATTTAAAATTTAAATCAAAATAAAATAAAACTCATATTCTTTATCCCTGATGCAAATTTAACATTGAACATAGGATTCAAACTGCCTCTAGATACCGGGCAATCTCTGTAGTCTAGTTGATAAAACACTGCTCTAGAATTGGATATTTTTCATAGGACTCTGGAAAGTACTGAGTGTGCAGTGCTAACACATATCGTGTATGGGTTAAAAAAACAAAAAAACAACAACATTAATATTCTCTATCCCCGATGCAAATTTAACATCTATACATAAAAAAAAGCTTCTTTGTTCAAGTGCCTCATGCACTATGTTACTAGTGGGAAGAAACACAAATACACTACTTAGTGGAGGAATTCTGAAAAGTCTATGTTGTGTCATTTTTGGGGGAAGGGCATTAAAGGGCAATATTTCAAGTAATAAGACAAATACAGGATTGATAATTAAATAATAGAAATGTTTTTGTCTGAAAATGTTATAAAAGAGGAGGAAATATCTTTTAATTCCAATTGTCAAAATAAAAATAAGCCTAGAAACAAACCCATGACCCCCACTTTTATATAATAACTATAAAGTTGGGAGACCTATAAATAGGGAGACCACCAACATAGGGCTAGATAGCTCAGTTGGTAGAGCACCGGCACGTTCAACCAGAGGTCGTTGGTTCAAATCCCGCTCTAGTCAATTTTTCTTTGTTCATCCCAAAATCATTTTAAAAATGTACCCAGTCAGTTTCCCTTGTGGTTTATTATTTAATAACTATAAAGTTGGGGTATGTTTATTAAAAAAAACAAATAATAAATCTTATGTTTACCGATTTGATTGGAACCTGTATTGGATGTTTGTATTTTCAGGTTGGCATGCTGGTAAACGATGCACACAAATCGTCCGAGATAAAACGGTTTGCTTTAAGAATGGCAGGCTCTACTTGACAAGAAGGTAAGTCATTCAATATTTCTTTCATTCATTTGGCTTTTTGCCTATACAGGCATGCAGTTTCTGTAGGTCTCAAATACCAACTTCTTGAGGTCTCGACTGTCTTAGGGTTTAGACCTTAATTATATAATTATCCTTAACTTTTTCTAGCTTAAAAACAGGCATGATTTTGTTTTACCATACAAAATTGAAAAATACATTAACAATTTTTAATTTTTCTTTTTTTTAAAGTTACAGTTGCATGTCTGTAACAGAAAGTCCAAAGGAATATGCATAATTTTTTAGCTCTGCAGGCCGTGTGTGTGGTTTTTTTCTTTTCTTTTGGGGCTATTGTGACAACCATAGTGAAGTCTGAGCATTGAGATCTTTCCAACCATATTAATTTAATGAGAAACGCTTTGGTAGCACAAGGCCATTGAATGGCAACGTGTTTTCTGTTATATTCGAGCTGGAATGGTTCATATTTCTACACATGTCTCACCCACCAGTGTATGACAATGATATATGGATTCCACTGATAGAGTGCACGTATTGCCACACAATGGGCTCAAAAACACAATTCAGAGGATGGAATAACTCAATTTAAAACCAGAGGTTGAAAGGGAAAGTGACAATTAAAGACCTAGGTCTGGCATTTCATTCTATGTATGAGAGGTTTTTAAAAGTCATATCCAGAGGAATGTCATACCGTGTAGGGGAAACTAAAGAAGGTGCACCAAGGCCAAGACCAGGATAATGGGCAATTCCAGGCCTGAAACAAAGTTATTTTTACACTTGAAATGCTAAACTTGTCAAACTCCTTGAAAACGTACAAGAAGTATGTGTAGCTGGACCCTGCTTGGGTTTAGGGTTAAGCAAGGTAAATCATGGGCCATCCTACTGATGCTGTGATGAGTGCTCATTTTCCTCAGGAAAATTGCTTCAGATGTGAAAGGAACATGTTGAGCAGTGGGGGTTAATAATGTTCTACGGTTATATTTATTCTGTAAATTGATTGTGTAGTCTTGGTAGTGTGAAAATTTGGTTTAGTGTGATAATGTAGTTGGAAAACCAACCCAAAAAGCAATAGTCAGTGCTAGTGCTGGGCGAATAGTGAAATTTTGTTATTCGGATACCACTGGCCAACTATCCGAAATTAACCGGATATTCGAATGTTGTCTTCGCCGCTAGAGGGCGCTATTTAAAAAATGGATTTTTTTTTTTTGCCGCTAGAGGGCGCTGTTCGTCTGTGAATGAGATGTTATGGGCGGATTGATATTAGTTTTAGACCAGTGTCACGCGGTTCATTCACAAAAATGACCGGATCTAATTTAAAGATGGCGATTTGCTTTTTCTTTTCATCGTGATTGACTCTACGTGAAGGAAAACTTTTGTAATCTTTGAACAAATTACGTCAGAAATGTCATTGTTTTAACTCTACATGGAGGTGAGCATAGTTAAATACTAAATATATGCTTTTTTATGCTGTTTTAATAGAAGTTTCATAAGGATTCAGACAAAACAATTCATATCAGTTGTCGCCCGACGTCCGCGGATATTCGGGATATTAAAGAATATCCGGTTACTCGGTCGTAATTACAGAATTATCCGGTTTGTAAAAAGGTATTCGCGCCCTATGCGGATATCTGGTTAAGAAAAAAAAGGCATTCGCGGTTACGGATAGGAAAACCTATTCGCCATTAACCGGATATTCAAATTATTCGCCCAGGCCTAGTCAGTGCACACAAGTGTGTGTAAACTCCTGCAACCGTGGACGTCCTATTGTCCCTCTTTTGTTTATACTTTGTAACCATTGGTTTTGTACATGTTTTGCAACTGTGGGCCTTTCTCGAACCGTAGACCCTATTGTACTCTTTTGTCATGGTTTCCGGTTTGAATGTGTATGCCTACTCCCTGGAGCAATTGAGTGAGAGGTAGGGCTGACCTGCTCTGTGGGTATAGGGGAGGCTCTAATTCTGGGGATGGGTGGTAGGGCTGAGCTGCACTGTGGGTATAGGGGAGGCTCTAATTCTGGGGATGGTGGTAGGGCTGAGTTGCACTGTGGGTATAGAGGAGGCTCTGATTCCTGGGGATGGGTGGTAGGGCTGAGCTGCACTGTGGGTATATTTCAATGCACAGCTCACACAGGCTGACTATGATATACAGCCCCTTGGTAGGGGAGGCCCTAATTCCTGGAGATGGGTGGTAGGGCTGAGCTGCTTTGTGGGTATATGGGAGGCTCTAATTCCTGGGGATGGGTGGTAGGGCTGAGCTGCACTGTGGGTATAGGGGAGGCTCTAATTCCTGGAGATGGGTGGTAGGGCTGAGCTGCTTTGTGGGTATGGGCGAGGCTCCAATTCCTGGGGATGGGTGGTAGGGCTGAGCTGCCTTGTGGGTATGGGCGAGGCTCCAGTTCCTGGGGATGGGTGGTAGGGCTTAGCTGCTCTGTAGGTATAGGGGAGGCTCAAATTCCTGGGGATGGGTGGTAGGGCTGAGCTGCTCTGTGGGTATAGGGGAGGCTCTAATTCCTGGGGATGGGTGGTATGGCTGAGCTGCTCTGTGGGTATAGGGGAGGCTCTAATTCCTGGAGATGGGTGGTCGGGCTGAGCTGCTCTGTGGGTATAGGGGAGGCTCCGATTCCTGGGGACGGGTGGTCGGGCTGAGCTGCTTTGTGGGTATAGGGGAGGTGCCTATTCCTTAGGATGGGTGGTATGGCCGAGCTGCTCTGTGGGTATAGGGGAGGCTCTAATTCCTGGGGATGGGTGGTAGGGCTGAGCTGCACTGTGGGTATAGGGGAGGCTCTAATTCCTGGGGATAGGTGGTAGGGCTGAGCTGCTCTTTGGGTATAGGGGAGGCTCTAATTCCTGGGGATGGGTGGTAGGGCTGAGCTGCACTGTGGGTATTGGGGAGGCTCTAATTCCTGGGGATGGGTGGTAGGGCTGAGCTGCTTTGTGGGTATATTTCAATGCACAGCTCACACAGGCTGACTATGATATACAGCCCCTTGGTAGGGGAGGCCCTAATTCCTGGAGATGGGTGGTAGGGCTGAGCTGCTTTGTGGGTATATGGGAGGCTCTAATTCCTGGGGATGGGTGGTAGGGCTGAGCTGCACTGTGGGTATAGGGGAGGCTCTAATTCCTGGAGATGGGTGGTAGGGCTGAGCTGCTTTGTGGGTATGGGCGAGGCTCCAATTCCTGGGGATGGGTGGTAGGGCTGAGCTGCCTTGTGGGTATGGGCGAGGCTCCAGTTCCTGGGGATGGGTGGTAGGGCTTAGCTGCGCTGTGGGTATAGGGGAGGCTGAAATTCCTGGGGATGGGTGGTAGGGCTGAGCTGCTCTGTGGGTATAGGGGAGGCTCAAATTCCTGGGGATGGGTGGTATGGCTGAGCTGCTCTGTGGGTATAGGGGAGGCTCTAATTCCTGGAGATGGGTGGTCGGGCTGAGCTGCTCTGTGGGTATAGGGGAGGCTCCGATTCCTGGGGACGGGTGGTCGGGCTGAGCTGCTTTGTGGGTATAGGGGAGGTGCCTATTCCTTAGGATGGGTGGTATGGCCGATCTGCTCTGTGGGTATAGGGGAGGCTCTAATTCCTGGGGATGGGTGGCAGGGCTTAGCTGCGCTGTGGGTATAGGGGAGGCTCTAATTCCTGGGGATGGGTGGTAGGGCTGAGCTCCTCTGTGGGTATAGGGGAGGTTTTTACACTTGGGGATGGGTGGTAGGGCTGAGCTGCTTTGTGGGTATAGGGGATGCTCTAATTCCTGGGATGGGTGGTAGGGCTGAGCTGCACTGTGGGTATAGGCTCTTATTCCTGGGGATAGGCGGTAGGGCTGAGCTGCTCTGTGGGTATTGGGAAGGCTCTAATTCCTGGGATGGGTGGTAGGGCTGAGCTGCTCTGTGGGTATATTTCAATGCACAGCTCGCACAGGCTGACTATGATTCACAGCCCCTTTAAGTATGAGTTTCCATTACATGTTTGAGAAAGAAAGTCTGGTCTTAATTTAAAACTGTTTTTCTGAATGTGATGTATCCACGGCTTTTGTTCTGTCCAAATTCGATACCCACTTTATGGCATATAATTTTTAGGTCACTCTCACCAACAATGGCTGCAATGTTGTTAAAGACTTTTTGTTTTGTCAGAGCTACATGTACTTGGCCTGTCCTTAGGACAAGCGATTTAACAAACATGGTTACTGTAGTGATTGAAGAATGATCAGACAAAAGGACAATTGGATTAGGTTTGTTTGCCAGCTCATTCTTGATGGATGCATTCATTTGTTAAGATGCATCTTTTAAGTCTACCAGGGGAATACTCCATATTCTGCTTGTCCAGAGAGAGGCAAGTTCAGATATGATGATGATGGTCTTTTCTTGTGTTTGTCAGTGATCAGTAGGATGCTAAAAATGCTAGCGCATCATGGTTTTTGCAACTGTGGTCTACCTGTCTGAGGTAACTCTCATTATGTGTTCAGTAAAAACTAAAAACATTAACATTATAAATACAAGGAAAACAGAGTAATTGTAATAAAGTAGTCAGTTTAGTTTGTTTGTCAACTCAAACTTGATCTTTGGTTCTCCGCTAAAGCCTGTAGTTTTGGACCCTCTTTGGCAAATATCAAAGTCATTTGGATAACACAACAGAAATATCCTATGAGTGATAACCAACCTCTTGATTACTCAAAAGGCCTACATGTATTTCTACTCCAAACATGTTGTGGCTAAAACAAAATGAACGTTGTATAAGTGATAGCTCAAGAAGGACTTTGCATTTTATAACTCCAAACTTGGTTGTCTTGGAATCTCCTGGAAGCCTATATTGTTTTTGGACGTCTTGCCAAAATTCAAGGTCTGTATGGATAAATAACATCCACCCCAAACCGGGTGTGGGGGATTGGTCTTGGGATCTCTCAAATACACATTGTCCGAGCGATAACTCAAGAAGGACTTGTTTCATGTATTTCAACTCATGGTGTGTGGTGTTGTTATTGAAACCCCCAGAAGCCTATTGTTTTTGGACCCCTTTAATTAGGTAAAACTTTGAGGTCATGGCTAAATCAAAAGAAATGTCTGAGAAGCTTTATGAAGAATGTGAACATATCATTCTTGTGTTTAATTGAGGCTCCAATAACCAACGCATTTTATCCCGTCCGAAGGATGCAGCATTAACACATAATGGTTAAGTCAGGCTTTAGGACACAAGTGTCACGACAGGGACTAAAACACTCACTCTGCTAAACAGAAACACCAGAGTTTGAGTCCGGTGCTCTTATCAGCTCAGCCACAACACTCTATTAGTTAATTAACCCAGAATGTACTCATATTGTAATAGTTCAGAATACTGATAAATGCCTACCCATAGATTCCACATTATAACCTCCTTAAGATATGAACTTAAAAGTACTATTACTAATTGAACAATTTGGCTTTGTACTTCATGCGCTGCCTCCCTGTGGAATTTCAATCAACATTTTCTTTTCAGTTTGAAATCCCTGATTTCCTCCCCGTTCTATTAGAGGCATCATTGCCACCAGCAACTCGATTAAGTTGAAAGAATTACTGGATGTTTTTGTTTATGCAAATCTGCCATCTGTAACTTGAGACATGTACGCAAATCTCGAGGGAAATTGTGTATTTACAGCAAATTGATACAATCTACTCGCCTCGCTTCCCTAGAGATCAGTGGCATTTAATAGAAGCGTAAATCTCCCTCAATCAGGAAGAATATCTAAATAAATTCTGAGCTCAGGGATTGTCAATCACTACAAGCCTCTCTGAACCTCTAAAGGATTCGCTTTGCCATCAAGGCAGATGTTTTATTGACATGGGGGGAATGCACTGCAAAGTTGTCGACGTGTCTGTCCAAAACAAAACGAGAAAAGACTTATGGGATTTGCAGTGATCGTTTCGTTGGAAGTAATTTGTGACATTTACAAAGGTGTTTAGTGGATTTGAGGCATTGCATGGTGAGGTTTCAGTTTATGTTTGTGTATATCTACTTGCCGGGTAGATGTTCTTTTGAAAGACTTATCGTGTTATACAGTGAGCTATTACAGGTATCTGGCTCTGTTAGCAGCAGTGTGTGGGTTTGAATCACGGTTGTGACACTTGTGCCCTTAAGAAAGGCACTTGGCAATAATTGCCTTGTAAATCTGTAAGGTCCGGTGCATTGTGTAATAAACATTAAAGAGAGCAGGACGTATCTAATGATAGAGAAATAGGGCTTGCTTTGGTACTCCTGGAATCGGCTGCATAGTGCCCAATCTCTCAGCATGTTTAGGATAGCTTGAGTGTTGGGCATTGACATATTCCTATGGAACTAATTTTACATCATGTTGTTTATAAACTGTGTCAAGGAAAGAAGAACCTACAAAGGAAACTAGGTTGCTGCAAAAGATGCACCATTCCTTATTAATGCAAAGTTCAAGGTTTTATACAAGACGATAAGGATAAATAACACTGTTTAATTTTGGTCTGAAGGCTTTTTCTTATTATGAATTTTATACTTGAACGTTTTTTTTCTTATGAAATATTTAAATCATATTTGAGAAAACTGTACCTGAAAACCTAATAAATGTAGTAGCTGATTCAGGTTTCAAAAACAAAATGATGAAGAAATGTGTTAAGAAGCTGAAAATTGTGTGGATTTTTGCCCGACTCACATCAAAATAGGCAAAAAAAAAATTCTGGCATTTAATGCACTTGGGTTGTGTGTATGCGCGTTAAGAACTAGATTACGTGCTGATACTAGTAGCTATGAATTGCTTTTTGCGCATAATAAATTGGTGTAAATGAGCTTGCCCGCCTGACTTGTGGAAGCCAGCCGGTCTTAAAAAGCTCCAGCTGGTCTTTATCAACGGTTTAAACACCCCAACGCGATGCCACCTCTGCACCAATTGGAATAGAAAAACTGTCTGGGGTATTTAAAGGGTCCAATGAAGATGCTGCTTGAATGTGGATGGGTAACTTGTTTCAAAGTGTCGGAGCTGTGACCATAAAAGTACGATCGCCATAGCGTGTCACGGTGCGGGGTCCTGGGGAAAGCTCGAAATGAGCGGTGGAAGAAGAGCGTGAAGATGAACGAAGAGTGGGAGGTCTAATTATTAACACCTTTATAAACAACTTTAACCACAATACTTTAATTTTTGACTTTCTTTCAGCTTCCTGTGCTTCGAAAGAGCAAGAAAGAACATGGAAAAAACCATTGTTATCCCACTAGCGGATATCATCAAAATTGAAAAGGTTATCTTTCTCAATTTATCTTCCTATGCAATTCCTGCATGAAATGTTAAGAATAACCCTGTTTTATAATCAATGTTGTAACCCTGAAATTGACATGAAGGCCTGTTGTTGATGAAACAGTCTGAAGGATTTTTTTAGAAGTTTTTAGAATTATCCAATGTTGTATTAAATTAAGAGGAAAAACAATGACAAGGCTTGACATTAACTTTGGACTGCAATCCTTCCTTGTGGCTTTCTTTCATCACAGGGCCTTATTTCTTAAAGCTGTTAAGCAGAAAAACACTGCATAGCAAAATAATATTTGCAATAAGTCACAACAATGTAAACTTTGCTGGTGACCATTTTTTTTCTTGCTAAGCAATACTTGTCTGTGTTTAAGTTTCTGTGCTTACATGCTCTATGAAATTGGGCCCTGGATCTCAGAACCACATTATTTATGCTTTTCCAAAAAAAAAGAAATATATATATATATATATAAATACAGTCATCCATGTTTGTACTGTCTGTTCCTAGTAAATATCCCTAATTTAAAGATTAGTTCTATCCTGACCAGACTTCAAAATAAATAAACATAATAGTACATCTTTATTTCAAAAAAGCATTAGTACAATGTGTTTGATGTTTAACCAAGGCTTCATCTGTTGTCTTTTAGGCAAAGCCATTTTTCCTTCTTCCTGGCCATGGGATGTCCATCGAGATCCAAGTTGCCCTGGAGGACAAACCCTTTGTCTTCGGAGCGATCTTGAACAGGGATGAGGTCTTCGCTGTCATCTTGAGACAGGTTTGCTCCGTCCGAGATCTGAATATGAGGGAGAATGTGGCCGACAGTGAGCCAGTTAACGTCAACCGAACAGCAAGTGCAAGTGGTGACCAATAGGAGCCAGTCAATCAAGGAGATTCCTAGATTTTATTTCTACACTGGAGTTTTTTTGGGGGGTCTACAGGATGGAGTTTGCAAGGGCCATGTTGCACGAGGCAACTTACAGGCCATCAGTTCCAGGCAATCTCAAAGAAGAGAATCCATTCACACTTAATATATGTTCTCATAATTTTGTTGTGAACCATGAGACATTGTTTGAACAACTACTTGTGTGCTACCAAAGTGTTCCTGTAGCATGCACTGCAGTTGGCTGCCTCCAAGTTGCTTGAAAAGTTGCCTTGTGTGACAAAGGCCCCAAGGGTGAATGTTTGGGCATTTTTACAGGTATCAGTTTGTGGTTATATTTGTTTCATTGATAGGAAATTTCAGACTTTGATATACGGAGTCAGACTTGTTTGTGTCTGCATTGGGGAATAAAAACTATAATTTATGTGATTTTCTTCAAATTTGAAGAGATCCTGTTCTTTGGTATACTTCTCCAGTGTCAAGGTTTTAAGACACTCCTTGGAATATTTAACTCAAGGGTGGAAATGCCAAGATGTCAATATACTATATCCCATAATTTGGAGACTAATTTCAGGTCTTTTTTTTTCCGCAGTGACTCTCCCCTTGTTATTTGTCTTGAGGATTTGTTCTCTCTCCTCTCTGTCACGAATGAGAAGAGTGATCAAGGGGCCATTCAGAATAATCAATGTTTACAAATGTCAACCTTTTATCAAAACTGATGATGGGTGGGACACATGATCAATGTTTGAAAAAAAAAGAACTTTGTTTGGAATGTCCTTGTACCCTGTTATGCATGCAGTGAACCATCAACCTTTATAACCAAGCAAAGTGCTGTGTAGTTGCTATTAAATCCTCATATCTTTTTACTCTGTAAAGTTAAAAAGACTGAGTTCCATTTATTGAAAACAAAAGTGAAGGCTCTATATTTTTGGACCAATTTTTCCATAAGATGCACCTTGTTATGAATTGTTGCGCATCTCTTTGAAATTGTTTTAAACTTGGTTTCTTATCAATGTTTCCTAAGCACCCTTTTAGTTTGCAAAAATTTTGTCTAGAACAAGAGAAATGATAATATAATGAATAATACAACTCAGAATGCTTTATCTTACAGACCAAGGGCAAGAAAGCAAGCCAAAAATTTAATCAAATCCAACAAATAAAATAATTTTCTTCTGAGCCAGATATCTGTATCTATTGGAAAACTTGGATTTTTAAATTACTATTCCTCATGGTAAATGAGGTAGGTTAAAGAAAATGTGTACTCAAAAAATGACGTCTTTAGAGGATTTTGCAGAACAGTGCTACGGTATGTTGCCGTTAATCTAAGTTTTACTACTTGATAGACTCAAAACAAATGTGAACTTATTTTGTTTTTATTTGTAAATAATAGTATTGTGAATATAAGTGAAGAAGCCTATTCCAAATTTAGTTTATAATAATTTACTTTTCAGGTAAAAAAAAAATACCTCTGGGTAACAATTGACCTGGATTGCCTGTGCAGGGTGAAGCAGAATGCTCTGATTCCGCGTCAGTTTGACCCTTCCACAGGTCATAATGATTTGTATGATACCTATTTTGGTCAGCCTGATCCAGAAATGGGTCAGGCTTAACAGATCCTAGGATTTTGATGCGGGAGGTTTTAGTGTGCATAGTTTTTTTTTTGTCTCAATGCCTGTCATTGTATCATGCCATTGAGAGTTTGACGAAGCAAAGAAGCAAAACATTTTAGTTTGGGGAATGATAGAATTAATATTAACTGTGACAAGGTACAAGGTTTGTATTGTTTACATACTAAACATCCGATTGTATGACACTCACATATCAATGGGGGAACATCTTCAGACAAACCCCGTGGGGGTTGTACAGAAACAATATTTTGACGTCCAAACCGGAAACAGCGCAAGACTATCTTCACTATGCTTTGATAGGCCATTAACGTCATAATACAAGGACTATTCTCGCTTGATAGCCACGGAGGAGACATTAAAGGAACACGTTGCCTTGGATCGGTCGAGTTGGTCTTTGAAAAACGTTTGTAACCGTTTGTTATAAAATGCATATGATTGGAAAGATGTTTTAAAAGTAGAATATAATGATCCACACAAGCATCACTCGAAATTGCGTGGTTTTCCTTTTTACCTCGTCGGCTAACACGGTCGGCCATTTATGGGAGTCAAATTTTTGACTCCCATAAATGGCCGACCGTGTTAGTTTGCATGCAAAGTAAAAGGAAAACCACGCAATTTCGAGGCAAATTTGTGTGGATCATTGTATTCTACTTTTAAATCATCTTTATAACCTTATGCATTTTGTAACAAACGGTTACAAACGCTTTTCAAAGACCAACTCGACCGATCCAAGGCAACGTGTTCCTTTAAACATCACAGTGTTGGTGAAGTTATGTATACAAACCTCCGTGGAGCCGTTGGCGTTGTAGGTATCTGTGAAAGGAATTGAAGTTGTCCCAGGTTCGCGTATTAATATAAAACCCTCCAGACCAGCTATTTTTGGCCGTCATATGAACACACCGGTCCCCTCAAAGCCGTTTTTACCACTCACGCTATCTGTTGTATAGTTGATGTGGTTGCGAAGATCGTTTACAGTGAGGTTTCGGGGCCACTCTTGAACAAGTGTTTTGGTATTTTATTTTTCTTGTCTGTTCTAAATTGATCATTATTTTGATGAAAACACTCTTTAGGAAAAAAAGTTATGGGTACTTTGATATCAAATTGGAGTAAATCATCAACATGGCTACACCATGATAAAGGTCTATTTTGGTGGGGCAGTTGGATTGGATGGGTGGGATTAAGGTTTGAATGTTGAACTTTTCAAAATAACTTAACACAATCACAACTACATTCAGACAAATTATGATGCACAAAAACTAATCACAATCCATTATTTACGGAAAACATGTAACACCAGCTATGTCAAAATGTTTTTTTTAACGTATAAATGTTTTATCAGAATAATGATAAACACAAGACCGATTACATGATGGTCAAAATCATGAAATTTATTGTAATAATGTATCTGTTGTGGAGTTGTGATCAAATTTTCATTGATCAGGTTTGCCTGTTGAAATGCATCGTTTTTGTTAATATGCATGTGTGTCTGCTAAGCACACCATATGTGTGCATTGAAACAACGCCTCATTGTTCTGTAATCAGTACTGTAATCATTACTGACTTTTCCTACGGTTTGTTTTAAAGTGAAGAATGACTTTTCAAATAAATGTTTTTTGCATTTTTTTTTCTTATCAGCATTGTTAAATAGGCAGCACCGTGCCTCATATAGCAGATTTTGTAATTCGAAGAACGTCATTGTTGTAAATTAATATTTTGTAAGGATATTTTGTGAAAATTTTCATTCCTAAAACATTCATGATGGACCGTTCCTGAAACGAAGCTGGTGATTAAAACACAGACATGATTCGAACTGCCTCTAGCCACCAGGCAATCTCAGTGGTCTACTGGTTCGAATTTCACCCGAGTAATATGCCCGAACTCGGGGAAGTCTTGAGTACACAGTGGTTTCACACATCGGTGTATATGGGTAACACCAAAATAAAAAATAATGTGATTGAAACAGTTTTGTACTTAAATTATATAAAAGAAAAGATGTAGCATTTTTCTCAGTGTTTTTGTTTTAAAACATCGTATTTTTCTTTTTTTACGACATAACTAAAATTGCATGTACGTATACTTTCTGGTACAGATCTTTTGACAATTTTAACAGTACTTCTGTAATATTAATGACTGTGTTCCATGTTTTAAACTTGAAAGATGACTAGAATGGGATTTTAACATGGCACCTCTCGGTTGCTGTAACTGTGCAGCTGTATCAAATTTGTGTACATTGAGTGTGTTTTGCTGTATGTCGATTACTTAATTCTCACTGACAATCAAAAGTTGGTGGTAATTGCAGTGACCGAAGAGATTGTCTAGTCTGCAAGAAAAATAGTAAGATCAAAATAAATCACTGATCTCGCTCAATGTAATTTTCTTCATTGATCAAAATTGACATTATAATATGTTCCCCTTCAGGTACACGTCACTTTATTTGTGTACTTAATTATGTTTGTGTCAACAGTTAATCAACTGTCACTTTAAGTTAATTATGTACCAATATTAAAAGCCAGGAACTATATTTACTGATTTTGTACCCTTATTTTATCTTGTGTTTGTTTTTGTTATATGATAAACTGAAGTGTACGGCTCAGTATATGTCTAACCCTTCCCGCGTCAGTACATATGATAGTATCCATATTATGGCATTTGTAACTCAGTACCTCTGAGGACACCATTGTACCTATTGTAAACCCTCCTGTGGTCAGTACCTTAATAGAGGACACCATATTTAAATCTCCCTTTGTCAGTAACTCTGACTATACCTTCTTTTGGCAGTACTTCTGACTACCATGGTACCTGTATTACACCTTATGTAGGTAGTACCTCTGACTAGTACCATGGTACCTATATTATTTCTTCTTTGGGCAGTACCTCTGACTTGTACCATGGTACCTATATTATTTCTTCTTTGGGCAGTACCTCTGACTTGTACCATGGTACCTATATTATTTCTTCTTTGGGCAGTACCTCTGACTGTACCTCTTTAAGGCAGTACCTCTGAAAATACGATGGTTCCTTTATTATACCTTATGTAGGTATAGTACCTCTGACTTTCTTCTTTAGGCAGTACCTAAGACTATACCTCCTTAAGGCAGTACCTCTGAAGATACCATGGTAGGCCCTACCTATTATTTTACCTTATGGGGGTAGTACCTCTGACTATACCATGGTACCTATATTATTTCTTCTTTAAGCAGTACCTCTGACTATACCTGCTTGAGGCAGTACCTCTGAAGATACAATGGTATCTACATTATACCTTCTTTGGGCAGTACTCTGACTATACCGTACCTGTATTATACCTGTATTAGGCAGTACCTCTCACTATAACACCATGATACCTATATTATACCTTCTTTATGCAGTACCTCTGACGATATAACGGTACCCACCCTCTCCAAACCAGTTTCTGAGGATACCCTGGTACCTTTTGTTATGGGAGGTACCTATATTATACCTTCTTTGGGCAGTACCTCTGACGATACCATGGTACTTGAACTACACCCTCCCTGTGCCAGTTCTACTGAGGAGAACATGGTACATATATCAGACAGTACCTATGACGTTGGCAGATTTAATAACATCGTCTTTAGACAGTACCTCTGAAGATACAATGATACCTTTATTATACCTTCTTTAGGCAGTACCTCTGAGGATACCATGATACCTATGTTATACCTTCTTTAGACAGTACCTCTGAGGATACCATGATACCTATTTTATACCTTCTTTAGGCAGTACCTCTGAGGATGCCATGATACCTATACCTTCTATAGGCAGTATCTCTAAGGATGCCATGCTACCTATATTATACCTTCTATAGGCAGTACCTCTGAGGATGCCATGCTACCTATATTATACCTTCTTTAGGCGGTACCTCTGAGGATGCTACCTATATTATACCTTCTATAGGCAATACCTCTGAGGATGCCGAGCTATGTTATACCTTCTATAGGCAGTACCTCTGAGGATGCCATGCTACCTATATTATACCTTCTATAGGCAGTACCTCTGAGGATGCCAAGCTGTGTTATACCTTCTATAGGCAGTACCTCTGAGGATACCATGATACCTATGTTATACCTTCTTTAGACAGTACCTCTGAGGATGCCATGATACCTATACTATACCTTCTTTAGGCAGTACCTCTGAGGATGCCATGCTACCTATATTATACCTTCTATAGGCAGTACCTCTGAGGATGCCAAGCTGTGTTATACCTTCTATAGGCAGTACCTCTGAGGATACCATGATACCTATACTATACCTTCTTTAGGCAGTACCTCTGAGGATACCATGATATCTATATAATACCTTCTTTAGGCAGTACCTCTGAGGATACCATGATACCTTTATTATACCTTCTTTAGGTAGTACCTCTGAGGATACCATGATACCTATATTATAGCTTCTTTAGGCAGTACCTCTGAGGATACGATACCTATATTATACCTTCTATAGGCAGTACCTCTAAGAATACCATGATACCTATATTATACCTTCTTTAGGCAGTACCTCTGGGGAAACCATGATACCTATATTATAGCTTCTTCAGGCAGAACCTCTGAAGATACCATGATACCTACATTATTCCCTCCCCAGTGTCAGTTCTTCTCATGATACCATGATACATACAATATACTTTTGATAATACCATGGTTCCTTTAATCTCTGGGGATCCCATGGTACCTGTCATCCTCGGAAGATTGTTTCTGTTAATACCCTCTCTTATAATGGTACATATTTATACTTCTGAAGATACCATGGTAGGCCTACACCTAGTATGCCTCCGAGGGTACCATGGGATAATACCCGCATTTTACCCTCCTTGGGTCAGTACTATCTTGCCAATATTGAAGACAGTGATTGGTAATTATCGCGATTAGTTCCAACCCAGCACCTCAGTCACTGATTTTAGAATTATACAAGGTCAATCCTCGATCGTGAAAGTTATTTTGTACACGCATGTGTACAGTATAAACACGCGCAAGAACCCGTTTTTCGTTGAAAACTTGATGACATTTTCACAGGTTCATTGTAGTGTGGGGAGTTTATTGAAAACTAGAGGAAGGGAACTCTTCCCCCAAACAGGCTCACCATACCGTTAAGATTACTGTCAATATGCCTCTTAGTGATGCAGAAAGGCGCTGTATTTCTAAAAATGCATGTCTTTGAAGATTGGTGGCAAAACGCAGTGCTTAGAATGGATTTCCAAACATGACTGGACACTTTCGGTAAACAGTACTTTCCAAAGGCCCACACTTCGTGTATCACAATTTATATATAAAATCACAAACCTGTGAAAATTTAGGCTCAATCGGTCATCGGAGTCGGGAGAAAATAACGGGGAAACCCACCCTTGTTTCCGCACGTTTCGCCGTGTCATGACATGTGTTTACAGTAAATCCGTAATTCTCAAAATGTTTTCTCAAAAAGTAAAGCATTTCATGGAATAATATTTCAAGAGAAGTCTTTCACCATTACCTTCTGTAAGCCCTGTATGGTAAATCTGTGAACTTTTATTTTTTTTACTGTTCCGAAAGTGTATAATGGCTTTAATACCGTTCACTTATATGGTTGACAAGTTACACAACGTATGAAGGTAAGGCAAAGATTTGTTAGGTATCAATGATTTTGTGAGAGCTATGAGTAGTATAGGTTTTAGTTGAGCTCGGCCGTGGAAACCACCTTTGGGTCAGCATACCCGCAACATACCTACAATCGAATTCTAGAACCATTTGCTTCAAAAACATTGCCATCCGTACACTTGGGTATGCCCTATTCACGCAATGTGAAAATCTTATTATGTTACAGGATATCATTAAAGTATGCAGAAGAAAATTGTTAATAATATTGTGGACCCGGTCAACAATAGCTTTTACAGCAAACATGTCGTTCGATTTTTTTTGACAGTTATTCCACCGTGCGATGAAAACAATATAGATCAATAAATCAATTTTCACCAAAAGAAATAATTGATTTTATCATGAACTGTCAAATGACACCCGGGTGTAAAAGTAGAAAGACTTTGCATAAAAACAATGTCAAGGACACTATTTGAGTGAAACTGGAAATTAAAGATAATATGACTCTTATCACTTCATGGTAGGCCCGTAACCGGGGGCGGAGCGGACGCCTCCCACCCCACCCCCAAAAAAGTAATATTAATAATCCGCCCTCGAATAAAAGCACAAAGCCACCGAAACTCCCACCCCCAAAATGCCATCCGTCCGCTCAAAGAAAAGGTTCCCCACAGCCGCCCATTTTTACTTACTTTTTATAAAATAAAAAAAAGGCTGCCCCCTCAAACAAAACCCACAAAAATAAAAAATAAAATTAATACAATCTTCGCCCCCTAAAAAAAACCGCTACCTAAGAACAAATACCTCCCGCCCCTTCAAAAAATTCCACATTCGCCCCCCAAAAATAATTCCTGGTTACGGACCTGTTTCGTGACCACATGTTTTACTAGGCTATCTGAGTTAGTCATATGTTTTTCTTTCAAGTACAATAGTTGTCAAGCAATACAAAATTGCAGGCATCCATATTATGCGTTGCAATTTCTGTAAATATGCGCCTCCTTAAAGGAACACGTTGCCTTGGATCGGTCGAGTTGGTCTTTGAAAAGCGTTTGTTATAATATGCATATGGGTAGAAAGATGTTGTAAAAGTAGAATACAATGATCCACACAAACATGCCTCGAAATTGCACGGTTTTCCTTTTACCTCGTCAACTAACACGGTCGGCCATTTATGGGAGTCAAATTTTTGACTCCCATAAATGGCCGACCGTGTTAGTTCGCACAGTAAAAGCACAACCACGCAATTTCGAGGCAAACTTGTGTGGATCATTGTATTCTACTTTTAAATTATCTCTCCAACCATATGCATTTTATAACAAACGGTTACAAACGCTTTTTTATAGACTAACTCGTCCGATCCAAGGCAACGTGTTCCTTTAAAGGTTGTGCATACATGAGCATGTAAGAAGTAAGCACCTTTGGATAGTATAATGCATTTTGAAAAACATTTCACGTTGAAGTACTGTACGGTTATAGAAAAGATAATCTCTATTTATCCCCCAAATTGTAAGAATTTTATAAGAAGCTTTTATGGTAGAGCTTCTCAGACTGATGTGATGTTGTATCGGGAATTATTCTGCATGCGTGTATGGACATACTCGTTCCTTAGTTTCGGCGATATCTCAAAATACAAGTAACCACCTTCTGGAATGAAACTTTTACAGGTTGTTTGTGTGTTTTTTGTTTTTTCAACCCCATTTATATAGGATTTGAACAATCGATCACTGGTTCCAAAAACCAAAGATCTCCTGCTTGCTTGAATAACTGACGTACTCCAACACGCCAAAATATGAAGAAGACAAAAAAATAGATAACAGAGAAATTCTTCAAATGGTCAAATCATTTAGCTTACTACAGGTACGATTAGCCTTGATCTTTGAGTGGAGTGCGAGGGAGCTGCGTGCTACGACGGGCCTTGGGGGCGGTCGACGTTGAGCGGTGAACTGGCCGGATGCCGCGGGGTCGTACCCCCGAGCAGAACGGGGAATTTTGAACAGCCTTGCTCCGGTGCCGTCAACTAGTGCAATGCCGAAGGTCCGTTGTAATACGACAAATGATAATGTGTTTAACTTTATATTGCGACCCTTAAAGCCATTGGACCCTTTCGGTTCAGAAAAAAAATTAAAAGTTCACAGATTTACAAATAACTTACAGGGTTTACAGAAGGCAATGGTGAAATACTTCTCTTGAAATATTATTCCATGAAATGCTTTACTTTTTGATAAAACAGCAAAACAATAAATTCTCGTTAACGAGAATTACGGATTTATTTTAAACACATGTCATGACACGGCGAAACGCGCGGAAACAAGGGTGGGTTTTTCCGTTGTTTTCTCCCGACTCCGATGACCGATTGAGCCTAAATTTTCACAGGTTTAATATTTATTTGATATAGAAGTTGTGGTACACGAAGTGGGGGCCTTGGACAACACTGTATACCGAAAGGGTGCAATGGCTTTAAAGGGTCCGGGTACACAGTTTTGTTTTACCTGTCCATAAAGCTAGAGCAACAAAGGTTTCACTTGAGACCTTGAACATTCCAACAGTCCAAACAAATATCCATGCTAACATAAAGCAAGGGACCCCGGCTTAATTGCTTTCGTGTGGAAGTGGCTTTTCCTTGATATTGCACTGCACTCCAATTGATACAATCGTTTATTATAAATTACGTCCGAAACGGAAGCTTCTTTTTTACTCGGCATTGGGCATTGGGACGCCTGATACAATCGGCAAAAGATCATATCTAGTGGGCTTGGTGCCAGAGTTGCACGGCCAGTAGACCGCTGCTGTATCGAACACAAAAAAATAACGATTTTCAACCCTTTACGACGGGGCATGGTTGTTGCCAATGGCGACTTGCAACCAGCGGAGTAGAAAAATGTCCAACTAGCATTTTGAGAAGGCTGTCTCTAATTTTATTTAAATTGACAGTCAAGCGTTATTTCTATTTAAAAAGGAAAAGCCAACTGCAGAAAGTGAAACTCTTTTATATGTTAATACTGATCAAATTAAGTTTTCTTTTGCGCTTGTATGCTCTGACGCACACACATTCGCATCGTGCTGGACCAGATGTCGAAAGCTAAGAAAAAATCACCCACTGAAAGGTACTGGACACGTTCGGTCATTGTCAATGACCAGTATTCTCACTTGATGTATCCCAACTGCATAAAATATCACACCTGTAAAAATTTGGGCTCAAGTTCAAACTCGATGCAAATGTAATACAAGTAAATTCTTGCGTCGTTTTGTTCAAAATGTGCCCACCCATTCTATTGAAACGGGCCTTATTACTAATCACACGATGTCATTTGAGTAGGGCGCCCTCTACTAGAGGTCAAGGGGCAGTTAACTCATTTGCAAATCAAGTATGCGTTTCCATTGTCTCATCGTCGTTTTACCCCAAGATGGCGAAGTGGTGACGTCACAAATAGATAGAGTTTTGTTCACTGGTTGTTGAAACCATGGGAGGGTGAGATTGAATGTACTTTTTCATGACCAGTCGTCTCACGTGGTGTATCTCAACATATGCATAAAACAAACCTGGGAACAAAAATTGAGCTCAATTGGTCGTTGAAGTTGCGAGATAATAATGAATAAAACTTACTCGTTACCAAGTCAGTTTTTATGCTAAAAATTATTTTGAGTAATTACCTATAGTGTCCACCAAAATAGAATGTAGGATGGGAGGATCAGTCCAAGTTAACGCCGACGCAGCCGTCGTTTCAAAAAGGCAATTGCTCTCGGATGTAAAACTTTTAAGAATATTATTTTGCTTTATATATTTTGCTCTAACTTCTCGATGTACTTATATTGTAGTATATACGAATTCTGTAATATTCTTCCTGTCCGTGTTAAGATAGCGGGCTGTCACTCTTACATTGACAGTAGAAGTGCGTTTCACCCAAGTGCCTGGTCAATTCTAGCACCCACTTCTAATTTTCACGCTATTCTTTCCAATTCACACGATTGTACGACCAACGATGAACCATGGCTAATTTTGTTTACTCTTTCAATGTGTCATCCATACACACACGATTTCACATTCCAATCACCCATGTTAGAGTTCTACATTGTTTTCGTTTAGAAACGTTCAACAGAGCAAACAGTGTTGGATTATGATTACGTTTCCAATTCTCAAAATCGGGGGGGGGGGGGGGGCAAAGCAAGCGTGATTAAACTTTGATGAGTTGTTCGTGTGTGTGTGCAAGTCCACTCTTGCGCACTTTGTAATTGCTGACCTTTTAAGAGCAACGGAGAGTTGTTGATAGTATAAAACATTGTGAGAAACGGCTCCCTTATTGGTTAATTGTCAAAGACCAGTATTTGTACTTGGTGTATCCCAACATCGAAGATGCAAGAGAAAAACACCATTGTTGCACAACAAATGTTTGGTTCCAGATGCATTACAAAAAGCTTCAGCTGGAGTATTTTAGTAAAAAATTACCTTGTTCTCAAAAACTGAATTACTTCAGAGGCAGCCGTTTCTCACAATGTTTTATACCATCAAAATTTCTCCAAGTTGCTCGTTACCAAGTAGGTTTATATTCTAACGATTGTTTTTAGTAATGACCAATGGTTTCTAGTGCCTTTAAAGTTAGGTCAGATTTGGCAATTAGGCAATTTTAAACCCCACATTAAGATTTTCAACGCTTTCGTTTTGAGTGCCAGTTAATTAAAAACTACAACAATTAATTATTATCGGGATCAAAGTCAAAGTGTAAATTTGCTTGTTGGAACCGTTCAATTTTAGACCAATAAATTTTTTTTTTAAACATTTCATTAATTAAAATGTGGTATTGTTTTTGAGATCTTGTCGAAAATCTGGAGTCGTTATGTCCACGCAGGAAGATCAATCCGCAATTGGAATACACACTCTGAGAAAAGGTTTCATGCAGAAATGTTTTTCAGATTGAAACGTTGTTGAATCCCCTTCTCTTAAACCACATTTGAAAGAGGGATTTGGTTCTCAAAATGTGTTTATGCTTATTATGTTTGATTTTCAATCTTTTTGGGGGGTAATTTACAAAGGCATACCCTACCTTTAAATAACATCCATCAGCCATGTACAACAAACAATTATTTTACACATTACATGCATTTCGTGCATGGTCCGTTGCACGTTTGCGAAAATTTGTGTATGTGTATTATATGTGTCTCAAACCATTCAGAGAAAAATATTTCTGCGAAAAAAAAATTGCCACAAAGCTCAAATTTGAATAATAAAAAAAAAATATATAAATATTTTTTAACTTCCAAAATCAAATTACTCCTTTTTTTTAACGCTTGAATGAGGACATGGTGGCGAGGGCCATACATTTTAAAATAAAATGTGAACAATTAAATATGATTTTATATTTACTTTGGCAAACTGTACAATCTTAAGTGTTTCCCAAGGAGGGACGCAACACTTGAGATGTAAATATTCCCACTGACTTGACGTCGCGAAACTGACTTTTGATCGATGAGCTTCCTTGTTTCAATACCAAGGAATAATGGGGAATCGGACTTGCAAACATTTAAATGGTCCAAGTCAAACAAGCGGCGTTTTATGTTTCATCCATTCCTTACTCTGAGCCCGGGTATAGGAGCGTCTTATCGGCAGCGGACAATAAACGGGTAGGAATCTCCATAACCTTTCTGGATGTCAAATATTTACTAGAAACGTGAGACGGTGTTTGATGGGATTGGGGGAGGTAAATACAAGAGCCATGAGGGCTGGCGAGGCTGGGAGAGAATGAACAATGATGATAAAAAGTGTTTTTTGAGAATATACATATAATTTGTGGACACTCACACGGCGGTTATTTTGAAATGGTTAGATTATTTCATCAGATGACTTTAGAAGTTTGCTGAAATCATGAGTTAATTAGTTTCCTTGTGTTAATGTTATTGTCGTGTTTGTCGTCGTCGGCGTTGTTGTTGCTACTGATTTTGTTGAAACAAATAAAGAGTAAAATGATGAAAGACGTATGACTTGAAATAACACAAAAAGGCAAAGTAACCAAACGTTTGGTTACCGGTACTCTGCAAACCCCACCCCCTCAAAAGACGGACCAATCTTTGCTCTCCAAAAAGTCCATGACGCCAAAAAGACTCGGGCCAATGTAAAGGCACTGCTTGCCCTGACATTCTGAACGTCAAGGCAAAGTAACCTCACAAGACGGACCAATCTTTACTCTCAAAAGATTTCATATCGCCAAAAAGACTAGGGTCAAACTTCAAGGCACATGCTCACAATAAAATTCTGCACGTATGACGCATATCCACCCAAGCGCAGAATTATGTGGTCTGCAGAGCCATGAAAATGTGGCCCAGTCCTTTTGAAGTTTGACCATATAGAGAAGTTTGACCGTTAGCAATGTATCTTTGTACAAGCAGATGACGTCAACATCATTTTGATGACATTTAATGTAGGCGGTGTCCCATTACTACTTGTAAATGCCATGGGCTTGCTTTATTGTCAAGCCATGGTCAAGCTAACAACAAAAGGTGTCAATGTCGGAAAGGTTTCGCGTGCTGTAATTTAATCTGGGGGTCGGTTAATTTTTTCCTAATTTATCAACCTTCATTTTAAGCATTTCGCCAAGTCACAAGTTACAGTTGTATATATATATATATCGACCACAATGTGGTCACCTTAAATTGCTTTAGTTAAGACGTAATTGGCCGGTGATGATGGTGAAATTAGGCATGCTGAGGAAAGCATGTAGTGACAGAGACGAAGAAAAGAAAGAAAAAACAACTTTATAATAGTGTTTTGTGAACTTAATTTGTTTAAAGGCACTGGACACTAATGGGTACTTTCTCAAAATAATTGTTGGCATAAAAACTTACTTGGTAAAGAGTAATGGTGAGCTGTTGATAGTTTACAACTTTGTGATGAAGGGCTCCCTCTGAAGTAATGTCGTTTTTGAGAAAGAAGTTATTTCTCACTAAAATATGTTGAGTTTGATTTCGAGACCTCAGAATTTGATTTTGACTAGGTCTCGTAATCAAGCATCTTAAAGGAACACGTTGCCTTGGATCGGACGAGTTGGTCTATAAAAAGCGTTTGTAACCGCTTGTTATAAAATGCATATAGTTAGAAAGAAAGTTTTAAAGGTGGAATAAAATGATCTACACAAATTTGCCTCGAAATTGCGTGGTTTTCGTTTTTCTTTGCGAACTAACACGGTCGGCCATCTATGGGAGTCAAATTAATGGCCTACCGTGTTAGTCGACGAGGTAAAAGGGAAACCGTGCAATTTCGAGGCATGTTTGTGTGGATCATTGTATTCTACTTTTACATCTTTTTACCCATGTGCATTTCATAACAAACGGTTACACACGCTTTTCAAAGACCAAGACGACCGATCCAAGGCAACGTGTTCCTTTAAAGCACACAACTTCGTGTGACAAGGGTGTTTTTTCTTTGATTATTATCCCGAAACTTCGACGACCATTATTGGGCTCAAATTTTCACAGGTTTATTTTATGCATACGTTGAGATACACCAAGTGAGAGGAGTAGTCTTTAATAGTTGCCAGTAGTGTCCAGGGTCTTTAAAAGGAATATTACTTGCATTCTAGGTGCATAATGGTTCCCTGCCTCCTCGACGATTAGAAAAATGGCTGGCTTCGTATGTCAGGCTTTTTGAGTTACCAACAATAATTCCATACAGAAAGGAACCAGACTATATATTCTCTTCCACAAATGCAGCCTTAATTTGGATACATTAAGTTGAGGTGATAAAAACAAGATGTCTGCTAAAAATCCTACAGATTTTTCCATTGTTGATAAACAAACTCAGCTGCATATGGCCGGTAGGCTATGGACCGCCAAGTGTTATTAAAACATTCAATCGTGTTAAACAGTTCTGATTTATGGGGGAGGGGGGGGGGAGCAAACTTTTCAATTCAATAAGATACCTCCAACGATTGGTTGCTGTGTCGCCAACAAATTCAACACTAATCGTGATAAGTTGTGTGCATTGTTACAAACTGTGGACATCTGTTTGTTTTGCATGTATGGCTTTCCATAGTTTTTCAACCTCGGTTGCCAGAAACTCGGGATGTGACGTTGCGATAGAAAGGTCTTTATAATACTAGACTGGAACATTTTGGAATGGCTCCATAATTTAGTTACCGTGCGACGATCACCACAGGGAGTGTTTTTGCAACGCTGTGTTTAGTTGTATGCATCCTAGATATTGAGTGCATTTCTGGACAGCTAAGTGTTTTGTCGAGGAGAAGTTCCTTGGGCAATCCGTCTAATTCGCTTTCAATCAGGCCCACATCCATTTTACTACTTCTTGTCTCGTGCGATATGTTAGTCTTGAAATCAAGCGTTATTGTTAAACGCGGCGCAGAGTAGCTACGGGGACGATACACCCATCCTCGATCCCAGAATGTGTGTGAGTCAATGGTTAGAGCTGCCACTTGCAGTATAATGAGACTGTGACTGTAGCATGGACAGCAGAATGTGTGTTTGTAACAAATAGGCAGGGGCCTAACGACTTGTCATCAAGTCTAGCGATATATTTGCTCTGCGGATGTAGGGGAGACTCTCGTGTACGTACACTAAATTGCTATCTTAAAGGCTTATTTGGTTATTTTCAGCATAGAGGAGAGACCAGTGTTCTCACTTGGAGTGTTCCAACATACGCACAAAATAACAAGTCTGTGAAAATGTTGACTCTTGGTCATCGAAGTTGCAAGAGAATTAAGAAAGAAAACCTCCTTATTCAAAAAATGTCTGTGCTTTCATGTAAGGTTCCAGCTGAAGTATTTTATTATATCTTTCTCAAAACTACTTTATTTGAAGAGTTTTGGAAGAGGGAGCCGTTTCTCACTATGTTTTATACTAAGAATCAACAACTCCCCATTGCTCGTTATTAAGTAAGCTTTTGCTCAAAATTGTTTTGCGTTATTACCAATAGTGTCCAGGTCCTTTATAGCTATACCGATTCTTGTGATTGCACGTTTGACGGTGCCCTAGGGGGGACTTGTCAATGTCTTGGGGATTCGAACCCTTCATACGGCACACATGCGCCAGCTATAATTTTTATAAGCCACGATAGCACTATACCAGTCTCAGGAGATAAATCAGTTATTTTGCTAACCATTTACATACGACCTGGCTTATTGGAAAGAAGGCACAAGCTTTTACTTGCTCTATGTCAACAATTGGTTTAAATTTCACGGGAGATTAGGCTGCGGACCAAATTTATTGCTTGAGTGAGATGAGGCCGGGTTTACACGCTCGGCAATTGCAAGATCTTCCCATGGAACAGGCACGAAGCCGGAAAACCTATGTCAATATTTCAGACACAAAATCTATGATAATTTCACCAAGAAAGCCTTCATTCCGAGCGACAACACGATCACAACATTGACAGGCCATCTAACTTTCGTTAGCGAGCTTTTAGCCCAGAATTAGTGTACATATAGTTTACAAACCACAAAAACTAAAACTTTAAAAAGCTTAAGTGTCATCCTTCGTTGGCCATTTTAGCACGCGGTTGGGCTGAACCAAGTAAGCCTGCATTCCAAACAATACACGAGTACACCATTGCCAGGCTATCTAACTTTCTTTAACGAGCTTTTGCCCTGGTTGTTTCCATGACACCATTAGTTGGGGTGGTTCTGAAAAGAACCGTTGGATTAACTCGACGTTTCAATCAGTATGCTCTGATCGTCTTCTGGAGAATGCTCTGATCGTTCTTTCTCCAGAAGACGATCAAAGCATACTGATCGAAACGTCGAGTTAATCCAACGGTTCTTATAAGAACCACCCCAACTCATTTAGAAACACCATGACACCATTGTTGACAAACTACGAAAACTTAAACTTCAGAGAGCTTGGGTCACCCTTTCTTGTTCATTTAGCATGCGATCGGGTTGAACCAATCACCACGACAGGTCAACTGGACACGCACCTGTTCTTACTCGGTCTCCTAATCCTTACTTTGCTCGTCGAGTGTTATTATGTACAAAATTCAGTGATCCAACTCCAAGCTCGAGGTCCGGCAAAGCGTTGGTCATTTTACTCAAGTCAAGTGTCCGGAAGGGTCAAGTGTAGTACTCCGGCCTTTTAAAGTTTTACTTTCATCTTAATGTAAATTTCCTTTGTGACTTTTCCGGTTGAATTAGTCTACGAGTGAGATACTTGACCACGTTGCGCCGTCCGAAGTACGGGAAGTTAAACCTAGGGTTACGGGGTACAGTGATGAGAGAAAAGAAGTGGGTCGCATCTTGTTTCCAGTTGACCGGAAAAGACTCTTGTTTACAGGTGTCCTGAGACTTGACAGTTATATCTTAATTGGCGCGTCTTTACTGTGTATGAACAATAACAAGCGTTCAGACAGGTGTCTTTCGTTTGATTTTCTGTCTTTGATTTTTTCGCTTTTCCTGTTTACAATTTGACTGTTTTGATGTTGTATCAGGACTCCAGCGAGAGCTGGGCCCAGTTTCATAGAGCTGCTAAGCACAAACATTTCCTTAGCACTAAATTTTTTCCTTGATAAAAACAGGATTACCAACAAAATTTCCATTTTTGGCATACTGCGTGTTACTGGCATCCAGCCGTTAATTGCTTATCCTGAGAATCACATGGGAAAATTGGTTGGTATCCTGTTTTTATCAAGGAAGAAATTCCATACTAAGCATAGTTTTGTGCTTAGCAGCTCTAAGCTCTATGAAATTGGGCCAAGCAGTTGTAATACTGATTAGGTTACCTGGTCTCAATAATACCTGCAAACAAGATGTATTGGGTGAAGTGTGGGGCTATGTAACTTGAGCATTTTGGGTGTTTATTCTAGAGTTCTATCTTCTCACTGTATGAGTGGCGTGTCGAGGGCAGTGGACTTGAGTTCTGTAATTAAGGAATGTAGGTTTCAATCCTGGCCTGGTCAATCGTAAAACTTGTGTCCTTGAGCAAGGCACTTTACCGTAGTTGCTTCCCACCACACAGGAGTACAACTTGAGAGCCGGTGTGTCGGTTTCAGTCTTCCGCCGTGCTCAGTTTTCCGGGACTCAGTAAAGCATAACAATTGACTTCTTTCGCTTGCTGTGCGCAGGCGTCGCATGACGTAATGTTACTGTATTTGGTCATTCGGAAAACTGAACACGGCGGAAAGTTGAAACCGCCACACCTGGGTGAGTTGGTGAGTAACGTTACGTGCGATAGACTGATATCCCTTCATTTCAATTCAATTGAATAAGACGGTTTTCGATACTCTTGTTGGGAAATAGTACAATAATGGGAATTGATCAGTACATAGACAGGTAACAAAAACAAAAGCGCATATTATTAGTAGGCTATGCAAAATTAATATAATGTTAAAGAAAATAATAAATAAATAACTAGGAATGAGTTATATGTACAAGAAAGGAGCGAGAACACGAGGGTTATTTTTGAGGATATCAACATTATTCTCAGTATTTTATATGCCAAGGAAATCGGATATAAACACCGACCTGATGAGGCATAATGGCTCGGGACAGACTTTAAAAGTTCACAGGTTTACAAATAACTTACAGGGTTTACAAAAGGTAATGGTGAAAGACTTCCCTTTAAATATTATTCCATGAAATGCTTTACTTTTAGAGAAAACATTAAAACAATTATCAATTTTCAACATCGAAAATAATGGATTTATTTTAAACACATGTCATGACACGGCGAAACGTGCAGAATAAGGGTGTGTTTTTTTCCCGCTATTTTCTCCCGACTCCAATGACCGATTGAGCCCAAATTTTCACAGGTTTGTTATTTTATATGTAAGCTGTGATACACAAAGTGTGGGCTTTTGGACAATACTGTTTACTGATGTTGTGCGATTGCTTTATAATAATAAATAATATTGAAGTCTTATATAGCGCACGTATCTACCAAACAAGGTACTCAAGGCGCTGAGTATATACAAACTTTCAGAAAGATAGGTTATTGCAGTGATGAATTCTGAGACCCAATTATTTAGCACCTTATAAGGGTTTACAAGGTGCTACGGCGCATTAAGCAGCCACAACCAGGAACACCGGGGCGAACCCCTTCTCTTTTCGATAAGTGCACTGGGTTCTTTTACATGCGTTACACAACACATGGGACCAACGGCTTTACGTCCCATCGAGTTATGTTTAAATTGTGAACAATAATCTTCTTCTTGTCCGTACCGGCTTGTACGGATCCCCTGACGAGACATTGAAGAGGGAGAAGTCAACGAAATCGCTTATTTTGAGCGCATGAAAGGGTTTGGTGAGCACAATAACATGTTTTTCCAGCGCGCAAAATAAAGAACCCAAACTAAATATTTTATTTGAAAATAGGATGGGGATGACATTCCAATCAGAAACCACTCTTAAGATGTTACTCCAGACCTACAAATCAACAAGAATCTGGAGCAATCGTCTGTGATTATTTAATATTTATACACCCTTAAAGCAATACAAAGTTAAAACCTTTCAGGATCCAGGATCAGGGAGGTGGAGCATATACAGTGATTGTTTGATAATGCAAACCCACGCATACTCCTGTTATACACACTTGAAAAACTTGCGGGTCTGAATTTATACGTTTTCCGGATCACAAGGGGGGCTTTGCCCATTTCTGGACCAGGCTGACCAGTAATGGATAAGGGTTGGTTTCATAAAGAGTGTAAGACTAGTCTTATCTCGAGTTTGACGAGATACTCGTCCTAACTTAGGACTAGCCCGAAGTTTTTAATATCTCCCAGTCCTAGTCCTAAGTTCGGACTAGTCCTATACTCTTTGTGTAGCTTCAAAAGTTATTGAATTTAGCTCAAAATAAAAAAGAAGAAACACTCTGAATAGTCTCAAACCTTTCACTTCGAATATCGGTTAAAAAATATACTTGTGCCCCGCCCTCAAAAGACAAGTCTCACAGATGACTTCTCTTTAAAAAATAACACATGATCTGTAAATAGAAATCACATACAAAAATACTGTGAGAAGGACAGGCTCGGTTACGAACAATGTACGGGTTGCTCTAGATTTACTATTCTGTCACATGAATGTGAAATGTCTCCAGCTGTATACTTTACAACTATATAAAGCAAAATGTAATCGAGTTTCATGCAACAGGAACCCTGTGTGATTGTTATTTATTAGATCTTGGCGATCGTGCAATGACGGCCATCTCTGTTGCTTGGTGATGTGTTAAAATTAAAAGCGCCTTTGTGTGTTTCGGTGTTATATATCGACTTTTGCAATGAAAAACTCTCATTAAAGATTAAACAAATGTCCAGTCTGTGAATTGGATTCCGGTGTTTAAAGGAACACGTTGCCTTGGATCGGTCGAATTGGTCTTTGAAAAGCGTTTGTAACCTTTTGTTATAAAATGCATATTGTTAGAAAGATGATTTAAAAGTAGAACACCCTTGTCACACGAGGTTGTGTGCTTTCAGATGCTTGATTTCGGGACCTCAAAATCTAATTCTGAGGTCGAAATCAAATTCAGGGAGAGAGAGGGAGAGATCAGAGACATGCGGCACTTGGATTTTAATCAATTAACTCAGAAACTAGTCAGGCTCCCCTTATTAAAAACTCTCCATCGAGGCGGCGGGTGTATTGACACTATTCCAAAATGGCGTCTTTGTTATATTGTAAAAATGCGCGCCCCAACCAGAAACTGTTAATTAACTTTCTAATTTTGAACCCTCATTCATTGCAGTAGAGTGTCTTCACTCGTCTTTGTCAAAAAATTGCCTCCACTCGTGGCATCCATTGAACGTTGTTGGTGAAAACGTCATCTTAAAACAGTTCCGTTTAAATTTGAAGTTGTTGTCAAACAGTCTTTAAGGGTCTGTATATGTTTGTTGTTGACTCTGAAAATTGGTGTCAATCGAAAATTTTACGTCGTAAGAAGTGCATCAGCTTTGGATGGTCACATTTTGAAAAACATCTCACGAAGGAAAAATACACCATGCACTTTTTATCCCCTAAACTTTAAATAAGAAGCGTGTATACAACGCCTGTTAGATGTGTATTCCTCTGAAGGATTATTCTTCCTGCGTGGAGCATATTTACTCCGATTTTTCGGTGGTATCTAAAAAAAAATATATAAAAAAAACACGACCACCTTTCGATATGAAATGGTCATGAGAAAGTTTTATTATATACAGAACTACAATTTGTATAGGATTGAAACCTTCAAAAGGGCTACAAAAACACCAATTCAAACGGTTATAGGTCAAGCGTATATTGAACAAAAGTATATATTTTAGATCAATTTATTACCAATGCTTTACCAATGCTTCATGAGCTCGCTGAATTTGGCTTTGAAATTCATACTCTTATATTCTCATATACCTTCACTGCAATCGAACTCCTTTAGCTCGCTTAATATGCCTTTTATGTTCATCATATTCATAGATATAAGCTAAATAAGCTTGCTGAATTTGGCTTTAAAATTAAACTTCATCGGCTCGCTGAATGTGGCTTTGATGTTTGTTTCTTCCACAGATTATGGCTTTACAGGGAAACCATACTTTCTTGTTTGCCTCAAAAAAAAAAAAAAAAAAAATCAAAACAAATGGGACGCTGTTGAAGTCATCGGTGTCCATCAACTTTTATTAAGCGTTACTTCTTATAAGTTTTACTTCTTATAAATAAATGAAGGTAATTAGGCAGCAGTTGATATATTGCATCATTATTTGTTTTCACAATTTAAAGAAAAGGCATAGTACCTCGAAACAGGCAAGGGGAGGATATATATTAACTCCATGATCAGCTTTCTGAATGTGGTTTGGATAGTCGTGTTCATTATTTATTGACCAGTCTAACTCCATTAAGTCACTGACTGTGGCTTTGACGTCCCCATTTTACGGTATATTTACTGTGAAGAACCGCTATTGTTACGGGTAAAGTATATAGAAAATCGTCTACACTGCTCGCTTATGCACGACGGAAAACCTTGCTATAGGCCTATATAACTTTCCAGGTTTTTGTAAAAATTCATCAAGCAGACGTACGATAGGCCCACCTGATTTTATCTGTATCAATATTTCCAGTGACAAACAATGGCTGATGAGATTGTAATAGGGTGTTGTTCAGTGTTTGGCTCAGTTTTAAACTGATGAAGCTGTAGTGGATTTGATGCCGTTGCGAAACAGCGGCTGCGACTGTGGCTTGTTCAGGCAGCTGTAAGATTCGGGTGAACGCGAACCTCGTTCACGTTAGCGTTTCTGTCAAGGCGCTTCGCAGCTTCGACACTCGCACTGGGTCGGCGGTTATTAGCAAAGCCATGAAATTGGGCCCTGGTTGAAGCAGAGGATTCCCATAACAACACATCAGCTGTAGCCGCTATCGCCAATTCGGATACAATTAAAAACAATCTACCATTATCGTGCCACTCGCAGGACGTAAACAGGCGGCGTGAGTCTTGACAGCCCATTTGACTAATTGCGAGTGTCACGAATATTCTGGGCAATATAAATCAGCAAATTCCAATATTTTGCCCGAGGCATGGTCACCGATCCCAATGTTATTGGGATCGGTGACTGTTTCAAGCTTATTAAACTCGACAGAAAAGCCCGGTTCATACTTCATGCGAATGCGAATGCGAAGCGAATTTGACGATAATTTGACGTCACGCCCTCCTTTCGCAGCGATTATTCGCAAGGGAGTAGAGGGGCAACTGCTGCGAATTGTTCGTTGCGAATTTGTGACGTCAAGATTCGCTTCGCATTCGCATTCGCAGGAAGTATGAACCGGACTTAACATTGGCAATAACATCGCAGTATTGGATTACAAATACTTAAGTCAAAAGCTTTCCTGGATTTATTTATTGGCGCCTTACAGAGAAGGTTGGTGATCCCTCATAAAAGTAATGACATTAAAAGCAAACGTGGTTACATGCAACTTTCGATTGCAAGCACGCTGAGAATCAATTCACTTTGCAGTAATGTGGTTGTTGAAAAAGATACATTTTTTTTTTCCAATTTGAACTTTAAAAATTTTTACTGTCAGATACATTTATCAGACTGTGTATTCAGCTACGGAATATTCTTTCTGCCCGGACAGAAATCGCTCCGGATTGTCGGCGATATCTCAAGGTTATATGTTTTATTGTAGGCTTTATAGTTACATGATTAACATCTATTATACATGATTAAAGGAACACGTTGCCTTGGATCGGACGAGTTGGTTTATAACAAAGCGTTTTTAACCGTTTGTTATAAAATGCATATGGTTGGAAAGATGTTTTAAAAGTAGAATACAATGATCCACACAAGTTTGCCTCGGAATTGCGTGGTTTTCCTTGTACTGTGCGAACTAACACGGTCGGCCATTTATGGGAGTCAATAATTTGACTCCCATAAATGGCCGACTGTGTTAGTCGACGAGGTAAAAGGAAAACCGTACAATTTCGAGGCATGTTTGTGTGGATCATTGTATTCTACTTTTACAGCATCTTTCTACCTATATACATTTTATAACAAACGCTTTTCAAAGACCAACTCGACCGATCCAAGGCAACGTGATCCTTTAAAGGCAGTGGACACTGTACTCAAAATAATTATCAGCATAAAACCTCACTTTATAACGAGTAATGGGGAGAGGTTGATAGTATAAAACATGGTGAGAAACGGCTCTCTCTGAAGTGACGTATTTTTCGAGAAAGAAGTAATTTTACACGAATTTGATTTCGAGACATCAAGTTTAGAATTTGAGGTCTCGAAATCAACCATCTGAAAGCACACAACTTCGTATGACAAGGGTGTTTTTTCTTTCATAACTATCTCGCAACTCCGACGACCAATTGAGCTCATACTATTTTCACAGGTTGGTTATTTTATGCATAATTATGTTGAGATACACCAAGTGAGAAGACTGGTCTTTGACAATTACTAATAGTGTCCACTGTCTTTAAAACAACCGAACGGAATTTAAAAAAACATGGCTATCTTTTCTCTTTAACCGTTACTCGCAGCCCATAGCCAAAACCACTCGTTTAATTGAAGATGAGAGCCAAGCATGCCTGTTTTCACCCTGTAACAATGCTGGTAGGCCTAATTCTGTATAGACCGATCGTGTAATTCGAAATCCACAAGCGGACTGCAGTAACAAAAACACAATATTATGAGTTTCGTACTCTTCGGATGCGAAGAGGGTCATTTGATAGTGTTACCCGCGCCACAAGCCCGGGCCAATGTGCGTCACATCCGCTGCTGTATACTTGTCGTATCCGCTCATTGGAGATCAGAATGCAAATCTATCCCGACGGACTGCGAATAGAAAAATCATCAAGCTGTCCACACTCGTCGGTTATCAATATCAATTTGAAATGTACTCAATTGTTTACATTTGAAAACAACTGCCAGTCATGTGTAATTAAAGTCCGTTCTCTTTAAAGGCAGTGGACACTATTGGTAATTGTCAAAGACTAGCCTTCACAGTTGGTGTATCTCAACATATGCATAAAATAACAAACCTGTGAAAATTTGAGCTCAATCGGTCATCGAAGTTGCGAGATAATAATGAAAGAAGAAAAAAACTTGTCACACGAAGTTGTGTGCGTTTAGATGGTTGATTTCGAGACCTCAAGTTCTAAATCTGAGCATGATTCCCTTGTCTCATAAACCTGATTTAGTATGCACTTATTATCTTCTTTTATCAGGTTATGTACCCTATACAACAGTGACAATGGCAGCTCTAATTATCTCACAAAAGGATCAGACTGTCCTTTCCTTCCAGCCTCTGGGTAGAATAGATGAAAAATACGATGGCTACACCATAACAAAGGCATATCCCTTAAATAATTATCCTTTCAGCAGATTTGGATTACGGAGAACGGTATCGAAGTGGCGCGAACGTTAAAGGCAAAGTTTAGACCTTGGTTTTTAGAACCGTTTCGCTTGTTTTAATATATAAATGTAGATATATACATTAAAACTAATCTGTGAGAACTTCAAATTTCTCAAAAGGTCGTGTTTTTATAACGTTACTGACAGTAACGCTTCTCAGAAAAAATTTTTGGGTCATAAACAAACTGATATCTCGTACACCACACATTCGAAGTGAAGTGTTTCTCACTATGCTTTATACTATATCGAAAACTGCCGTTCATGTAGGCTTCTAACCAATAGTTGTTTATGCCTTTATTTATGCGATTTGAGGTATTGTATGGTGAGGTATCGATATATATTTGGCATGCAGATACACTTATGGTGTTACCGCAAGCCATGCTTTTATTTTTGTAATACCGAGTATATTACCTTCTCTTTAACACAATAAAGGAATTAGACGTCTATTGTTGTTAGGAGTCTGTACCCTTGACCACCCATGGCTCTGTATGGAATCTGACGATGAAGTACAAAGCAATGCTTCGCTGTGCAGGGAGCGTAAATGTCAAAGTAGTCAGTAAATAGGATCAAATTAAAATTTAAGCAATGGAATAATAAATCCTCATACTCGATATAAATCATAAACCATGATGTTGTTTTCCCCCTAGTTGATATCAGACTTGCACAAAAACTGCAGCGCAAGTGCAGTTTCCAGCATAGGTTCTCACTTGGTTGCGGTGCATAGAATGCAAGGTCTTTTATAACCCTTGATAACAATCACGATAACGTACATTATAACATTTATGTACGTACAAAATAACTTTCATGTACGTACATAATAGCTAACATGTACATATAAGATAACCATGTGTGTACGCAATAAGTTAGTCTACGCACGGGATAACAATTATCATGTACAAGATAACTACCGTGTACGTACGCAATACAATTAATGTACGTTCGTAGCTATTATGTACGCACAAGATAACTACCACGGTACGTATGTTGGTCGCACAGGAGAACTTAAGACTTATCATGTACAGGTCTGGTTATATAACGTTTACATTCATGATAACTAGGATTTGAAACTTTGCATGGTGGAGATAAGATATAGAAGAGTTTGCGGTAACACCATGTAATAACAATCTCTAAATGAGTTGGGGTGGTTCTGAAAAGAACCGTTGGGTTAACTCGACGTTTCGATCAGTATGCTCTGATCGTCTTCTGGAGTCAGAAGACGATCAGAGCATACTGATCGAAACGTCGAGTTAACCCAACGGTTCTTTTCAGAACCACCCCAACTCATTTAGAGATTGTTATTACATGGTGTTACCGCAAACTCTTCTATATAATTCATGATAACATTAGACTTATCGACTTAGATTTTTTGTTTATGTATACGTACATGATATTTATTATGTAAGAACGTAGACTTGGCTATTTTGTACGATCGTGTACGTACAAGTTTGTTATCGTGTACGTGCACGATACAAGCGGGATCGTTTTACATTGTGGCGGCACTATAAAATGCTGCCGTACGATTTATAATGACTCTGTGAAGTAATGTAGTCTCGTTTGATAACATCTTCGGAAGGATAGTGTTTGAACTGAGACAGCTAACTCAATGAAATCTGCACATGTTTTAATAAAAGTCATCTCGAAAACAGGTCAGTCTGAACATGGAGGAAGAAAATATTTTCTTCCTCCATGGTCTGAAAGACTTCGTAGTGTACTCTTCAGAATAAGAAGAAAAAGGAAGACAAACAACCGTCTACGTATACTATTTTTGATTAGGTTCGGTATTTAACACCGTTGCATAGTGTATGTTTAATGGCGCTTAATTGTTTGGTCAAACATGCCCTGCACGCACCAGGATCTCAACTAATTGTTTAATTATTGAAAAACACTTGAAAGTGTTTGCAGTTTACTGCAAATTATGTCGTTTGGAATGTTGTACTTTGACGCTTCTATTATTTATATTCTAAACAAAGTGTTGGAATGTTTCTCGACTGAATCCGAGTCATCAATAGACATGTGTAGTGGAGAGACTTTCACGTGGTATAGGCTATTCGATTTGATTGTAAATTAATTCCCATACTTGGTTTGCAAACGTTATAAATTTAAACCTACTTTTATAGATAGGGTCATGATTTTTTAAAAGTTAACGTACGGCTTAGTCATAGGCAAACGTATCAAAATATAATATAATATAAGGCCATGTATGTGGAAGTTCCATCTAAATACAATGTCTTGTTTAATAACTGAGAAAACAGTAAAACAAAATGTCGCTGTAGTTTCACAAGAATGTCAAATCCATTACGTTTTGAGAAATGATAGCGGGTACCAACCGCATCTCTATTTGCAGCATCGTGAACGGACACCAACACATAAAAATCTGAGAAACTTGAATGTTTTGGGGTTAACAATTATCAGGGCCAAACTATAATACCTCGAAGGAATTAGTTTATCTCCAAACAGCTGCAGTGCTTCACACAGAAGCAATTATTATTCTCAGTATTTCTTTAAATATTTACCAAACTATGACCCAACCTTTAATGAATAAAACTCACGAGCAAGTCCGATGAGGTTTACAAATTAAATCCAGAAGAAGAAGAAAAAGAAGAAGAAAACAAAAATCACTGCCTTTTTGAAGTCACGTTCTTTTGACGGCTCTGTTGATTCACCGAACAAACAAGTTCTTCCATGAAAAAAATTGAAATGCCGTGAAGGGCATATTGATTAAATTTTTTTTTATGAAAGGCCTTTTCTGTTTTGTAGGAAGACACCTAGATGTCTGGATGCTTCTCAAGTTGTCAGAACAATTAGTACAAATAGACCGTTAAAAGACGTGTCCATATAGCGTGTTGGATCAGAGCCTGGTGTTCACAATGGTGTTATGAAATTACTTGCGTCACGTCAATACACTGCATCCCTCCAGACCAACAGTCTCCAATAGCACCCGATCTATATCACTAGAGTGGGAACAAAATATGTTTCTCGGAGCTTCCTATCGAATTTCATCCCGAGCACAAATAACTTCCTTTTTTGTTAAGTTGGAGAGTCTTCTGCTATCGGCCTCAAGCAATATATTCTAGTTGCAGCTCGGTGTTGTATAGGCCTAATCCGTTAATGCATCCGGTGAATGCGTGAATCTGGGTTCCGCGCAAAGGCCACAATTTTAGTAAAAGTAAAGGAAGTATGAGAGAAGGGGAAAAGGACAAGGGCCTTAACCATACATTTTAGTTTAGTAGTGAAATTTGTATGTAGAAGTCATGGTGCAAGGTCAATTACCATAATGATATACATGACATCGTCTTGTTTTGTAAACATTGCGTACATTACTTCAATTTCATCAATACAAACTAGTGATATGGGGTCTCAATTAAAAACAGTTATTATGGTGAAAAAATTTCCCTAACATCTCCCGATAGAAAGTTGGTCGAGCCAAATTCAATCAGCTTTGTGAAGAAGAATGGACGAGAAAGTGTAGATTCATGGATAGAATGTACGAGCCGAAGGCGAGATTGGACGATTCTACACTTTAGAATTTGGAAAGAAAGTCATTTTTAAGTTGAACTATCACTTTAGTTTGTTAACAAATCAACGGTAATAGTGTAGCTTCGTAACGAATCATAGTTGAGTGTAGATTTGTAGAAATAATCTACACTTTCATCAACAGAAATTGTTCAAATCCAATGAAACTGAACCGGGACTGTTTCGTATCAGTGCTTATTAACGAATAATAAATAACCAACGAGGTTCGGTTGCTAAGAACTCGGATACCCTCCCTCGTTTGACGGGGGTATAAGCGATCAATATTTGATGTGTAAACACTCTGGATATTTAGTGGAGAGACGTGGTGATAAATTGATTACATTTTCGTGAAATTTGAGCAATTCGGAGCAAATGATTATGTAAATTTTTAGTGCGAGCCCTGTTTGGGCTGTAATGTTACACTCTAATATACTGTATTCTATTTTAGAAATATAATCGTTACCGTCTTCCTGTAGTGTTAGTGCGTGGTCTCCCTTTCAGTCGCCTAGCACTGCGGCTCTCTACGAAGCAGACCACAAAGGCCTTGACAAAGAGCTAAGTTCATTACCGAGCAGCACATTTTGTCACGTCTAATTACAGATGGCCCTCGTTATAAACAGCACTGTTTAAAGGGTCTGGGTACTTTTTGTAAGACAAAACACAGTGTCGCAGATTTACATTAAACTTACACCGTTAGAAGATAATGACAGTAGAAAGCGCTGCTTAAAATATTAGTTGCTGAGGTGCTGTAGTTTTTAAAAAAAATAGTAAAACAATGTCATGAAAATACGTTTTTACAAGCTAAAATAATTTTAGTCTCACGATCACTGAGACGAAAATTATTTCCATAACATCGTTTTACTCATTTCTCAAAAACTACAGAACCTCAGCAAGTGATACGTTCAGGGAAGCTTTCTACTATCATTATCTTCAAACTGTTTAATGTTAATCTGTGGACGTTGTGTTTTTTGTCCGACAAAAAGTACAAAGACCCTTTGAAAAGAAGTTATGCTTTTAGTGTATATTCTGAAATCACGATTCCAATGTCTGCTTTGTGTTTCTCTCTTTTGCTGTCTTCGTTTAAAAACGTTCACGTCAAAACGAGGTAATTTGGCTAGCACAGTAACCTTGTTTTAATAAGAGTCGGCTGGCGATATTTAACAAGTTTGTACGTAGTTTTTGTCCGTGTCCCTCTGTCTTGCCGCGTCTTTCGCAATTCGGCTTCTCATGTAGGGCCAAACAATATTTGGGGTCGACGTAATGCTGTTTTATAGGAAACAAATACAAAGAAAGTTATAATAAAAGTCACATGTTAAAAGAGCAAAACAAAACTGTCGTGGTATTTTCACGCGAAAGCCGAATCCATCCATGTTGAGTGAGGCGTCGTATACCAACCACATCTCTGGCCGCAACATCAGTTTTCTGTCCAAACCGCATTACTTTGGGAATCCTTTCTCATCATCATCCTTGTCATCAGCTGCAGTGCTTCAAACGAAGTCATTAATATTACGAGTATGACCCAATCTATGACCACACCTTTTTGGAGGGGTAGCCTCAAAAATGATCAAATAATTATCATAATTTGAAGAGAGTTTTCACCAAATTGAGTGATGTCTATACCAGAGAGTGAACCACCGCCCAATATTTGCTTGACATTTTGCGGTTGAGCAAAAAAAGCGCGGGAAAACATGGTACATGAAATGGTATTTTTGACTTTTTTTGTCTGTTTAAGCAGCTCTTTGAAATTGATCAATGTCCTTTCGCGGCTCGTGCTACACGGGTGTATGTTTATATCCCCATCACGAAGTTATGTTTTGACAACCGGATCATCAAACATCACCTGGAGTATACTGTTCGAAACATCGAGACCACACCGGCTATTTTCAGAGCCAACACTTACTTAAAGGAGATTTTACACATGTTATGTACCCGCACAAGTGTACTATTTATATTGATATTTATAGTTACTCTTGTACCCGGACACCCTTATTCCACATGCCCTGTCGTCCCTTTTCTACTTGACCCATTTTCTTCAGCCCAACATTGTAGTTTTTCATCATGACCATTGTTTTTATAATGCCCTATGTCAAATGACAATTTCTGCACTATAAACACACTTCACCTTTGTGTCATTCATTTTTCTTTTAAAGGTATTTCAATCAAATCCTAACCTTTGTGAACGTTTTGAATACTTTAACACAAATTCCACCAAACTTACATGTGTGATCTATAGTGTATTATGTGATGTTCTAATATAAGGACATCTGTTATCGACATTTTGGTGACCAGTCTCAGAGAAACATGGGCACATACCTGCACTTTTTGTATCGATTCGTTCATTCCATGTTCAGAGTCAACTCGCCCCGTCATGGCAGGCGAGTTTACTTCTTTTGCTTGGGCGATCAATTTTTTTCGCCAAGGTGCACAACGACAAACAGCAACTCTGCAATTTGCAAATTAATTACACGACCGCGTTTCTCATGAAAGGCACCTGGTGCGTCAGCATCATTTTGCTTGCAAGCAGAGCTCTAGATCAGAGCTTTTAGAATTTGAGCCTATTGATTACTAGCTTTGCTCTTTTATAAGACGATTTCTCAAAATCTCACCTTCGGTGTTTTGACGCTATAAGTGTGGACCTGAGATCAAAAGAGGTCCACATAATTATAGGGACTTCACACACTTTGTGGACTTCAAACGTCTACGTGTTATTTATAGTGTTGAAGAATACGATTTTCCTTGATTGTTTTCACGATGCATATGAAGTGTGAACCTGATAACAACAGACGTGCACATAATGTAGGGACTTAAAACACTGTTTAGACTAACACACGTTCACAGTGTTATTTATTTAGACTCTTGAAAAAAAAACGATGTTCCTTGAGTGTTTGATTAACATTGCATATGAATGTGGACCTGAGAACAAAAGAGGTCCACATGGTGTAGGGACTTAGAAAACCATGTGGACTTACACACGTCCACACAGTGTTATAAATAGTGTTGAGGAATAGGGGTTTCCTTAAGTGTACAGAACAAAATGTGTGGACCATGTGATCAAAAGAGTTCCACATAATGTAGGAACTTATAACTATGTGGACAAACAACATTCACCCACACAGTGCTATTTACAGTGTTGAAGAATAGGATTTTCCTTGAGTGTGAAGAACAAAATATGTGTGTCCAAACAGTGACTGCAACATCAGAGCTTGTGATTTCATATTTACTACCTTATAAAGACCGAGAGCAAAACAGTAAAGGGGAAACAAAAGTCTCCACACGGGAATTCTTAAATCTATCAGGGATGCTCCACAAGGAATTCTGTATACGAAGTAGGATCTTCATGTTGAATTTATTGACCGCGTCTCACATTACATCAAAGTATTGGACACTGTCAAGTTTCTTTCCTGTTGAGATTTTTTTGTGCGGGATGTTTTCAAAGAAAATTACTTATTGCTAAAGATGAAGATAATTCATTATCTCATCGAACCGAAGAAAGATGCTTTTACACGTCGATTTTCAGGGAAGAAGTGGGCAGGGAAAAAGGTTCGACACCTGTCTGCTGAGAATATCGGGCCGATTGGTGGGAGGGGGGACTTTGGCTTTTGATTCGTCTTCAGGCTCCTTCCTTTCGTCTGAAGCCCTGAGCGAATAATACGCAAAGCACGGCGCAGTTGTCAAAACAACCGTGGGGCCAAGCTAGCCTGACTCGATTCCGGAGCCGAAGTCGTGACTTCGAAAAGCGCTCCGCTTTCTCGACTTCATCCAACTACGGAAAATTTCTGCGTCTCCAATGGCGTCAGTCCGAATTGATTTTTACGTGGGCATTTTTTAGGTCGAGTGCAACTCAGAAGTATGCGAAGATCGTGGACGGCCTTCTCGCTTCATGTTGTCACCTCTTTTCCGCCCTCCGTGTATTAAATCATTTATGTGGTTGAGGATGTGACAATCGAGGATATATTCCACTAAGGTCAACGGTTCATAAATAACCGATCTTTTCTGAAGGAAGTTCTTGCTTCAACTATATGCAATTCAAATCAGACTTCAACCTCAAGTTAAAATGTGTAAAGTGTCATTTTATGTGAATAATATACTCCTTTCACTCCCAAAGTGAAATTTTGAAATATGACGCCCTCGGATATCAAAAACAAATGGGTTTGTACATTCCAAAGATGAGTTTTTGTGGCAGTCAAAAGGTTCGGCGCCGTTTGGATATAAAAACCATCAAAAGTCAGGGCTGAAGTATAATAATTCTCATTACAAAAATGTACACTCAGATCGGATTTTGACAAACATTGCACTTGATTGACATCAAACACAAACAGTGGCATTTTGACATATTTTAACGTACGTTCGAGACTTGTATTTTTTCTGTACAAATTAAATCGGGTTGAATTAACTCCAGGATAGAAGAAGAATAATAACGACCTCGTTGGGTTGAGAATTAACCCACATAAAAAAATTCCCCATTTTACAGACCTCCACCAGCTTTCAAAAAACCTTGCTCTGCTGTGGGTTTTATGTGTGTTAAATGCAGCATCTCTTTCTCATCATTCAATAACGAACTGGCCGTAAACCACTTGACCCTTTTGTTGTTGGCACAGTTGTCTGAGACACCATTAGCTCATAAGTGTTAAGAATTTTGCAGCACACTTTAATGTCATCATTCACATGAATAAGATTTGATGCAGTCTCAACACAGAAATGCAATTTCTAGTCAACCACTTTTATCTTATTTTTTCTTTTATGTCTAACTTAATTGAATTGTGTTGGCTGGTGGAAACAAGTGATTACAGTTTTACAGGTTTTTTTATATGTTTTTTTGTTTGTGGTTTTGTTTTACCATAAAAAGCCTATTGATAACCTTCACGGCACACATCAACGACAATAATGAAGATTGACAGATAGAGATTTCCTTAAAGGCAGTGGACACTATTGGTAATTGTCAAAGACTAGCCTTCACAGTTGGTGTATCTCAACATATGCATAAAATAACAAACCTGTGACAATATGAGCTCAATCGGTCATCGAACTTACAAGATAATAATGAAAGAAAAAACACCCTTGTCACACGAAGTTGTGTGCGTTTAGATGGTCGATTTCGAGACCTCAAGTTCTAAATCTGAGGTCTTGAAATCAAATTCGTGGGAAAACTACTTCTTTCTCGAAAACTATGTCACTTCAGAGGGAGCCGTGTCTCACAATGTTTTATATTATAACACCCCTTGCAAGTATTCTGCCTGCTCATTGGTTTAGAGCGCGTCCAGGCCATGTCTTAGCTTTGCTAGACGACGGCCGTGTGATAGTGCGTCGGTTTGCCATGCGCTAGTCCGAAGACTAGCACACGGCGCCGTGCGCTAGTCCGACAGACTAGCACACGGCGTGCAGTACCCAGACGTCCGTTGCGTGTACGAGGATGATAAATTAAGTCTGTAACCATTTCGGATTGCACGACACTACATGCAACACAGTAAGTAAAAGTGTTTGCAATCTGTATTCGCGTCGTCCGTGGATTGTAGCATTCAGGTCTGTAACTTAATAATAATAGTACAGTATTTAGAAATGTTTGGGGTGTTATAAAACAAATATTGACTGCTTTTACTCGTGCAATGGTTAAAAACTATGACTCCCTCGGTGATCCCCGGAGCGTTCTATTTTCCCTCGGCTTCGCCTCGGGAAAATAGAACGCTGCGGGGATCACCTCGGGAGTCATAGTTTTAACCATAGCACTCGAAGCAGTCAACATTTGTATACTATCAACCTCTCCCCATTACTCGTCACCCAGAAAGGTTTTATGCTAATAATTATTTTGAGTAATTACCAATAGTGTCCACTGCCTTTAAATTGTTATATTATTCATAACCTGTCCATTGTCACAAAATGGAACAAGAAGAACATACCGGAGATTATGTTTTGTCATTAGGCGTTGATGCCAAGAGAAAGAGTGTGTGCATTTGAAAGGAAATTAAAATTACACAAACATCTTTTTAACCAGAAATAAGGCTTGAATTTTTAAAAGAAAAAAAAATGTATTCAACTATTACAAATAGTTATTGAGAAAGAAAATTCGCTGTTGCAAACTGCATTAACCCAAATGAATGAATGAAAGAAGAATGAATGAATAAATGTAAACAAAATAGTTAATGTTTCTACCCTAGCAGAGTTTCTCTCGAAGGCTATAAAATAATGCAAATACAGTAATTATTTGTTCAAGTTGGGGTGTTGTGGCGATACAATCTGAACACATTTCGGCGAGTTGTTTTCTAATCTCAGAGTAGGTGATGCCCGGTGACAAAATTAGGCACTTCTCAGATATACAGTCATTTGACCAGTTCGGGATCATTGACCAGTTCGGGATCACTTCAACTTTGCAATAACCAAATAGTTATATCACTTCTCATTATTACCAATTTCTGTTGATAAATGTGAAGATTAACACCCATTAAACCAACAAACCCAAAATAAGGTGCCAAACATCATCAGCAAATAAATTATGGCTGTTTTCCTGAAGGTTGTCTGCGAAATTTATCATTTTTTTGTTTAAAAAAGTTGGTTGAAAAACACTGTTAAAACTTCTTACCTTTAGAATTGGAGTGCCGGGGCAAAAAATATTTATGTAAAATGATAAAAATGTGTAAAAAAACATTCCTGTAAATACTGTGCAGACATCTTGTTTTTTTGAGGAGACGAAGTTACCAAAATCTTCTTTGGGGGGCAACTTACCCTTGACCAGTTCGGGATCACTCAACATCTCATTGCGTCAAATGGTGCCGCACTAACTTACTAAGTATGGTAAAATCATACTACTGCAGTAGAAAGTTTATTCAGATGATTTTGAGAAACATTACTTCAACAAATTCTTTTAGATTTTGTTTTTTTTTGAGAAATTTAAACTTGGAGGGGTCGATAATGCTTTTTAGGTTCGCTTCACTTTTTCATTTGCCTTTGCTGTTGTTTTGTGGTTTTGTCACTGGGTTTTTGCACTGCTATTGAAGACACTTGCATGACATTCACTAAACAAATGAAGTCCAAGTCCATGCCAACACACCTCTGAAGTTTTGTGTCCTTGAGAGACAGTTTTATGAATGGGAGTATGGGTTTGCAATAAAGGGCACTCTACTGATTCAGAATAGATTCAACTGATCCTGAACTGGTCAAACAGGTGACATTACTTTTCTTAAAGCCTCTTCAAAAGAACTAATCTTTTTTGTCAGTGAATACTTGGTGAGTTTTATGTCATGTTTAGGTAAACTGATAAACTTTTTTGTTTAAAATATCAAAGAGATTGCAACAAAAAACAATGTAAATTCAAAAAGTGATCCAGAACTGGTCAAACGACTGTACAATCAAATCTTATTCAGCATTATCAACCGGCTAGAAATCTGCGTTAAAAGAAAATCATCTGTCATCGGGGCCCAATGTCATTCTCTGCTTACCGTAAGCACAGAATCGGCGCTTACGGAAGCAGGGATATATGTGCTTACGGCAAGCGTATTTCACGTTTTAGCGGCGAATTTGGGCTTCTGCGCGTGCGTACTCCACGTTACTAGGTATTCTACGCTTACAAGGCTAGCGCAGAAATCCGGCGCTTGCACGTAAGCGGGGATTCGTGATCGTGAACGCAGAATTCGGCGGTAAGCAGAGCCATGAAATTGGTACAGATTGGTTGATTGAACCCCGGCAGCCACTTCCACGAAACGCTAGGATTAATGAATCCTATCTCGAGTTAGAACGAGTCTCGTCCTACACTGAGGATGGGGTCAATGTGTCCTAGGACACATAGCTCGTCCTAAGTCCTAAGATTATTCAAAGTCAGAGAGAGTTTCTGAAATCGACGTCATGGTACTTGCTATGGTTGTTGCTTCTTTATACACGGAGTAAAACACGTTTATTCAATCAATTTTATCACTGTTAATTTCATTTTTTCGGGCTTTTCATCCAAGGCTATGTCAGATTTTTGGCCCCAAACATTGAAAAATAGATTTTTTTTGAGTGAATGGTATTTCAAAGAGTATCACATGCTCTAACGAAAAAAGGTTTAACTTTTAATTACTTTTAATGGCCAGGAACCATGACAATCATTTTAAACGTTTCATATAAAACACATAGGAATTGGTCACGTGAAATATTGTCGGGATCCCGACAAAAACTAATTTTGAGCACTTTATTTCACTGCTACTAATAATTGGCGGACTTTTTTTCGAGCAATTTCAAATGAAAGCTTGTAACTTTTCCGACCCCCATCAAAATACCTATAGAATTTTAAATAGAAATTTGGGGTCAAATCGGCCGAAAATCTGACAGTGCATAATATGTACATAACGTGCATAATATGAAACTGTGTACGGTGATTAAGACCAGCATGTGTATTATTATATTCGAATATGTAAATACTGCATTCACAGTGAATGCAACTGGAATTTCAATTTTAATATCAGTGTGATGTGATGTGATTTAAAATAAACATTGTCATGTTATTTGAAAGGTTGTATATACTCTATGAGTAATGAAGCCCAGTTTTGAGTTAGTACAGGAAGTGCCCGTCTGCTGGGGTTTGGTACACCACAAAACCTTCCGTTTTTAGAAGGACATAATTAAAAGCTATTTAAGGCCTTTTGATAAGCACGCTCAGTTGGCTTTTTATACCTTCATACATTCTCACGACCTAAATGAATCTTGTTTTAACCTTGCGATGCAACTCCCCTGTTAACATATGCATAAAATAAAAAATAAACTGTGAACATTTGAGTTCAATTGGTCGTCGAAGTTGCGAGATAATAATTAGGAAAAAACACCCGTGTCACACGCAGTTGTGTGCTTTCAGATGCTTGATTTCAAGACATCAATATCTATAGTTACGAGGTCTCGAAATCAAATTCGTGGAAAATGACTTCTTTCTCACTAACAACGTAACTTCAGAGGGAGCCGTTTCTCACAATGTTTTAAATACTATCAACCTCTCCCCATATATACTCGCTACCAAAGTAAGGTTTTATGCGTATAATTAGTATGAGTTATTACCAACAATAGTGTCCACTGCCTTTAAAGCTAATATATAGCCAAACCTTTCCAGACGTTGTTAATGACAAGGTGTTCTCGGTGTCTTTTAGCAAGTGCAATTCCCGCACATACACGGTAAAACCTTCTAATTCGGCTTTCGGTTTGCACATTATTTACGACCGGGTAAACCTTCTCTGTGGAATGAGCAATCTCATTTATATACTTTCAATAGTGAATACTCGTTTGCCTTTAGGCAAATTAATTAAATTGTGTAGTATAATTTTATAATGTCTCGTACATTTTTCATATTAACCTAGTTTTCATATTGTGAATGGGTAATGGAGTGCTGGGTTGAAATTAAACACAGAATCACTAATCACACATGAGTCTCACGCACGCGATAGCTATTCCCATTCCAGAAGAAGAATTGACACATAAAAGGATGTTGTTTATATTTTGCCTTCCTGGAATTGGAAAATCCCAATACACAGATATCTAGGTGACCATCGAAGCAGCAGAGAACGAGTGGAAATATTATTGAACCATAAACCAACAATTAAAACACGCAAATGACAACAATAACACCGTCTGCTCAGAACTATATAAGGTTCTTAGTGCGACTTGTACGGCTCTCAAAAACTTTTTGTGCCTACTTAAAGGCAGTGGACACTATTGGTAATTACTCAAAATAATTATTAGCATAAAACCTTTTTTTGGTGACGAGTAATGGGGAGAGGTTGACGGTATAAAAAATTGTTGGAAACGGCTCTCTCTGAAGTGCCATAGTTTTCGAGAAAGAAGTAATTTTCCACGAATTTGATTTCGAGACCTCAAGTTTAGAACTTGAGGTCTCGAAATCAACCATCTAAACGCACACAACTTCGTGTGACAAGGGTGTTTTTTTCTTTCATTATTATCTCGCAAGTTCGTTGACCGATTGAGCTCAAATTTTCACAGGTTTGTTATTTTATGCATATGTAGAGATGCACCAACTGTGAAGGCTAGTCTTTGACAATAACCAATAGTGTCCACTGCCTTTAATAAACGTATTTTCTATGAAACACAGCCAAATACTCACGTATATAGTTTTCGTTACGTTAGCTCCTACAGTAATTTGGGTTTATTAGTCAAGAGTTGTGTTTAAAGAACTTGTTTGGCAAAACGGAAAATTTGTTTTCAAAGTGAAGCGTAATTTGTTTGATATACGCATTATTTATTTGGATCAATACGTGTTATATAAAATTATCACTTATGACCTTCAATTTTGAGCAGATGATAGTATCAATAATAAGACTATCCTAGGGGCTATAAATAAATGTCGTTTGGTTCGTAACTGTACACACTGCTCCTTTGAGGTTATGCTCTGAATAATTTAACCTTGTGAACAGTTTAAGTACAATGTCACCGTGTATTGGAAGTCATCGATTTTATGCTCTTATAAGTAAGACAATAATAAGCTTTTTGGGAACGATGAAATGTCCTCGCGCTGTAACTCGTTCTGTGCGCTGTGCATGATAAACTAGTCACGAGTTACGAGTTTGCCAATGACTCAGGTCAGTATACAAGTCAATACTGTGACTTTAATGGAATCTATAGATTCATTTATTTGACATTTCTTAACTTAACATGCCAATTCATAATTAAGGGATTTATAATTAGACTTAGGTAAATAATAATGACGTTATATTTTCTCTACCAGTGTCCCTGTGTACCAATCGATCATGCGAGATACATTCTTAATGTTTTATATTATTTTTATGTCTTTCTTTATTCGTTACATCTTATTAATAATGACGCTAACCTCTGCGAAAAACGAAAAGTCCACTCAGGTTTCCTCCACAAACCTATTTTTACTCTCAGCCTGACAAAAAAGTATGACCACCATGGTTTGATGGCCCAATAGAAACCACTGGTTTGGCTTAGGTTGTGGCTCCGTCATTGATGTTGATAACGTTCACTCTTGGTACGTGACTTCCACACAGGATGGTGGAAGCCGCAGCCCAAGCCCGTAAGCCCTGGTTTCGAAAACGACCTAAACATGTCAACAAATGAATTGGTGCACACCAGCCATGCAACTTTGATAATTAAATATGTAATTTTGGGTTGAACAAAGACAAACTGACTAGAGCGGGATTTGAACCAAACCGGAGGTCGTTGGTTCAAATCCTGCTCTAGTCAATTTTTCTAAACCGGAAGTCGTTGGTTCAAATCCCGCTCTAGTCAACTTTTCTTTGTTCAACCCAAAATCATTTAAAAAATGAACCCAGTCAGTTTTCCTTGTGGTTTATTATTTGATAATTAAATATGTAATTACATAAATTGTCTTGGTTGGACGCAATACATTCATGGGTAAGTCGCTATTTATGTTTATACACAATTAAAATATACCACAGTTATAGATCCTTGTCATTTGATTGGAGGAACACGCGTCACATATCATTTATTTAGCCGCACACTATACTCGCCAAAGTTAATATGGGAGTCCTTTAATATTTATAAATACAGGACGCTTCGTATCTAACCTTCACGCGTACAGATTTTTGCAACTAATTGAACAATAATTTAAGGGAGGTTTAGCTGCACGTTACGCGAGCAAACACGTGAACGTGAACGTCAAAAAATGTGTTGTTTCTATGTGACGTCACCACTTAAGCTCATGCTCACGTAAGGTGTATGCACGCACGTACCTGACTTGAAAACTTCACGTATGCTAAAAAGGTGAGATTTAAACAACACATTATTTTCGGACAATCACGTTAACCTTTTTGCTCGTGTAACGTGCAGCTAAACATCGCCATTGTCAAAGCTAGCATAGGCCGAATCTGGAGCCGAAGCTGTGGTTTCGAATAGGGCATAATAATCTACATTAATACAGTTTCATTCAATGCTTATAGATTATATCCACTGGCGAAGACGTAAACCTGCAATAGGTTAAATTGATTACATTGTCATTTTCACAAGGCTGGTTTGGGCATTAAAAGGATTTCGGTACCTTTTCAAAATGTCCATAGATCTACATTAAACTTATATGGTTTGAAGATGATGATTAGTGGAAAGCTTCCCTTCAAATATTACTTACTGAGGTGCTGTAGTTTTTGAAAAGTGAGTAAAACAATGTCATGAAAATACGTTTGTAAATAATTTTTAAAAAATCGTCTCATGAGACGAAAATTATTTTCATTACATTGTTCTACACATTTCCCTAAAACTACAGCACCTCAGCACGTAATATTTTCAGGGTAGCTTTCTACTATCAACATCTTCAAACTATGTAAGTTCAGTGTAAATCTGTGGACATTGTGTTTTTTGTCCTACAAAAGTTACATAGACCCTTTAATGGGTTTCGGTACTCCTTTTCTGGGGGGAGGGGGCATGGCATGAGTCCCTGCTCACTTTATTTGAAGATTTATGCGATGTAATTTGCCTGTAATAGTTTAGTTTCATGTTGCCAAAGTTTTTGAGAGAAAAAAGCAGGAGAGTCACATAATTAAACGTTGTACATGCTAACATATTTTTCGTCTCCTGACATTATCTTCGTGACATTAGTTTACTCATTTTAAAACTAAACAAAAATACCGCACTTCATCAACGAGAACTGAAGCTTTCTACCATCTTCGAACCTTGTCAGTTTAATGTTAATCTGTGTACATCGTGTTTTGTGCCTAACAAAAAGTACCCAAACCATTTAAATGCACTGGACATACTTAGTAATTGTTACAAAGACCAGTCTTCTCACTTGGTGTATCTCAGCATGCATAACATAACAAACCTGCGAAAATTTTAAATCAATTGGCCATCGAAGTTGCGAGATAAAATTGGAAGAAAACTATGTTACTTCAGAGGGAGCCGTTTCCCACAATGATTTATATATACTTGTTACCTAGTAAGTTTTTATGCTAATGATTATTTTGAGTAATTTATCAACAGTGTCCTGTGCCTTTAAAATAGCGTTAATATTGTGACAGCTTCCAAATGTACATTCCACGAAAGAAAAAAACACAAGTCTAAAGACCAATATACAATCGAGGACACGTATGATATCAAAAAAATCAATGAATGGCCGACAACCAGACACGTGCAAGAGAGAGCTACCGTAAAAGGACTTCAGTGATTGGAATAAAAACGCGTTTCAAGGTGAACTTTGTTTTCAAATTGCTCTTTCAAAAGACTGTTTCATTGAACAAAATATACTGCCCCTTTTCAGACAAACACATACAACTGTCGATTATGTTTTCAACCTGTCCAAATTTTTCGATGAGTTATTTATTCATAAAAAAACATCCGTCACTTCGTGAAAATGGGCTAAAAAACGTTTAACATAGCGCTGTGTACAAATGCATGTTAAGATTTGCCGGTTTTGCCGCAATTTAAAAAGATCCAACCATAAATCTTGATTCGCACCACTTCGTGTAAACGTAATAACAGGGAATCTGTGTTTTTCGGTCATGCTGAGTTCAACAACGAAGCCTTCAAATTACGTGTTATGAAACCTTCTGAAAATGTAATGTTAACAGCAATGGGTACTGGTACATTTTATCCATCGAATTTGTACTAAAAGTCGATTAAAAAACAATTGACACATTCATCAGTCCGTAAAACGATGACCAGAAAACATAATATTAAGATTCTTTGTGAGGTCACCGTGTATTAAGTCAGTGATCTCTGTTTTGCGTTTTGGATTAAAAATCGTTAGTAAGTTTAAATACAATAATTTGTATGTGGTTCTAGTGGTTCAACAAATCGCATCAGCAAAATTAGTTATTTATACCCAAGAATCACATCTTTGGTGGATTTATATCACCATGATATTTATATTCACCAAGCTTGTTCACTTACTGGAAAACTTAGATGGACAAAATATTGCATTGATATATACCACGATTTCTAATTTACCTCTAGTTATAATAGTGCGACTATTTAACCGATGGGATAAACGCCAGTTATGTTTTGTCATAACGTTTTACATCATAGAGATATTTCTTTACATTTTCTTATTGTTTCGTTTTTCACGGATAAAATATACACTTTCCACAGAATAGTTGATAAACATGCGTTTTTCCATTTTATACATTATATACATACTTAAACGGTTATTGTACCCGCGAATAATTTAAGTGTTGACCTGAAACATTAGCGGTTTTCCTCTGGCTCGTTGTGAGGAACGTTGTTGCTCGGAGCTGTTTTCCGTGTTTTCAACATAAGTGGAGTCACCCACTTCGTTTTTACACCTACCGCAGAAAACAAGCTTCAAGTGCTTGCGAAAGTGCGTGTAAGTAACGCAGTAAATAACTGGGTTCACACATGTATTTAAACAGAGGAGGGGCGTTTCCACACCAAGATGCCAGAGGGAGGAGTAGTACCCATCCTCGATGACACCAAAGTTAAACAGCAGCCATGTGATTTCGCTCGGGCTCCAGCAGATAATGAAGAGCACAGCCACAATCATGAATGTGATGGTCAACCGCACTTTGGCCGTCTGCAGAGGGTCTTTATGAGCGTTTTTATTACTCGTGTTGACTGCTGGCTGCGTGGCCGCTGCGTTTCGAGCGCGTGTCAGTACCCTCATTCGAAGTGACAAAATGGTATGGGTATAGGTGACCGTCATAACAATCAACGGCACCATGTACTCCCAGCAAAATGTGGCAACTCCGAAGGCCAACTTTAAGGCGTCATTGTCGCCCCAAGTCGCTAAGCAGGACGAATTTTCGTAGGCGGGCAAATGTACCCACATAAGGTACGATTGCCATATCACTGGGAAACCCCATACCAGGATAAGGTAAAACTTGATGCGATACATTGAGAACCATTTACGGTATTTAGTGGGGTGGCACACTGCTGTGTACCGGTCGCAAGCGATGAGCATGATGCTGGTGGTGGAGGTGTGGGCGAGACTCCAGTATAACCACCCTCTACTGAACCGGCAATAGAACTGAGTCCACGGTGTGTACAGCCTGGTGACAAGCATTACCAAAGACAGGACCAAGTCCACCACAGACTGGTGAAGCATGAGTTTATTGGTGACTGACTTGAAGAATGAACGATACCAAATCATTACGAAGCAAACCATTCCATTGCCGATGATGCCCAACAGTCCAGCCACTGCCCCGATGATGTTGTTCGAGTCAACGGTATGACCAACCGGTGGGGTTTCAGTCATGTTGGTTGTGAGTGCACTTAAGTTCGCCATGGTTAGGAGTTTGTGGAATTCACTGTACACCCAAGCTTATATCCCGTTAAAAAGTTGTGTTCAGTTGAAATTCTGAATCAATGTCCCTAGCCTAAAAAAGACAGCGTCAATCACTGATGCATCGTTCCATCAAAGCAGTATAAAACCAACTTTGGGACAAGGGATAAAAACAATAAATGACCCCTTATCCAGCTATCATAAATCTTTGACGCTTGTTAGCAACTCAAATTATTTGGAAATAATGTCGAATGAAGGAACATCGTCAACACTCCATATTGTCAATCACGAAACAACTGTTTTACTGGTTTCAAAGCCGCCCGTCTCCAGTGACCATCTCCAATGAATTAAGTGTCATAAAAGAGAGGAGTATCGTCAAGGCCTAAGATGTCGTCCAATCTATTCCACTGCCGATTGCGATGAAAGTGGCTTTTCCACGAGCTGTTTCATTTCACCGGTCACCTCGAAATGAAAAGGCGATTGGATCCCAGCAGACCACCCCCCAAATTGCGATGGTGTGACGGGTCTCGTTCGGTGATTTCACTGTTGCGGGCATGATTCGCTGCAGCGGCCTTAACACTGTAAACATCATGACTTTTAGCTCCATCAAGTGAAGTCTAACACACACACACACAGACACATAGGCATGCAAGTCCACAGCGATTGGTCCAGGGGAAAATCTTGAATCACGTGGGCGTTATTGCTGTGCCAGAACTGAACCAGGTCTTTGCTTTTTTTCTCTTGATTTTTTTTTCTCTTTGTGGACAGTACGGAGGCATGAAAGGCTTCACGTAATAAATTTGACGGCTTTCTTTATACACACCGTTTTCCTCTGTTTAAGGTTGTCTCCAGATCCACCAGGTACGCAGCCACAATAGCTGTTTTATTAATTAAGACCGTCATATAAAAATAAACAAAAAATAAGGGAAAAGGGAAACAAGAACAAGAATAATAACAAAAGCGTCCCCTTGGTGACTTTTCAGAAATTAATCAAGACAAAAGTTGTTTTCGTAAGAAGCGATGTTTTTTTCTTGAGGGCCTAACAGACATCAACAGATATCAACCATGCGTTGATTTTTATTTATTCAAGGCTCCTCTGGATACCTTTTTTCTGTGTGGGGATACTGTCAATTCACAATATTTGGGAATTAATCATTTTTTTTGCTAAAAAGCTGACGTCATCATTTAACAAAAAATCCTCAAAAAATCGTGGAATAAAAAAGTTGCGACGTTCAAACTCGAACCGGCATGCCGGTTCGAGTTTGAACGCCGCAGTATCAGGAGAGCTGCCCGAAACAAGTCATCGCCCAAAACCGTCAATTTAAGAGGTGCCAAAAAAAAAAAAAATTAATTCCAAAGGCATAGACCTATATTTTTGGTCAAAAATGAAAAGGCAATTTTACGATTTTATGGTTATCTCACGAATCTGTAAAGCATCGGTGATATGTCTAAAGATAGGTTGATTTATGAGTGCACTTGCAGATTGTAATCACGATGTGAAATCTTAACTTGAGTCCAAATTGACCGCACTGTAGTTCTTGCCCCTCCCTGTTATTTGCTCCTAGGACGGAAGTCCTGGTCGAGCTGCAAAACCTTTTTGAAAGAGTTGATGCAAAAGTGATAGACAGTGTTTGCACCACACCACACATTAATTTAAAAGTGGATTTGTTCTTGGATGAGTCAATCTGTGGGAAAGGTGACTTAACTGAGGCCTAAAACGGCAGCGAGGAACAGACGAACGACGTGGAAGACTATTTGCATGACCTAGAAACACATTTTCAGTCGAAATTAAATTTAAAGAGTAGTATACAAGAATGGTAGAGCTGACAAAATAGTTGCACATAATTATAGTGTTCATGTTTTGTGTTCTCAACCATGTCAATTTCTGCATGTAAAAACGATGTCCTTAAAGGCAGTGGACACTGTTGGGCATAACTCAAAATAATTACTACCATAAAACCTTACTTGGTAACGAGTGATGGGGATCGAGGTTGATGATTAAACACTGTGAGAAACGGCTCGCTGAAGTATCGTAGTTTTCGAGAAAGAAGTAGTTTTCCATGAATTTGATTGAAACCTCAGAATTAGACTTTGAGGTCTCGTAATGCAATTTTCTCGTCATATATGACGTAATTACAGAGGGAAATATTGTTCACGTTACAAGCTTCATATATCAAAGCTTTAATGGCATATTAAAATTAAACAAACATACAGTTTTGGAAGTATTAATACAGTGTCAGTGATGCTACATAGAAGATGCATACATGATTTTTAACACTCTAGGGCCCCATTTCATAGAGTTGCGTAAGCACAATTAGCTAAGCACAACACAATTCTGTACGGTTACCAGCCAAAATACCATGTCACATGTACCAATTCTGACTGATATTCTGCGTATTTTAGCTAAGCAGGAATTTGTTAAGCAAAATTGTCTGTGCATCAGCTGTTTGGAGTTGGGTCCAGCTTCCCACTGCGAGTGCAATCAGTGGTTCATGAACAGTTTATTGCTCCATGGATAACCAGACATAGAGGGCGGCTTTGCAATCAGGACATGGTTTCACGAGCCACCGTTTTTATGCCCAGAAATGAAAGAAATAGCAACATACAATCGACCCTAAGAAATTACCTTTTAATGATTGATCTGAACACCAATTATTTAGCAACAAGAATTATAGGTTAACAGTTTGAACGGATAAAGCCAGACAAAAAATGAAGTGTTTAGGCCTATGTGACCTTCCTTTAAAGGCACTGGAAACCTTTGGTATTTTATAGTGTATTGTCAGTTTATGGTCAGTCTATGGTCAGTCCATGGTCAGTCTATGATCAGTCAATGGTTAGTCTATTGTTCAGATTTGAGACAAACGGAAAAAAACTGTGGTAAAAGCGTAACTTCTGTTTAATACATAATGCAAGCAATACATCACACGTAAATATTTTCCTGATAACTAATTGCCGTTAATAATAGTCCAATTACATTCAAGGCGATTTTATTTCTAAGAAGCTTACTAGGCTATATATAGTCGGCACTCTAGACTTGATTCAAGTCCCGTTCTAGTGTGAGAGGTCCCTAAGCATATCGCGCCGCGCTTGCCGTCAAAATGTGGTCCCGAAAATGGCCAAGATTGGGACTTGAGTCAAGTCTACTCTCACTCAAGCTACCTGGTGTTTCTCTTGCCACCCTCTGCTGTGTCAACGTTTGGCCTACTTTCAATGAATAGAAGAAAATAAGGAGAAGAAAAAAAATCAATCAAAATGTAAGACGTCACTCAGTCGTTCATGATGGCAACTAGCCTTTCGGTTTTTTTTTAGACAGGAAACTGGTGGTAGTTAGACGCCAGCGTGGCCGTGCTGCAAGGCTAACAACAATTGACTTTAAAGAGCTCTTTTTGAAATGGACGGACAAAACAACCTAATTCAAAAGCAAATTTTCACAAGAGGGAATACAGACCGTAACCTAATAATCGCTCTGGCATTTTCAATCATTATAAACAAATAACAAGCTCTAATAAATAGCAATATAACTATTTTGACAAAAAATCAGGGCTAAAACAACCTTATTTCAAAATTAATTTCCACAAGAGCAATACGGACCATAATTTAATATTCTCCCGAAAATGTTCTATTATTATGAGAACAATAAGTTCTTATAAATACTAATAACAATATAACTTGCCACAGCCGTCTGCAAACGTCAAACTAGTTTGACGAAAAATCAGAGCAAGATGTGTGTATTCAATGCAGGCAACTTTAAAGTCAACCGGGAGTGGTATTTTGTCAAAATAAAGCTTTTGTCGCTTAAATATGCGATTTGATGAGTAGAATATGAGTTAACAGTTAAAGGCAGTGGACACTATTGGTAATTACTCAAAATAATTGTTGGCTTAAAACCTTTCTTGGGGACGAGTAATTGGGAGAGGTTGATGATATAAAACATTGTGAGAAACGGCTCCATCTGGAGTGCCATAGCTTTAGAGAGAGAAGTAATTTTCCACGAATTTGATTTCAACCATCTAAATGCACACAACTTCGTGTGACAAGAGTTATTTTTCTTTCATTATTATCTCACAACTTCGATGACCGATTGAGCTCAAATTTTCACATGTTTGTTATTTTATGCATGTTGAGATACACCTACTGCTGCGAAGGCTATATCTTTGACAATTACCGATAGTGCCCACTGTCTTTAACTAAGGTTCTAAACATTAGTTTCCATTGTATTAACAAATTTAAATAGTAGGCCCGACCCGAGAGGGCGCTGTTTGTGACGTCAATCGAGGCGCGATACTTGAAGCACAACGGCTCGAAGTGTTTGCTGCACAGCGCTGGAAAAAAAAGTCGGATCGTACGACTTTGCCAACTGACCCCATTTTTAGTTGTTTTGCTGCCTCCACCAGCAAAATACAGCAGCAGCAATACACCTGGTCAACATTGCCGGAAAAATGCAAGAAATAAACCTTTTTTCCGAAACGTACAAATTCATGACTAGGACTTGCCTGTACTTGCACGTACGTGTATTCGACGTTCGATCGAGGCAAAGTCTGCCTCAATTGACGTCACAAAAGGGGTAGGCGGAGTCACCCCAACTGCTTTATCTATTTTTTAAACACATAAATCGTTACATACAATTACTCAAAAATTATTTTATTGTTCATTAACATACTCTAATTATTAATTTTTTTTTTTTTTTTCTTTTTTTTTTTTTTACTACACCAAACCAGTCCTTAGCCCCGGCTCTAAGGTTCGTCCGCTTTCTTACGAGCTATCAGCTTACCTCTGTTTACACAAAGTAAACACACCGTTCGTTTCTACATATTTTTCGTAGTGCTCAATCGGGTGTAGGCTAACGTCGACAGTTACGTTTGGGTGTTTGTCTTTTGTCAGGGATTGACAAAATCGTCTCGGTCGTTAAGGTAGGCCTGATGTGCACAAAATATTTATTATCTGCGTATACTCTTCTATTACAATGCTGCCACTTTTGACGTCATCAACAAATCATAACAAAAATTAATCAATTATGACATGCTTCGAAGTGAAATATTTTTCTACAACTTCAATTCCAACCCCCGCGAGGAAAAAGAAACAAATAATTATTAAGTTATTTACAATTCCCGTTTAATAAATCAACCTGCCACTAGAGGGCAGTAGTGAATATTTTTTATGCATCTTGGAACCACTTGCGCCACCGATGTTTATGTGCAATTTAGCATTAGTTCGTTCATCATTTGTTTATGAGATGTGAGCATCTTATCATAAAGTGTCATCTGTAGAGCCATAGAGTTAATGAGATCCATTTCTTTGGTAAGCCTACTGCATTTATTTAGAGTCTGAAAATGCAACTAAAACATCAATATTTTTCATAAAAATGCTGGAGTCATGGGACTCATATTGGAGTTGGACAATTATATCTTTATGGGTTTTTTAATATCATTTGTTGTTCTGTTTTTTCCTTATGAAGTTTCTTGTCATTTGAGCCAAAACTATACAAGGGGTTAAGCATTGCTGCTCATTCCTTTCGACGTTTCTTGCCATTAGCCAAAACTATAACTAGGGGTAAGCATTGCTGTTCGTTCCATATTATTTGAGCCAACATACAATGTGTAGGCCTTGCTGCTTATTCCTTTTAATGTTTCATGTAATTTGAGCCTAACAATCCATTATCCTTGCTGCTCATTCATTTGATTTTTGATGTCGGAATCTCAGCCAAAACAACCAGGGGTAAGCCTTGCTGCTCATTCCTTATGATGTTTCATGTCATATTGTCATTTCAGCCAAAATTACAATTGGTATATAAAGACATGGCTGCTCATTCCAAATGTTTCATGTCATTTCAGCCAGAGTTTTACAAGGGGTAATCCTTGCTGCTCATCATTCCTTTGATGTTTCATGTCTGTTGAGCCAAACCTACAAGGGGTTACCTTTGGTGCTCATCCTTTTCTATGTTTATTTTCATTAGAGCCAATTGTTAAGCCTTGCTGCTCATTCCTGATAATGTTTCATGTCATTTTCTAATTATGACGTTGAATGGTCAGCTAGCAGTGGGAAGGTCAACTTATATTATTTTCTACCTATATCTTCTGATTAGGTCTGTACAGTGATGAAAGCAGGCTTCAAGAGTTGTAGACAATGGAGTCAATGTAACTATTGGATTCATCATGGATGGAGTTGTTGGATTGTTTTCTATGGCTGTGATCACTCAAGTTACCGATACATTGATGGGGTTGGCATGAAGGATTGGAGCATGCTGCAAGTTCAGGTGAGTTCCTTCATGAAGTAGCATGGGGGTGGGGGGGTACAGCTTCAAATCTTCAAGCCTCTCATAGAGCTGCCTACGTAGAACATATTGCTTACTACTTTTCTGCTTAGCAGAAATGAGCAGAACACCAGTAGCAAATTGTACTTGTGACATGGTAGTTTGGCTGGTAACTTTATTCTGGTACGCAAATTAGTCTGTGCTGAGCTCTTTTTTTGCGTTTTCAGGCTTAATGAATTTAGGCCCTGGTGTAGGACTAGATTTCCCACACATCTCGGTGTGAACCAAACTCATAAACTAGTTTTTCTATCTTTTACTTTCTTTTATCTTTTTCCGATGTGATTTTAAAGGCAGTGGACACTTTTGGTAATTACTCAAAATAATGATTAGCATAAAACCTTACTTGGTAAGGAGAAATGGGGAGAGGTCGGTAGTATAAATTACTGTGAGAAACGGCTCCCACTGAAGTGTAGTAGTTTTCGAGAAAGAAGTAATTTTCCAGGAATTTGATATCAATACTTCATGTTTAGAATTTTAGGTCTCGAAATCAGTAAGTTGAACTTTAACTTTTGGCTATTATCATATCTCTCTTTATAACCTTGCTATTCAGTTTTCATTATGTTGACAAAAACCCATCTGTGAACTTACTTTTACAAGCCTCGTTGTTTGAATCCACACAAGGCAAGCACAGATGTCTTGTGTTTAGCGTTGTATACATTGTATCTTGAAATCTTGATATATAATGGAAGCTAATGTCTGTTTACAATCAGGTCAAACATGGGACCACAGACTTCAACCATAGGTCCCTTCAGATACTCTTCAATTTCCTGGATAATCATCATAATATCTGTCATCTGTGCTGCTGTGATATTAGTTGCAGTGATTTTGGCTGCAGTGTTGTACAAGAAGTCTAAAGAGTGTCTTGAAGGAGGTGGATAAGGATCTGGATGATATTGACAGGGTACAGCAAGGACTGGGAAAGGATTTGAAGAGAGGTGAGTTGGGTTTTGTTAGGGGACTAGGCTGGGGATCAGGGCCCAATTTCACAAAGCATGTAAGCATAAAAACTTGCTAAGCACAGAAAAATGTTGCTTAATAGAAACTGGTTATCAGCCAAAATTCCATAAAGTATGCGTTGTCACAACTGGTGCCCGACTAAATTTCTGCTTAGTACAGACACTTGCTAAGCAGTATTTGCCGCTAAACAGATGAAGTTGAGCCCTGGCTATTAGTTATAAGTAACTTTATGGTATGTTTGTTTGTATTTATTTTGGTCTCTGTATGTAGAAGCGTAGATTCTTCATGAAGGTTGCCCATTCACACCCCACATAGCCAATGTGAATTTATGGCGTGCCTCATTCTATTCATTTTACTCTCTGTCGAACATGTATGAGTATAGACACTTTGCCAATTTGCACCCCTCAGAATGAAAGTGTTTTTATGGTATGTTCTATGGTATTCTATTACTGTATGTATATAGGAGTATAAATTCTACATAAAGTTTATCAATAGACCAATTGCGCTACCAATGTTTACATGTGATCACGTGACATATATTGAGCAAAGCTACACAGTAATGCATGGAATACTTGTAACACTTTCAACTAAAAACTAAGCCCTTTTAATAAAGCTGAATGTTGTGACATTGCTTTAAATCACTTGCTGTGTTTGATAAAACCAGTATTTTACTACAAACAAGTTTTTTTTTTGAGAGTATGGTTAGACTACGTAAATTACTGAGGTTTGAGTGAGCTCATGCGCTGTGGTTTTCACTTTGCACGGTGTGAAGTATGGCTGTGCCAAGGGAGATTGCCAAGTTGTTCGACTATAGGTGACAGCTACCCCTTCTAATCAAATAATTTGAGGGTAGGAAATATAGGAATTCACAGCTTCTTCATGGGATGATTATTAAAATATTGGCGGAAAAATCATGACAGCATTGTAAATACTACAAATTCTGTGTACAAGCAAATTACATCGTGTGAACATTCTCCTAGTTGGTGGAACTGTGTCACCCATTACTGACATTGTTCAGCCAGCAAAAGGTCTTATGGTAAAAACTCCACAGAATTTAACGTTCTGTACATAATTTAGAGTAAAGACTCGTCATGATTGTTGCCAATTGGCAGCCAAAGTGACTTCATGGAATGCCATTTAAGTAATAATTATACTATCTACACAGTATATATGAGTATAGACACTTCATCATGTTTTCCATGGGAGACTTTTAGACAGCCCTTTTTTCACAGTAGTTTTTCTCAGTGCATGCATGCAATACTGAGCATGGCACGCCTGCTCCAAGATGCAAAATAAGGCCATTATGTCTGCTTCTCCTATTGGCACCCCTCAAAACTAAAGTGACTTTATGGTATGCCTTTTTGTTATCATATTGCACTCTGTTCACATGAGTATAGACTCTTCATGAAGTTTGCCAATTGGCCTTTCTCATAACCAAAGTCACTTTTACGCCTTTTTGTCATCATTTTTTTTATCTGTACATGGGAGTATTGACCCAATTCACCTGCAGTCATCAGAAAAATCTTGAATGCGCCATACTGGTGGGCAATTTCACTGTGCGTTTTTATATATTACTCTATGCTGTGCGATATGCAGTGACGTGCGCATTTTAGTCAACGCAACATTAATACACGTTACCCTAACTGCCCACCAACATGGTGAGCGCATAGATATAGAATTAAATAACTAGACCGGCCGCACGTACATACGTGCCATTGTCTGTGTAAAAAAAGTTTTAATTCGCCATGGACGTGATAAAAATTCACGTTCGAAAGAAAACGCGCAGAAAATGAACACGGGAGATGAGCCTTTTGTGACGCGATAAATGTCACATGCTGACGGCAAAAGTTATTGTGTTGACGGCAACGCACAGAAAATGTACACGGGAAATGGGTCATGGTGGCCCCCATGCCACAACCCGCGTATGTACGCGCGTCCGATCTAGTTATTCTATTCTATAGCTATGGGTGAGCGTGGCATCAGTCGCCGCATGTGACGCGCGTGCAAGGGGTCAATAGACTCTTCATGAAGAGTGCCAGATGGCACCCCTCGTGTCCATAGGGAATTTGTGTATTGCCTGTTTGTATTCATAGACCATGCACACACACGTACACTTCCTCAAGTTTGCCAATTTGCACCCTGCATAAGTTACCTATACAAGTATGCGAGATACATGGTTTTTTGTATTCATCTTACTCCCTGGACATTTGGGTATAGAGTCTTCATGAAGGTGGCCAGTTGGCACCCCTCATAGCCAAAGTAAAGTTATGGTTCTCCTTTTTGTGTTCATTTTACTTTCTGTACATATGAGTATAGACAATTCGTCAAGTTTTCCATATGGCACCCCTCCAAAATTAAGTCTGCGCATGATTTAATCAATGTTCATCTTGTAGCATGATACAAGGTACATTTACTTGAAATGAGTGCAAGTTCTTTAGCGTATGTATTCAATGGTCTTGATGATGAGGTCTTAATTGTGGCTGCTAATTTTTGGTTTTACCACCAATTATTCTAATTCGACCTCTTAGTTTACTTTTTTTAAAATGATGTTTCTTTAAAATTGTAAAAAATAAAAGCTCTAATGATTACATTCAATGGACCGATTGCGCTACCAATGTTTACATGAGATCACGTGACCTATAATGTGTATAGAAATACACCGCTACACAGTAAATACATTAGAAGACTCCACTGATGAACCATACTGGGTGCGTGCGATTAGCTTCCCCAGGTCGACCCCGGTGTGTGGCGTTTTCTTTTTTTCCAGGACGAACGTGTGCAGATAATTACCCACGTTCGTCCTGGAATAAAACCCGCCACACACCGGGGTCGACCCAGGAAAGCTAAGCCAACGCACCCATTGTAAATTCGTTACAATTAGAATGGATGGGAGGCCAAAATTCCAACGCCTTTAATTGCATGGGTTCTATTTTCCCTTACTTCCGGAATAATTGGCCTGCTGGCATTAAACAAAAATCGGGTCGGAAACGCGGCTAGCATCAGCTCGATGAGGGAGCGAGCGAGGGTCGTGATAGGTAGTGTGAATTACCACGAGTGAGTATTCCTTTGTAGCAGTGCCATCTTTTACTTGTCTTGCAGAAAGCGAGGTGTATTGCATCAAAAATATTGAATTTTCACTCAATTGCTCATTTGGACAACAGTCATGAACAGCAACGATTTCTTTAGGCAATGTTATTTGTCTCACTTGTGTCGTTCGAGTTGTGTAATAATCATCAGTCCCCAGTGCCAGTGGCGGCTGCATACAATTACGACACGCACATCATGAGCCCCAATATAAGACCGTAAGTTACGTTAATCGATCATATCCAGAAATCTCGAAGTTGAACAGAGTATATTATTGTTGGTTGATTGAAATCTATGTTTCTGAGATGCATTTAGAGACGTGAAGGCCATTATCCAAAAACCAAACTGACTGTATGCAGGTATGTTCGCTGCGACCACCGGTGCACACCATGGGGGCAACCCGTCCAACCACCGGCCTCGCATACACCATGCCGTCCAACGACCGGCCTCACACACCATGGACCAACCCATCCAATACCCGGTGAAAATAAAGACTGCCGTTGTACATAGTTGATTTTGTGGTAATTCTTATCTACAAATCTGCCAATTCTGAACTTCTCAATGTTGAAATTATTACCGTTATTGAGGTGTATTTGGTTGATATTTCTGGAGATTCATTTTTTTTCTGTAAAATGTTGTAAATGTACAGATACGTTGTGGATGTTGTAATATTAATTTGGATAACTTTCCGTATGGCACCACCACTTTTTCACACAGTTTTACAAAAAGGGATATGTCAATCAGGTAAATTAGATACTATATTATTTTAATTCGACTGAAAAAGTGGTGGCGCCATACGGAAACTTTTCCAATCTATCAAAATTTGCTGAATGTTTTTCAACGCTGAAATTGTTTTAAAATCGATGTTGTGCTTTCACCACTGTTGACTGTCTCTGGGCTGGGCTGCGCAAATCGTTCAGGTATTTCAGAGTTTCCAAAATTGAAGATTTTTTATTAACTGATATTTTTTTCCCTGAAGCCAGTGTTGCGACGTCTGAAAATTGACTCTAACACATTGGGAATTTTTTTTTGTTTTTTGCTCATTTGTATCATGCCACTTACAGACCTGACAATCTAAAGTGTTTGAATATTTCAAATCAATTCAATATTGGGGTTTTTCATATAAAAATACAAGACCAAACGAAAAGTCATAGACTAATGGCATTTGTATCAATAAAATTACATCAAAAATATATGTGCAAGTTTACATGATAAAAAAAATATTACAATTATTACTACAGTTAAACAAACTGGACATTGAGAAAACAGCTACAGACATGAGGGGTGATTTGTGGACACAACATAAAAACAAAACATGGGAGTGTAAAACAAAACAGCAACATTCTGTAGGCAAGGGAGATTTGGACACAACATGACCACAAAGGAAATGAAATGTTCAATTTATTACCGATGTTGTTCTTTATTAATTTATTGTTATTTTGTTTAGGCTCATGATGTCTATTTCTTAAAGTGTTGCTAATGTACTGATAGTTAGCTCCAAAATTGTTCAGAAGCGGATAATGTAATCTTTAATTATTTTGCCATATTATGTGCCCCAGGTTTATCAACGACTTGCTAACATTTTGATTTTGTTCAACTCTCAATTTGCATCCCAAAAGTCAATGTTACGTTTTCTAAAACAACCGTGCATGTCCAAATGTTGTTTTTCCTTAAAGACACTGGACACTATTGGTAATTGTCAAAGACCAGTATTCTCACTTGCTGTATCTAAACAAATGCATACAATAACAAACCTGAGAAAATTTGAGCTAAATTGGTCGTGGAGTTGCGAAATAATAATGAAAGGAAAACACCCTTGTCACACGAAGTTTTGTGCTTTTAGATGGTTGATTCTGAGGTCTCGAAATAAACCCATTAAAAATTGCATCTTTCTCGAAAACTATGTCAGTTCAGAGGGAGCCGTGTCTCACAATGTTTTATGCTATCAACCTCTCGTCACCAAGTAAGGTTTTATGCTAATAATTATTTTGAGTAATTACCAATAGTGTCCACTGCCTTAAATAGTGTTCCCAGGCAAATGTTGTATTTTCAGTGCATAATATTGTTCTAGCCAGGCATTAAATAGCGTGTACTGTCGGGCCTACCATGTATTGAAAAATTCAGGCAATCTCTTATTTCGCGGATTCGCTGTCGATACGCTAAAAAATCATGATTGTGTTTCTTTGTTTGTTTAATTTTGGCAGAAGAACTTCTTGTGTTTCCCCTCCCCCCTTTTTTTCTTTTTTTCTTTTTTTCTCAGTCAAAAATTCGCGACGCACATTCACGCGTAGCAGGTGCTATTTAGGTACCGATCTCATCTCTACGATCCACTAAAACATAGTACATGCCTACTATGACGTCACGCGAAGCAGGCACCTTATACAGCATACATTTTACAGCGTCCTTGTAGAAATTGGTTCCGCCGTTTTTTCAGGCCTCACGTGTGTGGGATGCCGCGGCAATCATTTACCGTAGTGTCATTGTTCTGCCTGCAACTTGTACACGTCGTTCGTTCGATAATAGTTCCTTTGAAACATCGCGATCGGTGCGTGCTACTTTTGTTCGGAATTCAGGAGACATTTTCTTATCTGGGGTATTTATAATAGACTCTCCTGCATTCGTACGCTAGGTTCAATTTACTGGTTCACTTTTTAACTCTCAAGTCGATTTAAAAAATATTATTTTATTTAGGCCTACTTAAATGTACAAACCATAACAAAAACATTATGCACACATACACTTAAAATACTACTGGAAAAGGTCATTTACCATGATTATAGTCAGCTTAAACAAAGCAAACAATACATTATTATTGGGTAAATAACTCTCGATATTTTTATTGGTCACAAACACTTGTGTAAATTATGATTTAACATTAATTCATTAACTTGTTTAAAATGATATACTCAGCTTCATAATTTTTTTTGTTTTGAAATCGTTTGGACAAGGGATAAGAAAGAAACATTGTTAGGTGATAAGTCTTAACTCTTAATTTCCTTCAGTAAAGATTATACTTAAAAATTGCCTCTTCACTTAAAACTTGCTTTGTCTTTAAAGACAAATCCACATCAGGTGTATAGCAGCAAAAGGCCCAACAATATTTTGTGGACACACTTGTACTGCTCTATTTGTATATATATATATATGTGTCACCTGTGAAGTTTCACCAATGTTTGAGCCATTCTTTTAAAGAAATTTCCAATCTAATGAAAGTTCAGCCCTCATTTGTATGAAATGTAATAAATTGTTCTCCTGTTGTTTTTTTAAATGAATTGTTGACAACATTGCCAAAATAATCAAGGGCCGATGGGGGCCATGCCCCACCCCCTAACCTCTAATAATAAAACAAAAAGTGTTTTATTACTAAGTCAGAAGTTTTATCAACGCCAGATTGAGATGTTGAACAACTTCATAATCAGTCAACCCTCGATGTAAAAGCTTAAACTGTCCAGTCCCTTGAAACCTCTTTAACTTGTGTTTCTCAATCCTTAAATGCACTAGCATTTCTGTGAGCTGGATCCAGTATCAACATCCATGATAAAGCAAAACATTGATATATTTGTACCCTACATCACTAAGCTTGTAAACGAATCTCTCAGTTCCGGTTGTTTCCCCGATAGCCTCAAAGTTTCCTACATCAGGCCGCTCATCAAGAAACCAAACCTGGACAAGGAGATATTCAAAAACTACAGACCGGTTGCAAACTTAAAATATCTTGGAAAAGTCATCGAACGAGTAGTGTCATCACGTATTTCTGATCACATTCATACTTTCAACCTGTCCGACGTGTTCCAGTCAGCATACAAGCCTTTCCATGGGACCGAGGCTGCACTAGTCCGTGTGAGCAACGATATTCTCTCTTCTATGGACAATGGTAACCTTACAGCACTAGTCCTGCTAGACTTGAGTGCTGCTTTTGACACTGTTGATCATAACATCCTTCTCTCTCGGCTCCAGAATCACCTTGGCATAGAGGACACAGCCCTAGCATGGTGCAAATCGTATCTCCACAACAGAACTCAGCATGTATGTATTGGCACTGCAATATCCGACCCTGTTGTTTTGAACTACTCTGTGCCACAGGGGTCGGTACTCGGCCCGCAGTGGTTTTACGCTGTACACTTTACCGATTCGTGACATCATCCTCAAATTTAATCTGAATTACCATGTGTACGCAGACGACACTCAGCTATACATCACGTTTAAATCTTCTCAAGAAAACGCCAATGCATCTATTGCAAGACTTGAGAAATGCATCCAAGAGATTCGACGTTGGACACAACAAAACTTCCTGAAGTTAAATGATGATAAGACAGAGTTCCTTTTATTTGGGTCACGTTAACAGTTAACTAAGGTTTCAGTGCCATACATCTCCATCGGTGATGCTCGGATAGCTCCCTCGCTGAAAGCTCGGAACTTAGGGGTTATTTTTGATTCATCGATGACACTTCAGCCACACATCAACAACATTGTTCGTTTATCATCATATCACATCAGGAATATAGGTAAGATTCGCAAGTACTTGGACAAAAGTGCCACTGAAAAGGTCATTCACGCATTTGTTACTTCTCGTCTTGACAACGGCAATGCTCTTCTCTACAGTCTTCCTAACAACCAGATTTCCCGACTTCAACGGCTCCAAAATACTGCTGCCCGCATTGTGACACTGTCTAGAAAATCCTGTTCTATCACCCCCATTCTGAAACAACTACACTGGCTCCCTATCTCTCAACGAATCATCTTCAAGCTGATGCTCATTGTCCACAAAGCTCTCAATGGCAAGGCTCCCCACTATATTTCTGAACTGCTTCAAGTTTACACTCCATCAAGGAATCTTCGATCAAGTTCCATGCTTCTCCTCATTGAACCCAAGTCTCGACACTCATGGGGTGACAGGTCTTTTTCTGTAGCCGCGCCACGCATCTGGAACTCTCTACCACTTAATCTTCGATCTTGTCTTTGTACCGCAAAATTCAAGTCTCTTCTCAAAACTTATCTTATGTCACAGGTTTTCAATGACTAATTTTGTTCTGTCTGTTTTTCTTTGTGTTGTGTTTTTGTTTTGTTTTGTTTTGGTTTACTGCGCCTTGAACACCCAGCAGGGTGGATATGTGCGCATTACAAGTCTTATTATTATTATTATTTATTATTATTAGCACTATTGGTAATTACTTAAAATAATTGCTAGCATAAAACCTTGCTTGGTAACAACAATGTAATGGGGAGCTGTTGATAGTATAAAACATTGTGAGAAACGGCTCCCTCTGAGATAACGTAGTTTTTGAGGAGAAGTGAGTTTCCATGAATTTGATTTCGAGACCTCAGATTTAGAATTTGAGGTCTCGAAATCAAGCATCGGAAAGCACACAACTTCATGCGACAAGTATTTTTTTCTTTCATTAAACAGCTACCTGAGCGGAATATTTTCAACGGAAATGGTATTTTTACTTGTTTATAAAAAAATTATAATGCGCCTGTTCAACATTTTAATTTCATTTTAATATGTGTACACTTCTAAACTTTTCGTAATTATCAATTAAAAAATCAGGCCCCTACCTAAAGTTTTTTTTAGGACAATGCCGCTGACATTATTTGTGGAAGTTTGCTTTGTTATACATCCACGCTGCAACAAAGCAACTTTATCTACTTATGATGTTTTGAGAGTGATTACGTAACAGGGCTTTTCGCAAATCTCGCAGAAAAGCTGTGGATAAGGGCATACAAAATGATTGTTTTTTTACACAATTGAAACCTATTTATAATCATATGACTCGATTTCCTTATTCGTCAAAAACATTTTAAAGTTCACGACTTCACATTTTCGTTCAAGCAGGTCTTTAAACATCTCGCAACTTCGACAACCGATGAGCTCAAGTTTTCACAGGTTACGAGTTGCTGTTGTTTTGTCAACTGGCTTTCGAAAACTTTCCAATCTTGTGAATTTTAATAATTATTGTGGTTGAAAATGTCATGTATTTCTTAAATCAGTTTCTGTTGCCATGCTGGTTGTTTCTTTGACAGAGTTGGCTGCTGCCTGCACAGATGGTGAAAGTGTGACAACTTGGAACGAGTCTAGAAATCCACTGCAGGCTATCCATGTGACTGTACGGGCTCTGCTGTCAAGAAACTCGATGCTTCACTCCAACCACGGAAGTTCATTCATGACAGCAACTATTGTCTTCATTGGGTAAGTCTTGAAGTTTTATCCCACATCTACTAAATTTGAATTATTCTCCGAGTACACAAAAAATCACAACAGTACATATTGAGTTGGCTTTTTTGTATCAGCTTCAAGTGATGTGTTTATTCAACCATGTGACACCACATTGGTTAATTTAATTACCAATTGGGCAAAAACCAGTAACTATTAAAGGTAGTGGACACTATTGGACACTCTTAATAATTATTAGTATTGAACCTTTTTTTGATTACTAATAAATGGGGAGAGGTTGATAGTATAAAACATTGTGAGAAATGGCTCCCTCTGAAGTAATGTACCAAACGCTTTTCAAAGATCAACTTCACCCATCTAAGGCAACGTGTTCCTTTAAGCTAGGAATGTTACTTCTTTTTTTTCTTTACATCGCCAGATTAAGAGGTGAACTAATTTAATTATCAGAATACCCGAGTTGTCACAAGCTGAAGCTGCCCAGTACCTTGAAACTTCTTAACCTAGTGTTTTCTTAATTTTAAATATTTATTACCCGAGCAAATGTGCCATCTTAATTTTCACAATGTAAAAGTTGGTACTGTTTTGTCAATTGTCTTTCAAAAACCTAACAATCGTGTGATTTTTTTAATAATAAAGTGTCTGATAATGTCATGTGTTTCTTAATTCTTAATTCAGTTGCCAGGCTGGTTGTTTCTTTGACAGAGTTGGCTGCTGCCTGCACAGATGATGAAAAGAACATAGGAACATGTGTAGAAACTCACTGCACCCTTTCCATGTGACTCTAAAGACTATGCTATCTAGAAACTCAATGCTTCACTCCAACCACTAGGCCTATAGTTCATCCATGTGACGGCATCTTTTATCTTCAATGGGTAAGTCTTGGAAGGTTTTTCACATATCTACTAAACTTGAATTTTGATATGTCTAATTTAACAAAAATGTGCGGGTTCGAATCCCCAGCCGTGACACTTGTGTCCTTAAAGTCACCTGGAAGTGGTATTTTTTCAAAATAAAGCTTTTGTCACTAATATATGTGTTTTGATGAGTAGAATGTGAATAAACAGTTAACTAAGGTTTAAAAAAATCCGTTCTTATGTTATTTACAAATTTAAGAGTAGACCCCGACCCGAGAGGGCGCTGTTGGTGACGTCAATCAAGGCAGACTTTGCCTGTAATGCGTAGAGTAAACACAATTGGAAAGTACATGTACGGACCAAGTCGTGAGTTTGTACGTTTCAACAAAAAACAATTTTTTTTTCAGGCAATGCAGAACAGGTGTATTGCTGCTGAATGCAGAAAAACACTTTTTGAAATGTACCAACTCACATTTGGGCGTACATGTACTTTGCACGTGTGTTTACTATACGCATTGCAGGCAAAGTCTGCTTTGAATTACGTCACAAAATGGGTAGGCGGAGTCAGCCCCCCCAAACAACTTTATATATTTTTTAAACATATAAATCGTGAAAAACAATTACTAAAAAAATTGTTTTATTGTTAATAAGCATATACTCTTATGTTTGAAAGAAAAATTTTTATTTCCAGGTGACTTTAAGCAAGACACTTGTTAATTGCTTCGTCCTACGAATGGGACATAAAGTCATTGATCCCACGTGCGCCCCTTTTTTCTTGGCTTTGGCTGCTGAATATGCCGTAGCTCCTTGTAAACCCTTATAAAGGTGTTGCATAATTGGGTCTCAGAATTCACCACTGCAGTAACCTATCTTTCTGAAGGTTTATATATACTCAGTGCCTTGAGTACCTTGTTTGGTAGATAGGTGCGCTATATAAGACTTCAATATTATTTTTATTATTCTTATAAACAAACCTTGTCATATGCACTGAGGTCATACCTCTCTGATGTTTTTAACCTGATTCAGTCCTCGGACGTTTGCAATCAAAATAATTTTTTCCAGTTTTAAATTGTTTCCAAGCTAAGTTAGTGTAATTTTTCAAATAAATTATTCAAATTGCTTTCTCTTTGCATCCTTCTTTTTAAATTGAATTTTGTTCAAGAGGGTCAGAACACTCAAGCGGACCACTTTGTTTTCATAATGGTAGAGACTGAACAGAAACAGAGCAATGAGAACAGCAGTGATGAACATGACATCTGAATTCCCCATCAAGACAACTGCCTCCAACCATTAATGAAATCGTTGACTCTACTTTTTGTTTCAACCCTTCAATTTTTCAAAAGCGCCATGAAAAAGGTTCCTTTTAATGATTTTCAAATAGTAACATGTTTGGGAACTGTTTTTGTTCTTAAATTCTCTTAAATTGTCTCAAACCAATTGTATACATCCCCTTTAACATTAGGCTTGACTTTGTTTGGATTGGTCACCCAGTTGGTTTTGATGTGGAAAGATGCTATGTTGTTTCGCAAATACTAAGAAAGTAATTTTTCTAGTATTTTTCAAAATGTGGCATTCTTGTGATTTTTATTTGGGAATTATTTTGTCATGTATGCTTTGATTTCATTTTAGGTAGCCATGCTGGCTGTCCTTAGACATTGTTGGCTGCTGCTAGCACCGATGATGAAAGCTTGTCAACCTGGAACAAAAGAACATCGCTGAAGGTTCTACAACATAGATTGCCATAACACTATTGAAGGTATGTGCACATTTTATGAACCTTGTGTGTTGATTACACTTTTATTAAGCTTGTATTATTCTTAAAGCTACAACTGTGCCATCTTTGATAAGCAGTCTCTCAAAACTTTCTAAGCTGACCCAGTGGTAAACGATCTCTTTAAACTGTGTTGGTCAAATTGTATTGTTATACCTCTGTGACAAATTGTGAAGTTTGATTGGTTGAGAACCAACAAAAATGCAAGTGTCATGGCTGCACAGCGCAGAGTGTAACACTTTCAGAAGAGGAATAATCATTTTTAAAGGTAGAACAAGACAATAGTTGCATGCTGTGATTTGCGGTCCATGGGTTTTGTACACCCTCAGGGGGGAAATGGCACCCTCTGCTTCCTCTCAGGTGCCATTTTACCCCTCAGGTTTACAAAACGCCATGGACCCCGTCACAGCATGCAACAAATGTATTCTATACAACAGGAATTTTAATGGAATATCAAAGGCACCAAAACATCAAGTACGAATACAAATTGCAGAGTAACAAAAGTCATTTGGTTGGTAAGTTTTTTAAAGGGCTGGACAACAACTTGACCAATTGTAACCAAACACTTTAATGTTAGGCTTGACTTTGTTTGGGGTGGTCACCCAGTTGGTTGTGATGTGGAAAGCTTCAACCTCATGTTATGTTGCTCCTCAAATACTTAGATGTTGAGCCGTATTCAAATAATCGAAAATCATTTGTCAAGTAATTTTCAAAATATGGCATTCTTGTGATTTTTATTATGAGATTTATGTTGTCATGTATGCTTTGATTTCATTTAGGTTGTTAGCTGGCTGTCTTTACACAGGGTTGGCGGATGAAAGCATCAATCTGGAACAAAAGAACATCGCTGAAAGTTCTACAGCATAGATTGCCATGACACTATTGAAGGTATAATATGCACTTTTTATGAAACTTGTGTTTTGATTACACTTTTATTAAACTTGTAAGCAGAATGTTGAGTCCCTCAAAACTTGCTAAGCTGAATAAATTTTCATGTACGATCTCTTGAAACTATCAATGTGTTGTCAAGCCCTTTCAATGAATTTTGTCACTCTGAAATTTGTATTTCACTTGATGTTGTGGTGCCTTTGATATTTCGTCATGACTCCTTTTGTCCAGTTTTGTTGCATCTCTTGGTACCATACCTAGTTCATGTTGAACTGCTCAAGTCATTTTCACACCAACCTTGTACAATCTGGATATCATTTCTTGTTGACATTGTGTGGCCGTTTGTATTGTTAACTTACTGCCATGCAATGTTTTGCTAGATGACTTTTTATGAAATGATGAATGTGTGTCTTTTTTTTCTCTTCAGATTGTTCACTGATTGAAAAGGCAACTCATTGTCCCAAGAAAAACACCAGTTCCCCTCTCAGACCTAGGGTCATTTATACCCAAAGTCAATTTGATTAGGAACCTACCTTCTTCGTCACCAGTCTCCCAAGACTTGGGGTCTTCTATACCCGAAGTCACTTCATTTAGGACCATATTGACTTCACCACACCCTTCCTGCTCCAACACCCATCTACAGTTGGAGTTGAGCAGTTACCTGACAGACAGAGTATACTGTCGGAAACACTGAACCCACCGGTTCTTCTCAAAACCAAAGATCACTCATTGGAGATCTACCTACTGAGTTTGGAAATCATTATGTTGCCAAGCTTCGGAGGGTATGCAATTTTCTAATGTTACTTACAACTCAATGACGTGTTCTCTATTCAAGCCAAGCCAACTTTATATTCTACTGTGCCAATAATTTTGTAGGTAATCATTCTCCATCTATCATAACAATTCCAAGGTTATGTTCTACTTACCAAATCATTTCCGAAGTAATTTTGTGGAATTTATCAAAACCATTTCAAGTTGGTGTTGAATCGCTAAAGTTATGTTAAATTGCGAATTTTTTCAAAGATACTTTACCATTATAACTCTGTCCTTTGAGCGGGGCATAAAGGTCCTGTGTGTTTTGTATTGCGGGTAAGAAAAACCCAGTTATGTTTATCTTAGAGAGAAGGGTTTGCCTTGGTGTTTCTGGCATGTTTGCAAAAGGATGCTGTAAACATGTGTCTTGTATTTCAACAACTTGGCATATAACTCTTGAATTGTAGGGCTCTCAGTAACTACATAAATGATACTTTGTAAACGCTCGATTTTATTATTGTACAACTACTTCAGATCAAGGAGCCTCTTCAAGAGGGTCGGAACACTCAAGTGGACCACTTTTCAGGATGTTAGAGATTGAACAGAAACAGTTTAATGAGAACAGCAGTGATGAACACATCGTCTTGACTCCCCATGAAGACAACTGCCTCTAAGCATCACCAGAACAATGGTTAGAAAGATGCTTTGAACTGCCCTCAAAGAAATCGTTAAGTATACTTTTTGTTTCAACCCTTCAATTTTCCCAAAGCACATTTTTATCCAGTCCCTTAAAGGCAGTGGACACTAATGATAATTACTCAAAATAATTATTAGCACAAAACCTTTCTTGGTAACAAGTAACGGGGAGAGGTTGATGTGAGAAATGGCTCCCTCTGAAGTGCCATAGTTTTTGAGAAAGCAGTAATTTTCCACGAATTTGATTTTGAGACCTCAAGTTTAGAACTTGACGTCTCGAAATCAACCATCTAAACGCACACAACTTCGTCTGACAAGGGTATTTTTTTCTTTCGTTATTATCTCTCAAGTTCGATGACCGATTGAGCTCAAATTTTCACAGGTTAGTTATTTTATGCATATGTTGAGATACACCAACTGTGAAGGCTAGTCTTCGACAATTACCAAAAGTGTCCACTGCCTTTAAGACGGTTCATTCTACTAATTTTCAAATAGCAACATGGGAGCTGCTTTTGTGCTTAAATTCTCTTAACCCTTAGCACGCTACAGGTTGTACCTACAGTATTCCCCTGGCGCTGAATTTCCTGTGTGGCACTACTAAAACGCACATACATTGTTCCTCAAGACTTTTACTCTGTGAAGACAGTGTTTTGGGCTAAATTGCAAAATAAGTTTTTTACTCAGTATTTTATTTCCCATCTAATGCAGTAAACATTATGGGTTTTGGATAAAGAATAACCGAGATACGCTTATTTCATTACCACTATTCTATCACCGGCTGCCAAGCCCAGTTGCTGTCGATTTTCATCGGGGCCATCGACTGATCCAGACCCATCGCTGCTGCCGGCAGACCCAGCAGTGTCGTGTTCATGTACATCGTTATCGTTGACAAGTACACAGTACACGTACACAGTACACATACAGCATTTTCAGCACATCAGAATCTCTCGAAAAAAGCTCTTCAAAGTCTGATTCTCCAGAGTCTGAGTCCTGAAAAATTTCCAGAAATGCTGCATGGACGTCCATTGTGTCCGCCTTTTGTCTTAGTGTACAGCTTTTTGATCGGAAATTGTGAGAAAATTTGGGACAAAAGATCGTTTTTTTCGATGAAATATCGTTGCATACATGTATAGCTAGATGCATGCAGCTGGATGAGGGTCAGGGGTCAATAGTTTCCCAGAATTCCTCATCTATTTACTCACAGTACTGCTGGGCGACTGTAGTCGCCGATAGCGCGCAAAGGGTTAAGTTATCTCAAACCAATTGTACACAGCCCTTTTCAATAGGCTTGACTTTGTTTGGATTGGTCACCCAGTTGGTTGTGATGTGGAAAGATGTTATGTTGTTTCTCAAATACTAAGAAAATCATTTGTCAAGTATTTTTCAAAATGTGGCATTCTTCTGATTTTTATTTGGGAATTAAATTGTCATGTTTGCTTTGATTTCAATTAGGTTGCCATGCTGGCTTTTCTTAGACAGGGTTGGCTGCTGCTAGTGACAATGATGAAAGCTTGTCAACCTGGAACAAAACAACATCGCTGAAGGTTCTACAACATAGATTGGCATGACATTATTGAAGGTATATGCACATTTTATGAACCTTGTGTTTTGATTACACTGTTATTAAAATTGTATTATTCTTAAAGGAACACGTTGCATTGGTTGGACGAGTTGGTCTATAAAAAGCGTTTGTAACTGTTTGTTATAAAATGCATATGATTGAAAAGATGTTTTAAAAGTAGAATACAATGATCCACACAAATTTGCCTCAAAATTGCGTGGTTTTCCTTTTACTTTGCTAACTAACACAGTCGGCCATTTATGGGAGTCAAAAATTTGACTCCCATAAATGGCCAACCGTGTTAGTCGACGAGGTAGAAGGAAAACCTTGCAATTTTGAGGCATATTTGTGTGAATCACTGTATTCTACTTTTACAACATCTTTCTGACCATATGCATTTTTTTGACAAACGGTTACAAACGCTTTTCAAAGACCAACTCGACCGATCAAAGGCAATGTGTTCCTTTAAGCCACAACTGTGCCATTTCTGATAAGTACATGTACAATTATGAGTCCCTCAAAACTTTCTAAGCTGAATAAATTTCCAACTCGCTACAAGATCATGACCCAATGGTGTACAATCTCTTGAAACTGTGTTGGTCAAATTGTATTGTTTTACCTCTGTGACAAATTGTGAAGTTCGATTGGTTGAGAACCAATTACGTGACATGCAACAAAAATGCATGTACCATGGCTGCACAGCGTGACAGGTAACATGAGTTTTTTTAACTGATGTACATTACCTTGATCCTTCCCAGCGTTGGTCAATTTCCAGCGCTTGGTACGAATCGGCCGCGAGTTCGAGGGAATAGTGAAGAATTGTTTCTTTAACCCTTTCAATACCATTATCGAGTTTACTCGACCGCGCAATGCAATTCCGGGTTGCTTGTTTACCAAGCATTGCAATGGTATGTATTGTATAGGGGGTCGCCATTGTGATTTTCCGAGAAAAGTACACCTTAAGATTTCACGCTTCCGTTTTTTTTCGTCAAAAATCACCATCATGTCTGCTCATTGCACGGAGGTTTTGGGTTATATGTTTGCCTATAGTGACTCTATAAAAAGACTTGGGAAGTTTAGTGGTAGCTGAACACTTTCAAAACAGATAAGATTTTTCAGCAAAATAGGTTCCGATTATGGTACAAAAGGAAACGGAAGCCTATAATAAAAACGGTTAAATTTTCTGAGAAGTTTTTACAAACTTTTCTTTAGACAATAGGTTGAAAATCTTGTTGTTTTTCTTGAAACAGAAATCCCGAATAAAAATAGAAGTATTTTTTTTCAGCAAGAAACCTTGCAAACAAAATTAAGATAAAATATATACAAATTTGACATCTTAGGAAAGGTCATTTCATATGCTACAAAGTGCATGCACAATATTTTAAAAAAAATAATGTCTTCCCACAGAAAATCAAGATTGAAAACAGTACACATTGTAAATTGCGTTATATTTTGTTTAGTATGAAAAAATATGGTACACAGCATTGTGACCTTTGTCAACAATGCGGTATCCGGTTGGGCGCTTGCAATAAACAATGTGGTATTGAAAGGGTTAAGGGCTGGACAACACATTGACCAATTTGTTACCAGACCCTTCAATGTTAGGCTTGACTTTGTTTGGATTGGTCACCAAGTTGGTTGTTATGTGGAAAGCTCCAAACTCATGTTTCTCCTGAATCACTAAGATGATGATCAGTATTTAAATTTACTGAAAATCATTTGTCAAGTCTTTTCCAAAATGTGGCATTCTTGTGGTTTCAATTTTCGGAATTATATTGTCTAGTTTGCATTTATTTCATTTAGGTAGCTATGCTGGCTGTCCTTAGACAGGGTTGGCTGCTGCAAGCACAGATGATGAAAGCATGTTAACCTGGAACAAAAGAACATCGCTGAAGGTTCTACAACATAGATTGCCGTATCATCGTTGAAGGTATATACAGATTTTATGAACCTTGTGTTTTGATTACACTTTTATTAAACAAACTTGTATTATTCCTAAGTCACAACTGTGCCATCTCTGATGAGCACAATGTTGAGTCCCTCAAAACTTTTTTAAATTTTCAACCTTTCAACCCCCACGTGAAGCGCTCTCCACCAAGCGTGACTGGCTGAGGTATTTATGAATTAACTTTTATTAAACTTGTATTATTCTTAAGCCACAACTGTGCCATCTCTGATAAGCAGAGTGTTGAGTCCCCAAAAACTTGCTATGCTGAATCAATGGTCCTATCCACTACAAGTTCATGACCCAATGGTGAGCGATCTCTTGAAACTATCAATGTGTTGTTCAGCCCTTTAAAAAAACTTACCAACCAAATGATTTGTGTCACTCTGAAACATGATTTTTACTTGATGTTTTGGTGACTTTGATTTTATCATGTAAATTCCTGCTGTACAGTTTTGTTGTATCACTTCACACCATTTCTAGTTCATGTTGAACTGTTCAAGTCATCTTCAAAGCAACCTTGTACAATCTCTCGATAACATTTCATGTTGATATTGTATTGTCGTAATTATTGTTAAATAACAGCCATGCAATGTCTTGCTAGATGACTTTAATAATTAAATGAATAATTAGTGCTTTTTTTTCTTCTTCAGATTATTCACATTGAAGAACCACCTCATTGTCCGAAGCAATACACCAGTGTCCCCCCCCCTCCTCAGACCTAGGGTCATTTATACCCGAAGTCAATTTGATTTGGAACCTAGTCTCTTCATCACCAGTCTCCCCCCCCCCCAGACTTAGGGTCTTCTATACCCGAAGTCAATTCATTTAGGACTATATACACTCCCTTCCTGCTCCAAATTGCATCTTCAGCTACCACTCACCTGTATATGCAAGAGTTGGAGTCCAGCAGTCTCCTGACGGACAGAGTATACTGTCTGAAATATAGAGCCCACCGGTTCTTCTCAGAACCAAAAATCACTCAATAGAGATGATCTACCTACTAAGTTTGTAAATCATTATGTTGCATTCGGAGGGTAGGCTTTTTTTGAGCCATTGCAATGATTGCTGATGTTATTTTTACAACTTAATGTTGTGTTCTCTATTCATGCCAAGCCAAATTAATAGTGTACTGTGCCAATAATTTCAGAGGTAATCATTCTCCATCTACAGTAACAATTCTAAGGTTATATTCTACTTACCAAATCATATCCAAAGTAATTTGTGTGCAATTTCTCAAAACCATTCCAAGATAGTGTTGTATCGCTAAAGTTAAATTCAATTGCAATTTTTTCCAAAGACACTTTACCATTATTGCGTCCTCTTTTAAGTTGGGCGTAAGGCTGGTGAGAGACCCAATTGTATATATCTTGGAAAGAAGGGTTTGCCCTGGTGTTTCTGGCATGTTTGACAAATGATTGTGTATATAAGGGTCTTGTATTTCAACAAGTTAGCATACTGTCTTTAACAAATAGATGACACTTTATAAATGCTTAATTTTTTTACTTTTCAACTACTTCAGATCCAAGGAGGCTCTTGAAGAGGGTCAGAACACTCAAGCTGGTAGAATTTGAACTAAAACTGTCCAATGAGAACAGCAGTGATGAACACGACATCTAGAGTCCCCATCAAGACACGGCCTCAAACCATCATGAGAACACAGGTTTGACTGCTCTCAAGGAAATCATTCATTAAGTATACTTTTTGTATCACCCTTTCAAATTTCCAAAAACACTTTCTGTGCACTCCCTCAAAACTTTTCATCTTACTGATTTTCAAACATCAAACGGTTCATCAGCTGCTTAACTTTTCTCAAACAATAATGTAAACAGACCTTTTAACTTTTGGCTTTAAAACTTTGTGTCCCCAAATTGGTTGTGACATAGAAAGGTCCAAGGTCATCTTTGTTGTTCCTCAAAAACTAAGATGCTGGACTGTCTTTAAATTTACAGAAAATCATTTTGTCAAGTATTTTGTAAAATGTGGCATTCTTGTGATTTTTATTATGGGACTTTTCTTGTCATGTTTGCTTTAATTTCATCTAGATTACCATGCAATGTATGCCTTATTAGGGCATCCCTGCTTTTATTATCCACCCCCCCCCCCGAATGCCATACTGGTATTGAACTTAAAAACTTACAATCTGTAATACAGATTGTAAGTTTCTGTATCGACTTTTGTCTTGCTGTGACTTTACACAAGTTGTTCTTAGTACCAACCATCTTGAGAAATAGTTAATATTAAACATTTTGTTCTCAACTCTTTCAACTTCTTTGACTCTCAAAATTATTTTATTTCTGGATTGTTTTTTCCAAGTCTTTTAAAGCTATTTCAGGTTTATTTCAACTGTTCCATTAAACCCTTTGAAGTGTTTTTTTTTGCAACTCTTTTTTTTAATACTTTTTTGTTAACTTGTTTTCAAGATTTTCTTTTACTAATTTTTTTTCAATTAAACATGCTGAATTCACAAAAAATTCTGTATTATTTTGTAAGTCTCCTTGACCCATTCAAAATGATTAGCTAAGCTGGTGTTGGGTTTACTAATTTGAAGTTAAGTCGGCTGAGGACACTTCAGGTTGAACTTCTTTTGGCTGAGGACACTTCAGATGGAACTTAGTTCGTAGCTACATTTGAACCTGTAAGTATGAACACATTTCTTTACTAACTTCACCAGAACATAGAACGACACTTCAGATTGAACTTCATCTTCAGCTACATTTGGACATGTGAGTATGAAAAAACTTTCTTGAAAAATCACGCCACACGCACAACATGGAACGGAGCATATGCGGCCTCAGGCCGACGGTCCTGAGTGCAAACCTTTATCAGAGCTATCCTTAAACTATCCTATTTCTCGCCCATAAAACTCCTGACAAAGTCTTCCCAAGAAATCGTCCCCCGAAAGTATCTACCAAGTGTTCTCCCAGTCTAATTTTTTATTTCAACTCTTTCAAGTTTTGTTTAGGTTTTGAGTTTCTTCCTTCAAATTTGTCAAATCTTCAAAGTTTTTTCTTCAGTTGTTCTCAAGTTCTTTTCAGTTGTTCGCAACTCTATAAAATGTTCTTTTTCTCAGTTCTTCAAAGTTTTTGTTCTCAACTCTTCATAATTTCCTTAACTTACGTCTCCAAGTTTTCCTAATTTTTCAAGTTTTTTTCTCAACTTTCAAAAAAAGAAATTCTTCAAAATCAACTCTTCCAAATTTTCGTAACCACATCTTCAATTTTTTTTTAGTAACACTTCCAAGCTTTTTTTCTCAACTCTACCATTTTCTTTATCAACACTTCAAAGTTTTTTCTCAACTCTTCCATTTTTTTCTCAACTCTTCACAATTGTTGTATCAACTCTTCACAGTTGTTGCGTCAACTCTTCCAAGTGTTTTTCTAAAGCCTTCCAAGTTTCTTATCAATATCAACTCTTCCAAATTTTCTTAATCAACTCTTTCCAGTGTTTTATCAATATCAACTCTTCCAAATGTTCTTCACCAAATCTTCTAAGTTGTTTTCTCAACTCTTACAGTTTCTTTTTTTCTCAACTCTTCAAAATTCTTAACCAATTTTCTTAACTCTTTTTCTTAACTCTTCCAAGTTCTTAATCATCTCTTCCAATTTTTTTCTAAACTTTTGCACGTTGTTTTCTAAACTCTTCCAAGTCTTTTTCTAAAGCCTTCCAAGTTCTTAATCAACCTTTTCAAGTTTTAATAAACTCTTTCAAGTTATTTTATCAATTCTTCACTAAATCTTCTAAGTGTTTGTTCTCAACTCTTCATAGTTCTTATTCAAAGTTCTTTTTCAATTCTTCCAAGTTTTGTCTCAACTCAAAATTCTTAACCAATTTTCTTAACTCTTTTTCTTAACTCTTCTTTAAATTGGGCGGGGCCTATTTTCTGTTGTCTTTCTAAAAATGCATACTAATTTCAATTGTCTTTAAATTGGGCGGGGCCTATTTTCTATTGTCTTTTCAAATATGCCTTATTGTCTTTAAATTGGGCGGGGCATATTTTCTATTGTCTTTCTAAATATGCAAACTACATTCTATTGTCTTAAAATTGGGCGGGGCCTATTTTCTATTGTCTTTTCAAGTATGCAAACTACTTTCTATTGTCTTAAAATTGGGCGGGGCCTATTTTCTATTGTCTTTCTAAAAAATGCATACTAATTTCTATAGTCTTTAAATTGGGCGGGGCCTATTTTCTATTGTCTTTTCAAGTACGCATACTCTTTTCTATTGTCTTAAAATTGGGCGGGGCATATTTTCTATTGTCTTTCTAAATATGTATACTAATTTCAATTGTCTTTAAATTGGGCGGGGCATATTTTCTATTGTCTTTTCAAGTATGCATACTAATTTCTATTGTCTTAAAATTGGGCGGGGCCTATTTTCTATTGTCTTTCTAAATATGCATACTTATTTCAATTGTCTTTAAATTGGGCGGGGCATATTTTCCATTTTACTCAAGTATGCATAATAATTTATATTGTCTTTAAATTGGGCGGGGCCTATTTTCTTTTGTCTTTTCAAGTATGCATACTAATTTCTATTGTCTTTAAATTGGGCGGAGCATATTTTCTATTGTCTTTTCAAGTATGCATACTAGTTTCTATTGTCTTTAAATTGGGCGGGGCCTATTTTCTATTGTCTTTTCAAGTATGCATACTAATTTCTATTGTCTTTAAATTGGGCGGAGCATAATTTCTATTGTCTTTTCAAGTATGCATACTAATTTCAATTGTCTTTAAATTGGGCGGGGCCTATTTTCTATTGTCTTTCTAAATATGCATACTCATTTCAATTGTCTTTAAATTTGGCGGGGCCTATTTTCTTTTGTCTTTTTAAAAATGCATACTATTTTCTTTTGTCTTTTCAAAAATGCATACTAATTTCTTTTGTCTTTTCAAAAATGCATACTAATTTCTATTGTCTTAAAATTGGGCGGGGCTATTTTCTATTGTCTTTTCAAGTATGCAAACTACTTTCTATTGTCTTAAAATTGGGCGGGGCCTATTTTCTATTGTCTTTCTAAAAAATGCATACTAATTTCTATAGTCTTTAAATTGGGCGGGGCCTATTTTCTATTGTCTTTTCAAGTATGCATACTCTTTTGTATTGTCTTAAAATTGGGCGGGGCCTATTTTCTATTGTCTAAATATGTATACTAACAAAAGAAGCTCATTTGCATATTAAAACAAAAAACAAAAGAAGCTTATTTGCATATTAAAAACAAAACAAAAGAAGATTATTTGCATATTAAAAAGACAAAAGAAACTAATTTGCATATTAAAAAAAGACAAAAGAAGCTAATTTGCATATTAAAAACAAGACAAAAGAAGCTAATTTGCATATGAACAACAAAACAAAAGAAGCTAATTTGCATGTTAAAAACAAAACAAAATTAGCTTATTTGCATATTCAAAAAGACAAAAGAAGCTTATTTGCATATTAAAAACAAAACAAGCTTATTTACATATTAAAAAAGACAAAAGAAGCTAATTTGAATATTAACAACAATACAAAAGAAGCTTATTTGCATATTAAAAAAGACAAAAGAAGCTAATTTGCAAATTAAAAACAATACAAAAGAAGCTTATTTGCATATTAAAAAGACAAAATAAGCCAATTTGCATATTAAAAAAAACAAAAGAAGCTTATTTGCATACTAAAAAAGACAAAAGAAGCTTATTTGCATATTAAAAAAGACAAAATAAGCTAATTTGCATATTAAACACAAACAAAAGAAGCTCATTTGCATATTAAAACAAAAACAAAAGAAGCTTATTTGCATATTAAAAACAAAACAAAGGAAGATTATTTGCATATTAAAAAGACAAAAGAAACTAATTTGCATATTAAAAAAGACAAAAGAAGCTTATTTGCATATTAAAAACAAACAAAAGAAACTAATTTGCATATTAAAAACAAGACAAAAGAAGCTAATTTGCATATGAACAACAAAACAAAAGAAGCTAATTTGCATATTAAAAACAAACAAAAGAAGCTTATTTGCATATTAAAAAAGACAAAATAAGCTAATTTGCATATTAAAAACAAACAAAAAAAGCTAATTTGCATATTAAAAACAAAACAAAATAAGCTTATATGCAAATAAAAAAAACAAAAGAAGCTTATTTGCATATTAAAAAATACAAAAGAAGCTAATTTGCATATTAACAACAAACAAAAGAAGCTTATTTGCATATTAAAAACAAAACAAAAGAAGCTTATTTGCATATTAAAAACAAGACAAAAGAAGCTAATTTGCATATGAACAACAAAACAAAAGAAGCTTATTTGCATACTAAAAAAGACAAAAGAAGCTAATTTTCATATTAAAAACAAAACAAAAGAAGCTTGTTTGCATACATAAAAAAGACAAAAGAAGCTAATTTGCATATTAAAGAGACAAAAAGCTTATTTGCATATTAAAAACAAGACAAAAGAAGCTTATTTGCATATGAACAACAAAACAAAAGAAGCTTATTTGCATATTAAAAAGACGAAAGAAGCTAATTTGCACACTAAAAAAGACAAAAGAAGTTAATTTGCATACGAAAAAAGACAAAAGAATCTTATTTGCACACAAACAAAGACAATGTAATCTAATTTGCATACGAAAAAAGACAAAGGAACCAAATTTGCATACGAAAAAAGACAATAGAAGCTAATTTGCATACGAAAAAAGACAATAGAAGCTAATTTGCATACGAAAAAAGACAAAGAAAGTGCCAGAAAACGCTAATTTGCATACTATAAAAGACAAAAGAATCAAAGACAAAGGAACCTAATTTGCATACGAAAAAAGACAATAGAAGCTAATTTGCATACGACAAAAGACAAAGGAATTGCCAATTTGAATAGGCAGAAAACGCTTATTTGCATACGAAAAAAGACAAAGGAACCTTATTTGCATACGAAAAAGACAATAGAATCTAATTTGCATACGAAAAAAGACAATAGAATCTAATTTGCATACGAAAAAAGACAAAAAAAGACAAAGGAATTGCCAATTTGAATAGGCAGAAAACGCTTATTTGCATACGAAAAAAGACAAAGGAACCTTATTTGCATACGAAAAAAGACAATAGAAGCTAATTTGCATACGACAAAAGACAATAGAATCTAATTTGCATACGAAAAAGACAATAGAATCTAATTTGCATACGAAAAAAGACAATAGAAGCTAATTTGCATACGACAAAAGACAAAGGAATTGTCAATTTGCATACGAAAAAGACAAAGGAAGCTAATTTGCATACGACTAAAGACAAAGGAACCTTATTTGCTTACAAAAAAGACAATAGAATCTAATTTGCATACTATAAAAGACAAAAGAATCTAATTTGCATACAAAAAAGACAATATAATCTAATTTGCATACGAAAAAAGACAAAGGAATTGCCAATTTGAATAGGCAGAAAACGCTTTTTTGCATACGAACAAGACAAAGGAACCTAATTTGCATACGAAAAAAGACAAAAGAATCTTATTTGCATACAAAAAAGACATTAGAATCTAATTTGCATACTATAAAAGACAAAAGAATCTAATTTGCATACAAAAAAGACAAAGGAATTGCCAATTTGAATAGGCAGAAAACGCTTATTTGCATACGAAAAAAGACAAAAGAATCTAATTTGCATACAAAAAAGACAATAGAATCTAATTTGCATACGAAAAAAGACAATAGAAGCTTATTTGCATACGAAAAAATACAAAAAAGTGCCAATTTGAATAGGAAGAAAACGCTAATTTGCATACGAAAAAGACAATAGCTTATTTGCATACGACAAAAGACAATAGAAGCTAATTTGCATACGAAAAAAGACAAAGGAACCTTATTTGCTTACAAAAAAGACATTAGAATCTAATTTGCATACTATAAAAGACAAAAGAATCTAATTTGCATACAAAAAAAAGACAATATAATCTAATTTGCATACGAAAAAAGACAATAGAAGCTAATTTGCATACGAAAAAATACAAAAAAGTGCCAATTTGAATAGGAAGAAAACGCTAATTTGCATACGAAAAAGACAATAGCTTATTTGCATACGACAAAAGACAAAGGAATTGTCAATTTGCATACGAAAAAAGACAAAGGAAGCTAATTTGCATACAAAAAAGACAAAGGAACCTAATTTGCATACGAAACAAGACAATAGAAGCTTATTTGCATACGATAAAAGACAAAGGAATTGTCAATTTGCATACGAAAAAGACAAAGGAAGCTAATTTGCATACAAAAAAAAGACAATATAATCTAATTTGCATACGAAAAAAAACCAATAGAAGCTAATTTGCATACGAAAAAAGACAAAGGAATTGCCAATTTGAATAGGCAGAAAACGCTTATTTGCATACGAAAAAAGACAAAAGAATCTAATTTGCATACAAAAAAGACAATAGAATCTAATTTGCATACGAAAAAAGACAATAGAAGCTAATTTGCATAAGAAAAAATACAAAGGAACCTTATTTGCTTACAAAAAAGACATTAGAATCTAATTTGCATACTATAAAAGACAAAAGAATCTAATTTGCATACAAAAAAAAGACAATATAATCTAATTTGCATACGAAAAAAGACAATAGAAGCTAATTTGCATACGAAAAAAGACAAAAAAAGTGCCAATTTGAATAGGAAGAAAACGCTAATTTGCATACGAAAAAGACAATAGCTTATTTGCATACGATAAAAGACAAAGGAACCTAATTTGCTTACAAAAAAGACATTAGAATCTAATTTGCATACTATAAAAGACAAAAGAATCTAATTTGCATAAAAAAAAAAGACAATATAATCTAATTTGCATACTATAAAAGACAAAAGAATCTAATTTGCATAAAAAAAAAAGACAATATAATCTAATTTGCATACGAAAAAAAACAATAGAAGCTAATTTGCATACGAAAAAAGACAAAGGAATTGCCAATTAGAATAGGCAGAAAACGCTTATTTGCATACGAAAAAAGACAAAGGAACCTTATTTGCATACGAAAAAAGACAATAGAAGCTAATTTGCATACGACAAAAGACAATAGAAGCTAATTTGCATACGAAAAAAGACAAAGGAATTGCCAATTAGAATAGGCAGAAAACGCTTATTTGCATACGAAAAAAGACAAAGGAACCTTATTTGCATACGAAAAAAGACAATAGAAGCTAATTTGCATACGACAAAAGACAATAGAACCTTATTTGCATACGAAAAAAGACAAAAGAATCTAATTTGCATACGAAACAAGACAATAGAAGCTTATTTGCATACGACAAAAGACAAAGGAATTGTCAATTTGCATACGAAAAAAGACAAAAGAATCTAATTTGCATACAAAAAAAAGACAATATAATCTAATTTGCATACGAAAAAAAACAATAGAAGCTAATTTGCATACGAAAAAAGACAAAGGAATTGCCAATTTGAATACAAAAAAAGAAAATATAATCTAATTTGCATACGAAAAAAGACAATAGAAGCTAATTTGCATACGAAAAAATACAAAAAAAGTGCCAATTTGAATAGGAAGAAAACGCTAATTTGCATACGAAAAAGACAATAGCTTATTTGCATACGACAAAACACAAAGGAATTGTCAATTTGCATACGAAAAAAGACAAAGGAAGCTAATTTGCATACAAAAAAGACAAAGGAACCTAATTTGCATACGAAACAAGACAATAGAAGCTTATTTGCATACGACAAAAGACAAAGGAATTGTCAATTTGCATACGAAAAAAGACAAAGGAAGCTAATTTGCATACAAAAAAGACAAAGGAACCTAATTTGCATACGAAACAAGACAATAGAAGCTTATTTGCATACGACAAAAGACAAAGGAATTGTCAATTTGCATACGAAAAAAGACAAAGGAAGCTAATTTGCATACAAAAAAGACAAAGGAACCTAATTTGCATACGAAACAAGACAATAGAAGCTTATTTGCATACGACAAAAGACAAAGGAATTGTCAATTTGCATACGAAAAAAGACAAAGGAAGCTAATTTGCATACAAAAAAGACAAAGGAACCTAATTTGCATACGAAACAAGACAATAGAAGCTTATTTGCATACGACAAAAGACAAAGGAATTGTCAATTTGCATACGAAAAAAGACAAAAGAATCTAATTTGCATACAAAAAAAAGACAATATAATCTAATTTGCATACGAAAAAAAACAATAGAAGCTAATTTGCATACGAAAAAAGACAAAGGAATTGCCAATTTGAATACAAAAAAAAGACAATATAATCTAATTTGCATACGAAAAAAGACAATAGAAGCTAATTTGCATACGAAAAAATACAAAAAAGTGCCAATTTGAATAGGAAGAAAACGCTAATTTGCATACGAAACAAGACAATAGAAGCTTATTTGCATACGACAAAAGACAAAGGAATTGTCAATTTGCATACGAAAAAAGACAAAGGAAGCTAATTTGCATACAAAAAAGACAAAGGAACCTAATTTGCATACGAAACAAGACAATAGAAGTTTATTTGCATACGACAAAAGACAAAGGAATTGTCAATTTGCATACGAAAAAGACAAAGGAAGCTAATTTGCATACAAAAAAGACAAAGGAACCTTATTTGCATACGAAACAAGACAATAGAAGCTTATTTGCATACGACAAAAGACAAAGGAATTGTCAATTTGCATACGAAAAAAGACAAAGGAAGCTAATTTGCATACAAAAAAGACAAAGGAACCTAATTTGCATACGAAACAAGACAATAGAAGCTTATTTGCATACGACAAAAGACAAAGGAATTGTCAATTTGCATACGAAAAAAGACAAAGGAAGCTAATTTGCATACAAAAAAGACAAAGGAACCTAATTTGCATACGAAACAAGACAATAGAAGTTTATTTGCATACGACAAAAGACAAAGGAATTGTCAATTTGCATACGAAAAAAGACAAAGGAAGCTAATTTGCATACAAAAAGACAAAGGAACCTAATTTGCATACGAAACAAGACAATAGAATCTAATTTGCAAACGAAAATAACAAAGGAATTGCAAATTAAAAAAGACAAAGAAACCTATTTTGCATACGAAAAAAGACAAAAGAATCTAATTTGCATACGAAAAAAAACAAAGGAATTGTCAATTTGCATACGAAAAAAGACAAAGGAAGCTAATGTGGATACAAAAAGACAAAGGAACCTTATTTGCATACGAAAAAAGACAATAGAATCTAATTTGCATACAAAAAAAGACAAAAGAATCTAATTTGCATACAAAAAAAGAGAATAGAATCTAATTTGCATACGAAAAAAGACAATGGAATTGCCAATTTGAATAGGCAGAAAATTCTAATTTGCATACGAAAAAAGACAATAGAAGCTAATTTGCATACGAAAAAAGACAAAAGAATCTAATTTGCATACGAACAAGACAAAGGAACCTAATTTGCATACTAAAAAAGACAAAAGGCAAATAAGCCTTTGTTGTTTGTTTCTCATATGCAAATTAGCTTCTTTTGTCTTTTTAAGTATGCAAATGAGCTTCTTTTTTGTTTTCATTATGCAAATGAGCTTCTTTTGTTTTGTTTTCAATATGCAAATTAGCTTCTTTTGTCTTTTTAAACATGCAAATAAGCTTCTTTTGTTTGTTTTTAATATGCAAATTAGCTTCTTTTGTCATTTTGATATGCAAATAAGCTTTTTTGTATTTTGTAATATGCAAATTAGCATATTTGAAAACACAATAGAAAATAGGCCCCGCCCATTTTAAAGACAAAAGAAGGTAATATGCAAATTTGAAACTACAATGGAAAATAGGCCACGTTACTATGCATACTAGGGAAAAAAAAAGAAACTAGGGCCCGCCCATTTTTATGACAATAGAAATTAGTATGCATATTAGAAAAGACAATAAAAAATAGGGCCCGCCCACTTTTAAGACAAGAAATTAGATACAGCAAGATACAGAAAATAGACCTGGAAGTAAGAAGAGTTGAGAAAACAACTTGAAAGAACTTTGAAACGTTGAGAAAACAACTAGAAAGAATTGAAAAAGAACAAAAAGACTTCAGAAAAAAGACTTTGAAGAGTTAATAAAGAAAAAAATATGGAAGAGTTGAAAAGAGAAAAAACAATTGGAAGAGTTGAGAAAAAACTTGGATTTATTGAATAAGAAATTGGAAGGGGTGATTAAAAACTTGGAAGAGTTGATCAAACAACTTGAAAGAGTTGAGTAAGAACTTAATGGCTTTAGAAAAAGACTTTGAAGAGTAGAATAACAATTTTGAAGAGTTAATAAAGAAAAATATGGAAGAGTTGATGAAGAACTTTGGAGAAAAATCAATTAGAAGAGTTGAGAAAAAAAACCTTGAAAGAGTTGATATAAGAACTTGGAAGGCTTTAGAAAAAGATATTGAAGAGTTGAATAAGGACTTTGAGGAGTTGAGAAAACAATTTTGAAAAGTTAATAAAGAAAAAATATAGAAGAGTTGATAAAGAACTTGGGAGAAGAGAAAATCAATTAGAAGAGTTGAGAAAAAAACTGTGTACAATTGAATTAGAAATTGGAAGAGAAAATAAAAGAAATTGGAAGTGTTCATAAAAAAACAAGTTTAAAGATTTTGTTACAAAAATCTGGAAGAGTTGATTTTGATAAAACAAACTTTTAAAAATTTTGAAAAATTAAAAAAACTTGGAGACGTAAATTAAGGAAGTTTGGAAGAGTTGATAAGACAAACTTTGAAGAACTTTGAAAAGGAACATTTTATACAGTTAAGAAAGACCATCTGCGAAGAACTGAAAAGAAACTGAGAACAACTGAAGCAAAAACTTTTGAAGATTTGAAGAAAGAAACTCAAGAGCTAAACAAAACTTGAAAGAGTTGAAATAAAAACTTAGACTGGGAGAACACTTGGTATAGGTACTTTTGGGGAACCATTTCTTGGAGTTTTGGGGGCGAGAAATAGGATAGCTTTGATAAAGGTTTGCACTCAGGACCGTTGGCCTGAGGCCGCATATGCTCCGTTCCATGTTGTGCGTGTGGCGTGATTTTTCAAGAAAGTTTGTTCATACTCACATGTCCAAATGTAGCCGACGATGAAGTTCAAACTGAAGTGTCGTTCTATGATGTGGCTAAGTTAGTAAAGATTTTTGTTCATACTCACAGGTTCAAATGTAGCTACGATATAAGTTTCTTTTGAAGTGTCCTCAGCCAAAAGAAGTTCCACCTGAAGTGTCCTCAGCCGATTTAAGTTCAAGTTAGTAAACCCAACACCAGCTTAACTAATCATGTGGAATGGGTCAGGGAGTCTTACAAAATAATACATATTTTGTTTTTGTGAATTAACTAATTCTCAAGATGACTGGTAAAAAAAACAATTTGAAAAAAAAAATTAGTCACAAAAAAACTTGGAAACAAGTTATCAAAAAAAAATCGAAAAACATGAGTTGCAAAAACACTTCAAGGGCTGAAAAGCACAGTTGAAAAAAAATCAAATAAGTTTAAAAGACTTGGAAAAAAACCAACCCAGAAATAAAAAATAATTTTGAGTCAAAGAAATTGAAAGAGTTGAGAAAAAAATGTTTAATATTAACTATATCTCAAGATGACTGGTACCAGGAACAACTTGTGTAAAGTCACAGCAACACAAAATTCGATATAGATTAACGAGTAACGAGTAATGGGGAGAGGTTTGTGGTATAAAACATTGTGAGAATCGGCTCCCTCTAAAGTGACATATGATTCGAGAAAGAAGTAATTTTCGAAATTTGATTTCAAATCCTCAGGTTTAGAACTTGAGAACTCGAAATCAACCATCTAAATGCACACAAATTCGTGTGACAAGGTGTTTTGCTCTTTCATTATTATCTCGCAACTTTGATGACCGATTGAGCTCCAATTTTTACAGGTTTGTTATTTAATGCATATGTTGAGATACACCAACTGTCTTTGACAATAACCAATAGTTGCCACTGCCTTTAAAGCAAACATGACAATAAAAGTCCCATAATAATAAAAATCACAAGAATGCCACAAATAAAAAATACTTGACAAATAATTTTCTGTAAATTAAAAGGCAGTGGACACTATTGGTAATTACTCAAAATAATTATTAGCATAAAAACTTGTTTGGTGACGAGTAATGGGGAAAGGTTGATGGTATAAAACATTGTGAGAAACTGCTCCCTCTGAAGTGCCATAGTTTTCGAGAAAGAAGTAATTTACCACGAATTTTATTTCAAGACCTCAGATTTAGAACTTGAGGTCTCGAAATCAACCATCTAAACGCACACAACTTCGTGTGTCAGGGGTGTTTTTTCTTTCATTATTATCTCGCATGTTCGATGACCGATTGAACTCAAATTTTCACTGGTTTGTTATTTTATGCATTAGTTGAGAGATACACCAACTGTGAAGGCTAATCTTTGACAATTACACATAGTGTCCAACATCTTAGTTTTTGAGAAACAACACAGAACCTTGATGAAAGATAACAAGTTTTAAGAGAGTGCACAGAAAGTGCTTTTGGAAACTTGAAAGGTTGAAAAGTATACTTTGGGGGCTATTCGAAGCATCCAACCTGTGTTCTCATGATGGTTTGAAGCAGGGTCTTGATGGGGACTCAAGACGTTGTGGTCATCACTGCAGTTCTCATTGGACAGTTTCAGTTCAAATTCTACCGTCTTGGAAGCAAGGTGGTCTGCTCGAGTGTTCTGACCCTCTTCAAGAGCCTCCTATGATCTGAGGTAGTTGAAAAGTAATAAAATCAAGCATTTATAAAGCGTCATCTATTAAGTTAATGAGAGCCACAATGTTTAAGACAGTATGCTAACTTGTTGAAATACAACTCCCACATATACACAATCATTTTTCAAACATGCCAGAAACACCAAGGCAAACCCTTCTTTCCAAGATAGATACAATTGGGTTCTCTCACTAGCATTACACTCCACTCAAAGGACGGGCATTAAGTGTCTTTGGAAAAATGTGCAATTTAATTTAACTTTAGCGATACAACACCATCTTGGAATGGTTTTGAGAAATTGCACAAAAGTTACTTAGGAAATGATTTGAGAAGCATTTGGCTTTGCTTGAATAGAGAACAAAACATTTAGTTGTAAAAAATAACATCAGAAATTTGCAATGGCTGAAAAAATTGCCAACCCTCCAAAGCTTTGCAACATAATGTTTTACAAACTCGATAGGTAAATCTCTATTGAGTGATTTTTGGTTCTGAGAAGAACCGGTGGGCTCTTCTCAGACAGTATACTCTGTCCGTCAGGAGACTGCTGGACTCCAACTCTTGCTTATGCAGGTGAGTGGTAGCTGAAGATGCATATTGGAGCAGGAAGGATATGGTGAGAAGTCTGTGGTCCTACATTGCGCAAATCAATTGACTTCGGGTATAGAAGACCCTAAGTCTGGGGGAGACTGGTGATGAAGAGACTAGGTTCCTATTATCAAACTGACTTCGGGGTAAAATAACCCTAGGTCTGAGGGGGGACAATGAGGTGGTTCTTCAATCAGTGAATAGTCTGAAGAAGAAAAAAAGACACACATTAATCATTTCATCAAAAGTCATCTAGCAAGACATTGCATGGCTGTAATTTAACAATAATTACGACTATACAATTTCATCGTGAAATTGTATTGAGAGATTGTAAAGATGCTTTGAAAATGACTTGAGCAGTTCAACATGAACTAGAGATGATACCAAGAGATGCCACAAAACTGGACAACGGGAGTTTTTACCAAATATCAAAGGCACCACAAAATCAAATGAGAATACAAAATTCAGAGTACCAAGAATCATTTGTTGGTAAAAATTTTTGAAAGGGCTTGACAATACATTGGTAGTTTCAAGAAATCACACACCATTGGGTTGTGAACTTGTAGTGAATTGAAAATTTATTCAGCTTAAATTTAAAGTTTATTCAGCTTAGCAAGTTTTAAGGGACTCAACATTCTGCTTCCAGAGATAGCACAGTTGTGGCTTAAGAATAATACAAACTTAATAAAAGTTTATTCATAAATACCTCAGGCAGTCTCGCTATTCCTATTGGTGGAGAGTGGGGGTGTTTAAACAGTTGATAATAACCAGCTGGTGCTGTTTAAAACCGGTTGTTTTCAGATATGTTAAGCTCACAACTTGGTTCTCAGTGGTGATCAATCTCGCCGTGCATTTTTGGCCCATGAATACAAGGATGCATACTACTATTACGGCATTACTACTATGTGCATGCATGCATATCCGAAGATTTTCTCCGTCATAAAAATGCAGCACACGTACAAAGCTCAAGGAAAGGACATCGGAAAACGGATAAGTCTGACAGAGTGTCTTACTTTGTTACGCCTTTTAACCAAAAAGGCATTCATAAATGAGAATATAAGAGTAGCGACTCGTTCTTAAACTGCCGCTTAAAACCTTGCAGGGTTGTGGCCCTGCGATAAAGGCCTGAGCCGTATATCGCACGGCCACCACCTTGTTGATTTTAAAAGGCAGTTTAAGAACTCGTTGCTACCCTTTAATTCTCTTAATAAAATCACAAGTTCATAAAATGTGCATATAGGCCTACCTTCATAAGCGTCACTGTCATGGCCATCTTTGTTGTAGTACATTCAGTGATGTTCTTTTGTTCCAGTGGATATGCTTTCATCATCTGTGCTAGCAGCAGCCAACCCTGTCTAAGGACAGCCAGCATGGCAATCTAAATGAAATCAAAGCTTACATAACAATTTATATCACATAATAAAAATCACAAGAATGCCACATTTAGAAAAATACTTGAAAAAAAAATGATTTTCGGTAAATTTAAAGGAACACGTTGCCTTGGATCGGACGAGTTGGTCTATAAAAAGCGTTTGAAACCGTTTGTTATGAAATGTATACGGTTAGAAAGATGTTTTAAAAGTAGAATATAATGATCCACACAAGTATCCCTCAAAATTGCACGATTTTCTTTTTACGTCGCGAACTATCACGGTCGGCCATTTATGGGAGTCAAAATTTTGACTCCCATAAATGGCCGACCGTGTTATTGGACGAGGTAAAAAGAAAACCACGCAATTTCAAGGCATATTTGTGTAGATCATTGTATTCTACTTTTAAATCATCTTTCTAACCATACGCATTTTATAACAAACGGTCACAAAACGCTTTTCAAAGACCAACTCGACCGATCCAAGGCAACGTGTTCCTTTAAATAGGGCCCACTATCTAGTATTTGAGGAACAGCATAACATGAGTTTGGAGCTTTCCACATCACAACCAAAGGGGTGACCAATCCACACAAAGTCAAGCCAAACATTAAAGGGTCTGCATACAGTTGGTTTGAGACAATTTAAGAGAATTTAAGCACAAATGCAGCTTATAAAAATTTTGATATTTGAAAATCAGTAGGATGTAAGTTTTGAGGGACTGGACAAGTGTGCTTTTGGAAAATTGAAGGGTTGATACACAAAGTCTACTTAACGATTTCTTCAAGGGCAATACAAAGCATCCAACAAGTGTTCTGATGATGGTTAGAGTCCGTGTCTTAATGGGGAATTCACATGTCGTGTTCATCACTGCTGTTGTCATTACTCTGTTCTATTCAATCTCCACCATCTTGAAAACAAAGTGGTTCACTTAATTGTTCTGGCCCTCTTCAAGAGCTCCCATGATCTGAAGTAAGTAGGAATTAAGTAAACAAAACTTTCAAGAAAGTGCCATTACTTTTAAGCTTGAAATCTTTTCTGAATACATTTTTCTTTATTTTTTTAAGAATCAGATTTGCCTCTTCCATTTGTCAGGCTGAGGCCTCATAAATTAATGGCACAGTTTTATAATTAGATTGATTTGACTTCGAGAGAAAACACAAGTAAGAGTATTAACAATAGCACAAGCAATTTGAAACGGCTCAACAAAATGCCTACCCTCCGAAGCTTGGCAACATACTGATTTCCAAATTCATTAGGTGTTTGGGGTTCAGAGAAGAACCGGCGGGCTCAATATTTCAGACACTAATTATACTCTGTCCGTCAGGTTACTGCTGGACTGAGAAGAACCAGTGGGCTCATCAACGATTTCTTTGAGGGCAGTTTGAAGCATCCAACCAGTGTTCTGATGATGGTTAGAGGCAGTTTTCTTGATGGCAATGTCTACCATCTTAAAAATAAAGCGGTCCACTTGAGTGTTCTGACCCTTTTAAACACAATTAAATTTCAAAAGAAGGATCCCAAGAGAGAACAATATTAAGAGGGATATGACCTCAGTGCATGGGACAAGTTTTGCCTGATGAGACAAATTAAAGTTACGTTGCTTTGGTTGATACAGGATAAAACTTCAAGACTTACCCATTGAAGATAACAGTTGCTGTTACATTCATGAACCATAGGCCTAGTGGTTAGAGTGAAGCATTGAGTTTCTAGATAGCACATGGATAGCCTGCAGTGAGTTTTTAGACATGTTCCAAGTTGTTACACTTTCATCATCTGTGCAGGCAGCAGCCAACTCAGTCAAAGAAACAACCAGCATGGCAACTGAATTAAGAATTAAGAAGTACCTGACACTATCAAACACATTATTAAAAAGTGCAAGAATGGTAAGTTTTAAAAAGATGCAGTTGACAAAACAGTATCATTTTGTACATTTGTGAAAATTAAGAAATGGCACAATTGCTTGGGAAAACATTGTTTTAGGATAAAAAACACTAAGTTGAGAAGTTTTAAGGGACTGGGCATTTTACATATAGGGTTGGCTGATTATTACATTTGTTAACCTCTCAATCTGGTGTCCATTTCAAACAAAAACAATACAATCCTAACTTATAAGAAACACATTTTGTTTTTAAGAGTTGGGGGGGCATTGCTCCTGTGATTGCCCTTGTTAATTAATTTTAAAAGAATAATGCACCATAGAGTACAATTTTCAATATTGAGTTTGAAACAGAAGTGAGTTGAACTATCACTAGATAAGATTTTTTTGTTTAAGAATGGCACAAACTTTGGTAGAATTTCATAAATGACACAAAATTAGGGTCCAATTTCATTGCTCTGCTTACTGCCGAATTCGCCGCTTACGATCAAGATTCCCCCGCTTCACGCAGGCATTGAATTTCTGCACCAGCCTTGTAAGTGTAGAATGCCTAGTAACGTGGAGTACGCATGTGCAGAAGCCAAAATTCACCGCTAACACTTAAAATACGCTTCCGCAAGCGCCTATTTTGTGCTTACGTTTAGCAAGTCCATTAACTTGAGCACTGTTTGTGAACAACTTCGCGTACAAAACAATTTTGTTTAGTTGCAAGTGTCCGAGGACTGGAGCAGGTAAAAAAACAACAGAGAGATATTACCTCGGCCACCGTGACAAGCTTTGCTTGATGATAATTCAAACTTCAAGACTTGCTCATTGTAGATAATAGTTGCAGACACATGGATGAACTACAGTGGTTGGCGTGTAGCACTCGAGTTCCTAGACCTCACAACCTTTACAGTGACATGGATATCCTGCAGTGAATTTCTAGACATGTTCCAAGTTGTTAGACTTTCATCATCCATGCAGATTTGCAATTAAACTGCTGTTGAAAAGAATGGCACAAACTTTGGTTATTTCATATGATTGACACAAAATCAGCCTGGGAACAATTTAAAGGTGAAGAATATAATGATTTGGTTGCAAATGTCGGACTTAATAGGGTAAAAAAAAAACGGATATGGCCCCAGTGTATGGGACAAGTTTTGTTTGATGAGAAAAATTAACATTCAGTTTGGTAGATATTAAGCTTGGGCGATATCGATTTATTTTATTCACGATATATCGCCGACAATATATCGCGATATTCGATATAATCGTGATTAATGAAATTTGACATCATCAGTCTTAAAACTCCAAGTGAAAGTTGTAGAAGAGACAGTCCTAGTATAAGAGAGGTGTTCTAATGACATATTCTTCTGGTTTTACTCCAAATCTATGGGGTATCAGCTAGCAAATACATCGCGATATTTAATTGATATATCGATATATCGCAATTATCACGATTATCGCGATATATCACAATATATCGCGATATATCGCAATATATCGATATTTCGATTAAAACCAAATCCATCCGATATCGAAATCGTGTCCAAATTAATATCGCGATATTCGATAATATCGTGATATCACCCAAGCTTAGTAGATATGGGATAAAACTTCAAGACTTACCCGTTGAAGATAACAGTAGCTGTCACATAGATGACCTACATGTATAGTTGTATAGTGGTTGGAGTGAAGCAGTGAGTGAGTGTGACAAATAGATGACCTGCCGTAGCTGGAGAGGAGCAGTAACTGTGCTATCGCTTGGATAAACTGCAGTGGTAAAGATTAGTAGCATTGAGTTTACTAATTGGCATCATATATTACTGCAAATAGTTATATAAATTATCACACAAGCACGAGTGGAATACAGAAAAAAAAACGCTTCTGCGTCTCATTTCCAACAAGGCTGAAGGCCGAGTTGGATATGGGTAGCAGGCGCGCTATATTTTTCCATGAGCGAGCGTGTTATATTGTATTTATCTTCAAGCAAACTTTATGCGTGACATAGAACGCACAAGATGCGCAGGTAGTGATATAAGCTGTGCAATATAGGTTTAAATCACCACTCCTTTCTGAAAACCTGATTACAGGATTAGCGCGTACTTGAAGATAATAGTCTTTGAATTGCATGTTTTATGTACATCATCATCATGGAAACACGGTTTTAAAAAAATTGTAAAACCTAAACATACATGTATCCAACAAGGCTGAATGAAGGCCGAGTTGGATATGCGTAGCAGACGCGCTATCCTTTCTGTATTTCCACGAGCGAGGGTGTGATATTTTTGATATCTTCAAGCAAACTTGACGCGTGACATGGAACGCAAAAGATGCAGGTAGTGATATTAGCCGTGCAATAGAGGTTTAAATCACCACTCCTTTCTGAAAATCTGATTGGAGGATTAGCGCATACTTGAAGATAATAGTTTCTGAATTGCATGTTTTATGTACATCATCATTATGGCATCAAAGGGAACACAGTCATACATACATACATACATCAAATCAGCATTTCTATGAGACGCTTTTTTTCCATGGGTAGAGGCCTCAGATGACGCATCAAAGAAGTTTAAACTTAAGATGTAGAAATGTAAAGTGAGTCATAAATAGTGTCTTGAATTGTCAAAGTGAATGACACAAAATCAGCTTGGGAACAATTTAAAAGTGATTTTTTTTTTTTTTTACAAATGTCTGATGAAGTAAAAAGAGTGATTGCCCTGCTCAAGGCAGTCGAATTATTCACTTTGAAAAAAGACCGCCGCTGTGAAAGCCCACCCCCTATACACTTTGCGTAAAATGTGTGTACCAGTCAACATCGCACAACACGATGCCCCCTGTACGCTATCCATCCACATGTGTCGGGCGTTAGGCCGACAGCCTTGTAGGGTCTGTGTTGAAGCCACTGACCTCACTATAATAAGCGCAGAAGATCTCCAACGATCAACTCATTACCATAATGCTCGCGAAGGACAAGACCCCATTGGTCAGTGGTGGAATTCATGTTAACATCACACCACCACAACGGCTGGACGCCAAGCAAGCATGATAGGGTCCAAAGGTCATGATAATAATAATAATAATCTAAGCATTTATATAGCGTTCTTATACAAAAAAAGTACCACAACGCTTTACAACAAAATAACAAGCAATTAAAGGCAGAATTGTCAAAGACTGGCCTTCACAGTTGGTGTATCTCAACATAAGCATAAAATAACAAACCTGTGAAAATTTTAGCTCAATCAGTCATCGAAGTTGCAAGATAAAAATGAAAGAAAAAAACACCCTTGTCACACAAAGTTGTGTGCATTTAGACGGTTGATTTTGAGACATCAAGTTCAGAGGGAGATGTTTCTCAATATGTTTTATACCATCAACCTCTCCCCATTACTCGTCACCAAGAAAGGTTTTATGCTAATAATTATTTTGAGTAATTACCAATAGTGTCCACTGCCTTTAAATATTAACAATACATAAGGGAAGTGTGTGATTGGACGTCAAAATGAATAATTATTTTGCTTCACATCCTGTGTTGCTTGATAGGTCTGATGAAAGATAAACATATATTCATGAGCTGCATACTAGCCTATATCCGAGATCCCCTCCCCCCATTTTTTTCCAATATTGGAATTTTTGTCATGAAGTTACAGACCCGACAAGGCTGTCAGCCTAGTGGACGACTTGTGCACAGTAGTCGTACAGTGCGTGTGAGCAATGTGACAGTATATAGGGTTGGATCGTGCGATGTGATTACACGCGCTAAGCACAGTGTATAAGGGTGGGTTTACAGTGGCGTCTTTTCGGAGTGAATAATGCGACTGCCTTGAGCAAGGCTACAGAAAGATATGAACTTGTTTGATGAGAGAAACATGGGATAAAACTTCAAGACTTACCCATTGAAGATAGTTGCCTTCACAGGATGACCTAGTACAGTGTTTGTAGTGAACACAGATCCTTTTACAGTAACATGGGTGGCTTGCAGTGCGAGTTTCTAGACATGTTCCAAGTTGCTTTAGGCTTTCATCATATTCTGTATGAAAGATAAACATATGTACATGATATAAACAACCACGTGATTAAAAATCAGAAGACTAGTGACTTTTTTAAAGACAGTCAATAAATTATAGTGAGAGTTCGAAAATATAAACTTCGCAAGTTTTGGGAAATGTATTATGATAAACATTTACTGTTGAGAGAAGCGCGGACGCTGGGATACAGTTTGTGAGTGTAAACAATCTTTGATATGAACCAGTAAATTGAACCTAGCTGTGAACGCAATCGCTGCTTTAGTATAGCTATGATATTTTACAGATGAGGCTTTATCTATTTTGGATTGGAAAAAAAAATAAGTTTATGTAATGTCATATCATACCCCAGAGTTGCAAACACTTGAGTTGCGAAAAAGTAACATGCAGCGATCGCTATGTTTCATACAAACTATATCGAACGAACAAACAAACGACGTGCAGTTGCATTGCATGCAGAAAAAATCACCACAGTGAATAATTGCCGTCGCATCCCACACACGTGAGGCCTGAAAAAGCGGCTGAACTAATTTCTACAAAACAACTGTAGAATGTATGCGGTATAAGATGCCTTGGTATGCGTGACGTCATAGTAGGCAAACAGTACGGTTTATGGGATCGTAAAGATGAAAGTACCTAAATATGACGATCTAATATTTGCTTGGGAACAATATTTAAGGATTAAAAACATTTGGTTAAGTAGTTCTGAGGGACCTGCGACGTAATAGATGGTACGACATTGGCATACAGATTGAGAGTTGGAACAAAATCAATTATTGGCAAGTCTTTGATTGAGAACTGGGGTATTATGCAGCGGGAAAATAATTATAAAATGACATGATCCACTTCTGAACAATTACGGAGCTAATTATCAGTACATTGGCAACATTTTAAGAAATAGACAACATGAGCCTAAAAAACAATTAATTAATAAAGCATAACATCGTTAAAGGATTTGGGTACTTTTTCATAATGTCCACAGATTTGAAGATAATGGTAGTGGAAAGCTTTCAAATATTACTAACTGAGGTTCTTGAATTTTTGAGTAATGACTAAAACAAGTTACAAAATAATTTTCGTCTCAGGAAGACGACAATTATTTTAGCATGTAAGGTCCCACTCATATAACCAGTTATGATATTATCATGTAAATCTGTGGACATTCTGTTTTGTGTTAGGAAAAAGTACGTCGACCCTGATTTTAGATTGTATAATAGATGTTAAATTTCCATAGGGGACAAGAATATTAATTTTTGTTTTGTTTTACCCATACACTGATGTGTGTTAGCACTGTATACTCAGTACTTTCCCGAGTCCTGTGGAAAAAAACCCAGGCATATATGACTCAGGTGGGATTTGAACCCCTCGACCCTTGCAATTCTAGAGCAATGTCTTATCAACTCTTATTGAGATTGCCCGGTAGCTAAAGGCAGTTCGATCCTATGTTTTTGGCAGCAGGTACGCAACGATATATATGATAGATGTTAAATTCGCATCGGGGATACAGAATATTAAAATATATATGTTTTTTTTTTACCTATACACCGATGTGTGTTAGCACTGTATCTCGGTAGTCTAGTTGGTAGGACATTGCTCTAGAATACACCGATCCATTAAGCCAGGCCCAATTATCATTGACCAATCACAACCGCGAAATCTAATCACCATTTGAACCGTTTGGTGATCTTTGCACTAATAGTGATCGGGTTTCGCGGCTGTGATTGGTCAACTGGTAAGGAGGCGGGGCGTAATGGATCGGTCTATTGCAAGGGTCGTCGGTTCCAATCCTACCCAAGTAACTTGCCTGTGATTTTTTTTCACAAGACTCGGGAAACACTGAGTATACATTGCTATCACACATCGGTGTATGGGTAAGAACAACCAAAAACAGTTATTCTTTATCCCCAATGTAATCTTAAAGACAGTGGACACTATTGGTAATTGTCAAAGAACAGTCTTCTCACTTAGTTTGTCTCAACATTATATATAATGCCTAAAATAACAAACCTGTACAAATTTGAGCTTAATCGGTCGTCGAAGTTCTGAGATATTAATGAAAGAAAAAACACCCTTGTCACACAATTTGTATGCTTTCAGATGCTTGATTTTGTGACCTCTAATTCTAAATATGAAGCCTTATAATCAAATTCGTGGAGAATTACTTCTTTCTCGTAAACTGTGTTACTTCAGAGGGAGCCGTTTCTCACAATGTTTTATACTACCAACCTCTCCCCATTACTCGTTATCAAGTAAGGTTTTATGCTGATAAATATTTGAGTAATTACCAGTAGTGTCCACTGCCTTTAACAACTATTATATATCGTTGCGGTACCTGCTGCAAAAACATAGGATTCAAACAGCCTTTCGGTACCGCGCAGTCTCAAATGTCTAGTTGGTAAGACAATGCTCTAGAATTGCAATGGGTCCTGGGTTCGAATCCCACCCAAGCGAGAAATAGCCTATGCCTGAGATTTTTTTTTCACAGGACTCGGGGAAAGTACTGAGTATACAGTATTGATATGCATCTGTGTATGGGTAAAGAACGCACAAACAAAAATAATAATTTTAGATTGGCAGGTCTGTAAGTGACAGGATACAAATGAGCAAACAACAAAATATAATAAAATATATTTGTTTTTGAAATGTGCTTGAGTCAATTCCCAGATGTCACAACACTGGCTTCACTGAACAAGTTATCTGTTAATTAAAAACTCTTCGGGTTTGGAAATTCTGAGGTACTGAATGAGTCCAGTTTAAGACAATTTCAACATTCAGCAAATTTTGATAGACTGGTCCGGGAAACATGTTATCATTGGTGACATGTAAAAGATGAGTGTTTTTGAGAGTTGGGCAAAAATTTGGATACAATGTGATAGTTGAAGAAAAAAATCATTAGGTAGGCAAGTCTTTTAAGGAATGGTACAGCATGCGCGGGGAAAGTAAACATTACAACATCCATTTGTGAACAACCGAGAGCTGAAATGTCAGTACCTTTGCAACGTTTAGAGAAATATGGCCTAAACAACATGAGCCTCAAGAAACATCAAATAAATAAATCACTTCATCGGTTATAATTTGAGCATTGAGAATTTTGGCAGGTTTGTATACAGGTATATGGATAAGAATTAGCACAAAAACAAACTCTGTATAACAACAGTCTTTAATTTCACCAGGTGTTGGATGGGTTGGACGAAGGTCCTTTAGTCCGAAGGTTCATTAGTCCGAACGTTTGATAGGTCCGAACGAACAAATTCCCGGTGGTTTATTAGTCGGAAAAATAAAAAGGGTTCGATAGTCCGAAGGTTCATTAGTCCGAAGGTTCATTGATCTGAAAGTTCACTGGTCCGAAGCTTAATGGTTGTACGAATAGTCTGAATCGACGATCGAAGCTTATTGTCGATTTGAACTATCGGACCTTATTGTCAATTCAGACTATCGAACCTTGGAACTATTGAACCTTCGGACTATAGAACCTTCGGATTCACTAACGAACCTTTGGACAAATGAACCTTCAGACTAATGAACCTTCGGACCATCGAACCTATGGACTAACGAACCTTCGGACCATCGAGCTGTAATCAAGTGCATCTTGAAAACATAGATAGATTTCTATCACATCCACAACTCGTGACGACTGTTATGATCGACTAAAACGGGGAACTTACGGTTGTTACCTTGGGCCTGGATCATGGGCTGGTGGTGCGTTTTTTCACTGTATGCAGCAACACTGGCACATGACACTACTACACTGTTGTCCAAATGAGCGATTGAGAACCCAATCTTTTTGCAGGACAACTAGAGCTCCATGCCTTGGCGCTGCTACAAAGAAATACCGTGGCAAAACCCTAATTACCGCGCCGAGTGTCGTCCTCCTAGTTCTGAAATGTTGTCTGGGTGCACTGATTCAACTTTCGAAATTCCAACCTTTTCCCCAATGTGTGTCGAACGTTAACAAGGTTGACAGCTCTCTATGGGTGAAAATAAAGTAAACAATGGGGAAGAGGTTGTCACGATCCCCGCTCGCTCCATCGCCGAGCTGAAGCTAGCCGCGTTTCTGGCCCAATTTTCTACCACCAGCTGACCGTGTATAAGGTTAGGGAAACTAGAACACATGCAGTTTAAGACGGTGTAGTTTTTGCCTCCCATCCTTTCCAATTAGAACGATTATTTTTAATCCTATCTCGGGTAAGGACGAGTTCGTCCTACGTGTTTTGGTTAGGAAAAGTTTGATGAAATTGACGGCAGGTCAATTCCAAATGGTTGACTTTAGAACACAAAGTGACAACAGACGTACAAGGTATCTTTCAATGGGTGCATTCGATTGGCTTCCCTGGGTCATCCCCGGTCTTAGTTGCGATAACGTAACCCTCCTGCCGACGGCGCCGTCGGCAGGAGGGTTACGTTATCGCAACTACCCCGGTCTGCCCCGGTACGTTAGAATAGCTTTCGACGTCATTCCAGGGGCTCACCCAGGTCAGCGCTCAGTGCCGGCCCTGCTTGTGGAGTACTGGCCCTAGGTAAACGACCAGTACGAGAGTGGTGAGAGGTCGCTCGTTTAGGTCTTGTCTGGGGCTCACCCGAGTTAGCACCGCGGGGTAGACGCAGCAAGCTAAACGAACGCAGCACCTTATGTTGTTTTGCGTAGCTCAGGGCAAGAGCGCATTCAACACTGGCTTGGGCTTTTAGGCTCTGTTTGATGCTGGAACATCCTGATTTAAAGAAGCACCCCCATTCTCACATAATGAACTGGAGCAGGTGGATACAAAATGTTACAATTATGACTAAGAGTGAATGGATAGCAACTCCACTATTAAAGGCAAAGTATACACTATGTATCATTTTGCTGGCTGCCATAGTGCTGCATCCACAACCACAGTGGATGATATTAGTCAGATGGTAAGAGGGTTGACCGTATACTGTGTATGCATTCACCACATAATATCATACTGCAGGCTGGCGCAGTGTACCTTTTACTCACAACCACAGTGTATGATATTGAATGGTCAGACAGTAGGAGGGTTGACTGTATACTGTGTATGCATTCACCACATCATACTGGAGGCTGGCACAGTACCTTTTACTCAAAACCACAGTGTATGATATTGAATGGTCAGACAATAGGAGGGTTGACTATGTACTGGTTATTCATTTCACCATACTACATAATATATTGCAAGCTGGTGGTGGATCTAACACTTAAAACCATGGATGATTTTGAACGGTCGGACAGTAGGAGAGTTGACTGCAATTGTGGTGAATGCATACACAGGTATGCATTCACCACATGATATCAAATTGTAGGCTGACGTAGTTCATTTATCACTTAAAACCATTGTTGATATTAAATGGTTAGACAGTAGGAGGGTTGACTGTGTACTTGACACTGATTTATGACACTATGCATCTTAGGCTTGACACTAATGACTTGTATTTGACACCAACCACTGTTCTTTTTATTTCAGGGGGTTACAGAGAATAGACAGTATAACAAAAGTCTCCAATCTACGCACACTTCTCAGAGAGTCTAAATGGACTGTCAACTTTACATGCTTATAGGTAGGCTAGCTATTCCCCTTCTATAAAGCTTCGAAAGAGAGCACAGTTGCAAAAGTTACTTAAACCTGGATGGTAATACCTGTTTTCTTTTGCTGAGTAAGATTTGTCTGAGCTTAGAATATTTCTTTTTACTATCCCAAGTGTTGTGTTAGACATAATATAAAAGAACCCTATCAAAAAGAGAAGGGGTTCGCCTCTGTGTTCATTGCTGTGGCTGCTGTATGCCCCATAGCACCTTGTAAACCCTTATAAGGTGCTACATAATTGGGTCTTAGAAGTCATCACTACAATAACCTATCTTTCTAAAAGTTTGTATATACTCAGCGCCTTGAGTACCTTGTTTGGTAGATACATGCGCTACATAAGACTTTGATATTATTATTATTATTATTATTATAGCTTTCTTTGCCATGGACTCATCATGTTCGGATGGTTGATCAGAGTGCGGGTTCAAACCTTTATCGTAAAACTTGGGTCCTTGAGCAAGGCAAAACCATAGTTGCTTCTTTTCACCCAGGTGTATAGTATATATTTGAATCTGTGAGGCTGAGACAGTATAAAAACAGCTATAAAACCCTATAATTTCATCTGTCCTGACTGTTATAATTGTTGTATTCCTTTCCAGGCATGTAACAGTCTGAATTGGTTCATTCCTCAATCCTCTGTTCTTGAGATGAGAATGAATGCTATAGAGAGAATCAAATACTACAGCAACATGGTGACCGAACATTAAGGTAAGACACATAATATGGGTTGCTTCTCCTTGCCCAGGAGTAAATGGCCACCCTACCTCCATGGGCCACCTGCGAGTGATTGTTTATTTCATTGATTTATAGGCAAACTGTCTCCCTGTTTGGGGATGCTGCATACTCCTAAGGAGCTGTGATGGGTTAAGGAATTTTAAAAAAGTGATAATAATAGTGATATAATTATGGGTGATGGTTATATTATTATTAAGAATACCACCTTGGGTTCACTACAATATTCAAACTTCCTCTATAAATCTTCACTCATCAGCCACAGCATATCTGAAATTAGCTCCTGTTCCTTGTACCTATACATTTGATTCGCTACGGTAAAAACAGCCTTCTCCGTTTGTGTCCCCAAACTTTGGAACAATCTCCCCATCATCATCTGCGATTCTCTGACAGTGAACACATTTAAAATAAGATTGACAACTCACCTTTTTATCTCATGATTGTTTTTTTGTTTTTTTTGATACCATGTTTTTTTCTCAAAGGCTTAGAGACACAATGTATGTATGAAGCGCTATGTTTGAAGCGCTATATAAATGTAAATAGATGTTAATATAAATGTTGTACTTATAATATTACAATAGGAAGTGTAGTGTCTTTGACTTTGTATATCTCTCAAATACGCTCTCGGTTGTCAATATTTGTATATTCAGCTTATTACTCTGTTTCTACTTTCCAGGTACATCACCAGATTCAGAATGGCCACAGAGTGGTGCAGTTACAGTGGAGGATGTATCAGTACGCTTCGCTAAGACTCTGGATCCAGTCCCAAGTAATACCTCTCTGAATATTAAACCTGGGCAAATGCCACGCCCCCCTGATTACCTCATCACTAAGAGGGTGTCACACACCCACTCATTGATCGCTTCGTAGATGAGACCGATAGATTATGACGTTAGAACCTCTACACTTCTCCCTTTACCTCACAAATGCTCAAGAGACAAAAAGAAGAAGTCATCAATAGAGGATCAAGATTCAAGGAACACATTGCTTTGGATCGGTCGAGTTGGTCTTTGAAAAGCGTTTGCAAACGTTATGTTATGAAATGCATAAAAATGGTTGGAAAGATATTTTTAGAGTAGAATATAATGATCCACGCAATATTTATATAGGTATCGGAAGGTGGTGATAATTTCAGCATGGGTGAGCGGCAGTTGTTCTGTTTGGCTCGTGCCTTTTTCAGGAAGTCTCATATTCTTATCCTGGATGAAGCAACTGCATCTATTGACATGGGAGATGGTGAGCTCGAAGAAAACCTTACAAATTTTTATTTTAAAATAAAATTAGTTTGTATAAGAAACACGTTCCTGTCAGTGAGTTATTGCAATCATACTACCCCAAAAGCCATGGCACCCAATACCTCTTGGTGATAGATGGCCTAAAAATGAACAGTCTTGTAAAAGCCTACATGAAGGTCAGCCTTTGTACACAAAAATTTTTCTACTTTTTTGTTGTAACACCGAGAACTGTCACATATTGCTAAAGGCCAAATATCATGTCAGGGCCTAAGAGCTGCTTAAGTAGGAAATACAGCTGAAGAATGTTCTGCTTAGCATAAAGGAGCAGGATGCCAGTCATAAAATGTACATTCAAGTGGCATAATATTTTGGTTGGTAACCTTATTCTAGTATGCATAATTAATTTATGATAAGCTTTTTTTGTGACTAAGCAGCTCTGTGAAATTGTGCCCACTTGTATGCTCAGTGGGTGTGGCCATGATGACCAAGTGTTATTTGACACTCTGTATTGGTATTTAATTGATAAAACATGTTGTGTAAGTGTGATTGTCAACAGATTAGTCTGCACTATGCAGCACTGATTACCAGGTGTAATAGTATGACTTGTGTCATGGAGTAATTTGTTATACGCTTATGACTGAAAGTAGGTCACATGTGCTGAACTAATGCATTTTTTGTCTCAGTTGCTCTAGTGTTGTACTTAAATAATAATAAAAATGATAACTTATAAAGCGCACAAATCCACAGAAGTGCTCATGGCGCACTTGTAATACTTGTCTATTTGAGCGTTGAGGTATTTTATTTGTTTCAATGTTTAAAGGCACTGTACAACTTTGGTAGATGCAAAGACCCATATTTTTACTTTGTGTGTCCAAACAATTGTATGAAATATCACAGTTGGAAGGGATTAATGAAATACCCATGTTGCATGCATTTGTGTGCTTTCAGATGCCTAAAAAGGCTTCAGGCCTTAAGTCTTTTTAGTTTTTAGTGGAAATTACTCTTTATAAAAACTATGTTACTTCAGAGGGAACCTTTTTTCACAATGTTGTATACTACCAACAACTCTCCATTGCTCATTACCAAGTAAGTGTTTTTTGCTAACAATTATTTTGAGTAGTTGCCAAAAGTGTCCAGTGCCTTTTAACACCTTTTGAAACTAAATGACGGGTCACAAAGGAAGTTTTGTCAAATCCACGTTGGTGCTTCGTGCAGGTGATCACAAAAACAGTTATCTATGGCTGATGAAAGGGTCAAGTGTGTAATAATTTTGCGTGTTCTATCATTACATACATGCAGGAAGTGTCAATGAATCCATTTTGTGTTGATGAGAGATGGACATCTGGCCCAAGTGTTAATGTTATTGATTGAAGTCATTGAGAACCACTTGAGTATGTTCAATCAATCCTCAATGAGTAAATGGTGCACCAAACAATACCAGGGGCAAACCACAACTTTTGTAATATATTTTATAATTTTATTCTGGGGGTCATGCAATTAAAGTGATGATCACCTGAGCTTTGATCTAATTTGAAAAAGTTTTTTTGAGGCTTTAAAGGTTAGGTTCTATTTAGCATCATGGTTAATAGAGAGATGCAGTTAAGGATCGTATGCGGACATTTTGTGGTTTCCTAAAAAACATTACTCCAAAATGTTTAAAGGCAGGGGACGCTATTGGTAACTACTCAAAATAATTTTTAGCATAAAACCTTACTTGGTAACGAGTAATGTGGAGCTGTTGATAGTAAAAACAGTGTGAGAAACGGCTCCCTCTGAAGTAACGTATTTTTCAATAAAGAAGTAAATTTCCACAAATTTGATTTCAAGACCTCATATTTAGAATTTGAGGTCTCGAAATCAAGCATCTGAAAACACACAACTTCGGGTGACAAGGGTATTTTTTTCTTTCATTATTATCTCGCAATTTCCGATGACTGATTGAGCTCAAATTTTCACAGCTTTGTTATTTTATGCATATGTTGAGATACAGCAAGTGAGAAAACTGGTCTTTGACAATTACCAATAGTGTCCATGTGTCTTTAACTTCTTAAAATACACGATAACTTATTGAAGTAGATCAATGGGCAAAGATAATAAGCATACACAACTGGGCTAGTAATAGAAAAACAAAGTAATCTCAGCTGTGAATAAAAGCGTTTATTTCCATTGAACTAATAATATTTAACACAAGAAGGTATAAAGCACAGTGAATAAAATATACCAGGAAAAAAAATACTGTATTGTACACCAGTAAATAGTGTTCATGATGGTCATGATGTACCTGCTAATTTCTCCCTGTAAAAAAGTTGTAGCCTTTTTGGAGAAAACTCCACTAGATCAAAGTGTACATGTACATAGGATGCAATGGTTGGTGAGCGTGCAACATTGTTTTTTAACAGTTATGAAACTAGTACAGGCCCGCCCTGACCAAACAAGCTAATTCCTGGAACTCTGACAATTGGCAGATAACTGACCAGTACAAAGATCAAGAGGCTGAAATCGTTTGACGGTAGGCAGGTCTACCCCCCCCCCCCAATCAAGCATTATAATGAAGTATGAGTTAGGGGTTTGGTTGCCTCTGCAATCTTTAGATCTCCTTCAACATTTTTACTACAATTTTGGTAATTGTAAAATATAACTATAATGCAAAAAGTGCTTTTAAAACTTACTTGACAACTGTATAGCATTAAGTGTTTTGCCAATGCATTTCTACAACAAGCAGGTGCATATACATGTACAAGTAATGTAGACTTAACCAGTGCAATTGGAATGTCAATCTATAAAAAATATATATACATGTACAGTATAAAGATTCTTATTCTGGTTTTAAGTGCGTGCACAAGGAGTTTGGCAAAAGCCTCTATGTGTAAGGCACATTAAAGTGTTTAAAAAGATTATTGTAAGACTAACTCGTTGAGTTTTTTATTCTTAACCTTTTACCTTTATCATGCAACCAGCATGGTCAAGCATCCTCTATACCATAGCAATTAAGACTATGATTTGTGATAAGTTAAATACACGAAACCCGACTTTTTTCCCCCCATTTGAGCCTCACTATGGTGAAGCCGTATCCGAATTGGTCAGCTATGGCTACAATTGTTGCTAAGGGCATTGCTACTAAGGAACTTCCTATAACTTCAATGCATGATGACGCAGTGATCAAGCCGCAGTGATCAAGCCGCAGTAATCAAGCTGTAGCCATCAAGCCAAAGCCATAGCTGCAGCAGCCAATTTGAACACGGTCTAACTCTGATTTGAATGTGAGAAACAACATGGCAACACCATCGTTTCAGATAGAAACTCACTCTTAATGATTGAAACTAGGAACATAATCATCTGCAGTTTGTTTGTTTGTTTGAATGATCTTCCCATCAAGGGAACTCGGCAAACTCCCACAAAGGATAATAAACACCAAGCTGGCACCGGCCAATCTCTCTCACACAAACATTGGTTTAACGTCTATGATTTTAAATACACATATCAAGAAACTATGATTCAGTATGAAACTCCCACAAAAGATAATTTGGGTGAGTTTCAATCTATAACATTTAGACAGCAACATAATATATACTGGTATTACAAATGTAAAATGTTATCTAACAATATTAAGTAATCCCAAAATAACAACAAACAAAATCAATTCAAACTTAAGTAGTAAAAAGTTACAATCATTCGTTTTATATTAATTATTTCCTCAAAGAAACAAAACCTTCAATCATTTTCCTGGAATTTTGTTTACTCTACTTGCCTTAAAAAATAAACGAACAAACAAAAATAAATAAATATGATACACTTCTCCTTACGCATTTCTTGTAATGAATATCTAATGCCGACATAATATTTGTCCCACTTCTAGACAACAACAATTGTCCTTTTTGTCCATTAAAAAAAAAATCATTCACTTTAAATTGACGTGTGTCCCAATAAAAATAAAGACACCATTCCAACAGTGCCCTTTCTCAGACCATGTGGGTGGTTCAGCTATTCATATATATTTTTTTGTCAAGATACAAGGTCTATTCAAACTGCCCAAGCAAACAAGAACTTTGAAACATAAAAACCCCAGATAAAGGATTCTTCTATTTACATAAAGACTGGAGGTCCTGGCTGTTCTACAGAATTTCACCACTCATAAGTCGGAATCCGTGACAAAGGAGTACAAAAAATGTATCCAAACGATTTATGACGCAACTGTAAAGCATGGGTGTGTTGCCCTAGTTTTAGTGCGCATACTTATATAGGCCTATAACCTGCATGTACATTTCACAAATTGAGGCAACTTCTTCATAGGGGACCTAAAGTAAATGCCATTTGAATTGTGCTTATCTTTTATAAAGATTTCATTATGTTAAAAAGGGATACAATTATATGTCTATCAAAGAATATCGGCTGAGACTTGTGGAGAAAATTATACAAACTAAACTGTCATGTGTGTGCAATAAAGTCATAACTTCATTCTATACCAATCTAAACCCTTATTGGTTAGAGGTTTCGACTAGTACCAGAATTATTTCATTATTTAAAAAAATTTTTAAACTAGTCCAATATATACACATTAGTACTGAATCTGCATGCTTTCAAAGGTTACTGGTACCATGTTAAGGTTTTAATCTTTGAGAAGTTCACTCATTAATTATTTATGAAAAAATGGTTTAAATCGCATACAATGCTTGGTGAATATTTGTGGGTCTTCATAAGTGTTGATTTAAGTGCAGGACGTGACCGACACAAAAATATGAACAAACGGGCCATGGAAAGTGAGTGGAAAGAAGGAGCATTTCAAAAGGTTTTTTTTCCACACACATCTTGAAAATATCAAGAACTTTTGAGATGAGAACTCTCTTTTCGGACCTTTCTGTATCTAGAGAGCAGTATTCTGTATCCATATCTACAGAATGACCTTATTCTTTATCAATATCTACGGAATGACATTCTGTATCCATATCTACAGAATGACTTGAGTGGGTTTGACTGACCTGCTCCGTATCTACAGAACAAAATTCTGTATCCATATCAACGGAATAACATTCTGTATCCATATCTACAGAATGACATCATGAGTGTGCTTGTTACCTGACTTGCTTGACTTCCCTGACTTACTAGAGATCCCACTCCTGGTGCTATCCCTTTCATCGTCCCCGTCAACCCCACCAGACCGACTGCTGGAGTGGGCGGATTTCCTCTCGCTGCGTGGTTTCACCGTGGAGTACAGACCATCGGGGGACGTGTCCGAGCCGTCTCGCCTGTTGACTGAACTACCTCCATTTGACCTGCTGTGACCCCTGTCAGATGAGGTGTGCCCGCTGTGGTTGCTGCGTCGATCAAGGGAACCAGCCCCTCCGTTCTGATGAGTTGTGGAAGGGTAACCGGTCTGGCCGGAAGCTGTTGGATAGCCGCTGACTGAACCCTTCTTTTTGCCATTGGAATAGTTACCTGTAATGGTTTAAATATAATAACAAAATAGAGATTCAAAATTACTCTTTTTATGGAACAGGAACCCATTACTTCAGCATAACACTGGAAGATGAATTCTTTCTCGAAAACTACGTTACTTCAGAGGGAGCCGTTTCTCAAAATGTTGTATACTACCAACAGCTCCCCATTACTTGTTACCAAGTAGGGTTTTATGCAAAAAATAATTTTTTTAGTAATTACCAATAGTGCCCACTGCCTTTAAGAGGATGCTCAAACTATGTAAAATGGTTCATAAATTGCATTCAAGCAGTTTTATGACTTTACAATTGAGAGCCTCATAAACATTGTACACTATAAAAAAAACTCTGCACACAATTATTCTGGACCTGTGTTGTTTAGAGTGCAACAGACTAGGCATTAAGCCATCTCTGCTACACATTAGTAATTTGAAATAAGAGTAAATCTAAATCATTGCGGTACCCACTGCTAAAACATACAATTTAAAGCCATTATACCCTTTCGGTACAGGAAAAAACAAAAAAGTTCACAGATTTACAAATAATTTACAGGGCTTACAGAAGGTAATGGTGAAAGACTTCTCTTGAAATATTGTTCCATAAAATGCTTTACTTTTTGAGAAAACATTAAAACAATATAAATTCTCGTTAGCGAAAATAACGGATTTATTTTAAACACATGTCATGACACGGCAAAACGCGCGAAAAAACAAGAATGGGTTTTCTCCCGACTCCGATAACCGATTGAACCTAAATTCTCACAGGTTTGTTATTTTATATATTAGTTGTGATACACGAAGTGTGGGACTTGGACAATACTGTTTACCGAAAGTGTATAATGGCTTTAAACTGCATCTATAACCACCAGGCTACATGTAGCTCTGTGGTGTAGTAGTGAAACATAGCAAGTCAAAGGTCACAGGTTTGAATGATTTGCCTGTGGCCTTTTTATCACAAAACTCAGGTAAAAAATTCGTATCAAGTGCTTTACACACACTGGTGGGCCTACAAGGTTTCTCGATTCAAAATTAACGTCTATAACATTTTAAAATATATCTTCTTCATGTTTTGCTCAATTTAAATGTTGCTCTAATATTGTGACAAATATGGTCAATTTTTCAATGGGCCATGTACTACATGATGTATATACACAGTAGTGGTCAGCGCAAGTCTTTGTTCGCTATTCAAAACATGTACAGGACACCTTCCAAGGCTGATGAGCCTATATGACCTAGGAAAGCGTCAACTGGGCTGAGGCTATTTTACTAAGAGAGGCTGAATGTCGGTCAAATTAGCATAAAACAACTATAATGAGGTCAGAGTGACGGATGGGCATCTTTTACTGAGATCGAAGAGAAATGCTGAGTGAATAATTTGCTAAAAATAGTTAACGGACTGATGTAATAATGAGCTAAAATACAAAAACCACAAACCACACAAGCCCCTTTTCAGTTCCCCTTGTGGCTTATTGTGTGATATTTATAATGAGAAGAACAACCATAAGGTTCAGCCAACACTTGGTATATTCTTTTATGAGGGCTCGGGCCATTTTCATTTTGCCCCAAAACAAATCTAAGCCATTTTGAGGTATGGCAAACACAATACTATAACTATTGGTTTTATCTGAACATACATACATGTATATCCACCAAAACCTAACAGTGAAATCCCATAGTTTCCACCATTTTTCAAAAGTTTTGAAGGGTGACCACAGCCTGTAGACCAGAAGCACCAGGTATTGGGCAGAAATGACCTCCTTGAAAGTCATGGTCTGCCCACTCAACACTTGTGTGTGTACAGGCTTCCAGCATTCCTATACTAATACTCAAAACTGCTACAGACGTTATATTTCCGTTCCTATGCTCACAGCCTACGCATTCCAAGTGAACAATGAGCAGCCATAACTGCTATTCATATGCAAAAACCATGCACAACATTTCCCCTTGAACTTTGGCAAAGACAAATAAAGGAATCGCGGTCCTCCCTGATCCACTCTCTGGTGTTTTAAGATCAAGGTCTGTTAGACTCTATTCAAGTCTCGTGTTATGATTTCTAGTGTGAACTACCAGATATAATAACCATGATAATGGGAGGGTCATCTCTGACATCATTGATTGCTTTATAATAGCGTGAAAAAGAAGTGTGTGATATACATTTGTAGATGTAGCGATCTGTAGCATACAGGGCCAAATTTCATTAAGCTGTTAAGCAGAAAATACTGCTTGGCGAATTACTTTGCTTAGCAAACATTGATTTGGGTACCAGCTAAAACAATGCAAACTGAATACAGTTTGGGCTTGTAACCTGTTTCTACTAAGCAATACTTTTCTGTGCTTACACTACTAATTTGAGTTGCACAAATTGTGACAATTGGTTTTGACTCTTCGAGGCTTGAGAAGGAAAGTTTAAACTTGCAATGAAATAAAAATTCATTTTTTTTATGAATTAAAGGAGATAAAACTTTCTTTATGATAGTGCATGATCCATAAAATTTGATTGTAGCAAATTCAAGATATTTCTGATTTAACGCACTGATTTTAAACTGTAAATTTGTGCAGTTGCTCTGAACACATGGGAAAACGCAAATTAGTGCTACATGTATGTTCCTTTATGGTGAATTTTCATTGCAGCCTGGTTCGTTATTCTTGCAAATACGATTACGAAGCAAGGAAAGTTTTGCAGGACTTTAACATCTGTTGAAAATAAGCATCCGTTGCGATTTCGTGTCGTCAAATTTTTGTTCGTATTCGCATTCTGAGAAAGTATGAACCGGTCTTTAGAGTCTTGACTGACCTTTTGCTGGAGGATAGTAGTCCGAGAACTGCATGTCATTAGTGAGTTTGTCCTGCTTGCTGGCCAGGATAAAAGCCAAGACGCCAAGCACGATAGCATCAAACACCGCGATGATCGCCAGGTAGAACACCCATCGCAGCTGGCATGTACCGGTGTTGCCATAAGATACGTCGTCGCCACACAGCGTGCGGAACACTGAAAGCTGAGCCCAACTGGCTGGGTAGATAAGGATGCCAAGCAGTAGGAACACGCCTATAGAGGAAAAAACAGAGAGCAGGGAAACAATTAAAACATTAGAAGACAATCGATCTAAGGTACCAGGGGTGGATTTCACAAAGGTAGTCCTAACTTAGGACTAGTCCTAAGCAATGGTAAGAGATAGGACCAGTCCTAAGTTAGGATGAGTTACTGGTCCTAACTTATGACCAGTCCTATCTCTTAGCATTGCCTAGGACTAGTCCTAAGTTAGGACTACCTTTGTGAAATCCACCATAAGTCATGATGTCAATGCATTGAGCAGGAAAACGCATAGGCCTATAGAGGAAAACAAAAGGGCAGGACAAACAATTAAAACACTAGAAGACAATTAAAAACAGACACCTGAACAATACAGGTTTATTGAATTGGTTTTGAGAAAAAGGAAACTAGATTTAGCTGGAAGTGTAGTGCCTGTCAGAAACACAACTAGGAAATTTCAAGTTTTTGATGGAGGAGTTTAGAGTGGGACTCTTATGGCAACCAAATCAAAGGCAAAAGATAACACATCTGAGGGCTACTCGACATGCCTCCATACGATACCAGGCATGAACGTGAAGCTTAATGCCAAAATGCATTACTTCCTGCTCAAACACAAAATTTAGCTTATTATCACAACAATTAGCATTTCTCAACAAAAAGTTAAGTACATGTTCATGTATGCTCATAAATTGTTTTTTGTCTACGTCATGCTGATTTGTAGGTAAACTTACAATGTACGTATAAGGAAAGATACAATTAAAGTAAGTCACATGATTGCTTCTGAACATTTCTGAGCTGGATGAAACCCTAAATCATAAGGTGGTGACACATACGGGTACCAACCAGTAAATCTCTGGTAGCAGCATTAGCAAACGGACACCAACCCTTAAAAATCTGAGAAAAAATGGGAGACTTTTGAGACACTCGGCGGCAGCAGACATAATTGCCCTTTTTTGCCGCTCTGATGAGCATGCATGCACATCCTCAGTATTGGATGAGTAGGTCTGAAAATTATCCAAACCATATTTCTTAAAAGGCAATCCTTTCTCAAACTAGTAATACAATCTACACTTGCAGCATCTCGATCACTTGCGAATCCATGACCCTACATTAGACTACGCCTTAAGACCAGGTTTGGAGTGATTGGTTTTGGATGAAATTAAGGTGTGGATAAAGTTTTTTTGTGAACAAAAAGAAATTGTAGCTTGTAGGAATTGACAATAGTATGATGTGGACACACGACACTCTGTGCAAACTACACAGTGTGTCAAGTGCTCTTTGGAAACAAACAGTAAATTTGCAGGAATGTGCAAATGTTACGATGAGCATTCGCTATACATGAGTAAAACTATCACATCACATTGATATCACAGGGGTCAATTTCACAAAGAGCTACGATTGATCTTAACTACAATTCAATCGCAGTTGCTAGGCAAAGTGTGATGTCACAATACAAATCACCATGGTAATACGGACAAGTCATCTTAAGATGAATCTGCCATTTCAGTGAAATTTCACTCATGCCAAGAAGTGCCTGTTTAAATTTAGGCATCATAATATGTATGACCAAACTAATGTAAACTCAATAGTAAGGCGATCAAGTTTTTGATAAAATATAGACGATGTGACCTATGTTTACATTCAAACCGCCCTCTGTTGACAAAATACTATACACGTCATGTTTCGCCAGGCCCTGAGTTGCGTAATCATAGTAAGATTGCGTACACTTTCTAGCTGGCTGCCAAAACACAAAGGTTTTGCCCGGCGGTATGCGCGCCAATCATGTTATGGTTTTCGTGTGACGTCAGAGGTCACATCGTCTATAGGAACAGGCTTGTCAGGAATTTTGTGGGTGTTAGTTTGCTTTGTTTTATATTGAAAGTGAGCATTTGGGGAATGTTGTTTTCTAGGCCTACATGACATTTTTTTATTGAAACAGAAATCAAACATACATTGTAGGCCTAACAAAAATAATGACCAATTGGTTGAAGTATCCAGTGTTAAAAAACTTTTGAATTTAAATTTGTTAAACATGACAATCAATCTATCAGGAACATGATTGGAAGCATGTTGATAATAATATTTGATACAAATGCACAGTTCTTATGTATACAGTACTCATTACCACCCCAAAACAAATTGTTTGATTAGCTTCACACTGATAACAAAAGTTCATACAGTACTAGCCAGTACCAACCCACCACAGCAATTATATTCGCTGAAGTATTGACTTGAGTAAACATTTCAAGAATTCTAAAATAACCATGATTGATTGTTTGTTTCAGTTTGATTGCTATCAACATGGGGATACATACATACTGTACTCCTCCATGCTTGAACCATGGAAAGAAAATTTGAAGATATTCCAGGTTGTCTTTGGTATTTTAAACATAGAGGCTGGCCTTTGCGTAAATAAACTCAAGAATTTATTGGAAGATTCCAAACACCAATGGTAGACTATTCCTCTAGGTAACTCCCCTATTTTTAAAAACTTTTCAGCGTGTCAGAGAGTATACTCGTATGATACTACTTTTAAAGAGAAAACCCCTTCCTCTCCCAAAGTACCTAGATCAATTTTCTTACAAAATTGATGCACATTACAGGCCTGGAATTTCAACTTGGAAAAGGCAAGGCCGTTTTCATTTCACAAAAGCCACTTTCATTGTAAAATCTCTAAGTCAATGGAAAACTTTTAAAGGGGCTAGGCCAAGACCAGGGGCAACGAATGGTCTTTATGGCATGCGTGTAATTCCAGGCGTGATTACATACATGCTTCATGTATGAATCAAAATTGTACACACCTTTAAAGGAACACGTTGCCTTGGATCGGTCGAGTTGGTCTTTGAAAAGCGTTTGTGTAACCGTTTTTTTTATAAAATGCATATGGGTAGAAAGATATTGTAAAAGTAGAATACAGTGATCCACACAAACATGCCTCGAAATTGCACGGTTTTCCTTTTACCTCGTCGACTAACACGGTCGGCCATTTATGGGGGTCAAGTTTTTGACTCCCATAAATGGCCGACCGTGTTAGTTCGCACAGTAAAAAGAAAACCACGCAATTTCAAGACAAACTTGTGTGGATCCTTGTATTCTACTTTTAAAACATATTTCCAACCATGCATTGTGTAAAAAACCGGTTACAAACCCTTTTTATAGACCAACTCGTCCGATCCAAGGCACCCCCCCCCCCCCGACCCCTGTTCTACTATCTTTTCTATGTGATTGAAAACTTGGGACTGCCACTTTAACTGAAAAATTATGCCATCCAGCTCCCATTAACCAAGAGGAGTATTGTATTGTTTGCTGAATAAATTATGAATACGGTATGACACAGTGCCTACGCATGGTTGAACTAACAATGCGTTGCACCCTGGTAATAACAATGCATTGTTATTCCTACAGTGTCATGAGATAGTCATTGTAGCCAATTTCCCATGGTGACTGAACACGGCAATCCCTCATTTTACCGAACCTTATGGCCTTGTTTTTTTTCTTCTTCAATAAATATAAAAGTTTAAAACCAACATAAGGCCTCTGTTTTTTGGCCTACAATGATGTATGCAAATAGTGTAGTAAAAAGTATCGTGAATTTTGGTAGATCTAAAACAGTTTTGTTTTTACTGAAATAACTAATCTGAATGTTTGAGTCATTCACTTCCAACACTCAGAGGAAAGACAAGGCGGGGTGTCCCAATTCAGAATAGGCTGCCCAAATGAGACCCTGAAAACCTTCTACCTACGATTATCATGTGACCTATGTTTACATTCAAACCGCCCTCTGTTGACAAAACACTATATACGTCATGTTTCGCCGGGCACTGAGTTGCGTAGTCAAGATTGCGTACACTTTCAAGCTGGCTGCCAAAACACAAAAGTTTTGCCCGGCGGTATGCGCGCGAATCATGTTATGGTTTTATCGTGACGTCAGAGGTCACATCGTCTATAATAAGTCAATGATCTACAAGGCTGACATTTCTTGACTTTTTACCAATACCGGTGTTCAAGAATGAAAACATATCTTCTTCAGAGTTAAGTACTAGGCCTACTCTCTTTTAAAATGTTTGCAAAACTTTTTTAACATTAAGCCTGATACTTGTCAGAAAAACAAAAATCCAGAAATTAATACTGACTTGCTGAAAAGGCCAAACTCAGGCTAGTTGCGATAACGTAACCCTCCTGCCGACGGCGTAGCCGGAGGGTTACGAGTCGCTTCAATCGAAAAACGGCGAAATGGTCAAACACGTACAATTTCAACAGCTAGTCAACAGATTTGCTCAATTTTTTTCCCTTTCGAAAATCATGACTTAAATTCTAAGAACACGACTTTAATCCTCAATATCTAATGAATAACATTCAACACACTATTGAGATAGTATTTTTAACTACAAAAACTTACCAGATCCCGGAGCGAAACAGTCCCAGGTTCTATTTTGAACCTGTCGCTTCGCCATTTTGTGACTTCCGGATGATCATTGCTGTTAGACTAAACCATTCTGTAAAAGGCAGTGTGTGTGCGCTGTCCGTTTACTATGCCCGCTGTTCACTCACTTAAAGCACTGCCGCACTGCAGCACCCCTTGTAACACCCCTTTTACAGAATGGTTTAGTCAAACTCGGCTGCGGCTCGGTCGGCTGGTACCTGCGGTTGGGTTCAGCGCTTGGGGCTGCGCATGGTAACCAGCGACAGGTTCAAAAATAGAACCTGGGAAATTTGTGACTGTTTCGCTCCCGGAATCTGGTAAGTTTTTGTCCTTTTTTTCAAAATATTTTCTCAATTGTGTTTTTGAATCTTATTCATTAGACATTGAGGATTACGTTCGTGTTCATAGAATTTGTGTCATAATTTTTTAAAGTGGTAAAAAATGACCAAATCTGTTGACTTAAATATTTCGCCGTTTTTCGATTGAAGCGACACTTAACCCTCCGGATTCGCCGTCGGCAGGAGGGTTACGTTATCGCAACTAAACTCAGGCAAGCCAACAGTTCAGCTGCAACTGTACTTGAAAAGTAAGTGCTGTGTCAGTAAGATTTTGTCAAATAACATTTATACTCAGACTCATAACAATGGTTTTTATAGAACAATTTCAGATTGGTACCCCTGCCTTCTCTCAGTTTTTTCTGATACAAATCACACACATCAATCTTCTATCATTAAAATTGAGTTCAACAATGTTCATGGAATGAAGTTTAAACAGTTTGCATATCAAGTCTATAACTGTTATGAGGTTGACCACATAAGCCTAAAGCTGGCTGAATCAATTAATTACAAGCAATTTACAGTTAATCCATTCACACCAGATAATCCTAATCTGATTACATAACTGCATCCATCAAGGAAGTTCAACACTGATGATTAGCATATTTAAAAGGTATTTGGCTGTATTTGTCATTTTCAACACTATACATAAACATCTCCAAAGACTATCTGATTAAGACTGCTATATTGGTACAAATGAACCCCATTAGAATGGACTGCTATACTGTAAGCAAAGAATCAAAGCTTTCAGAAGCATGGAATTCTGCGTTTATGCCAAGCGAAATTTAAGGAGTTAGCAGGGAATTTTTGCTTGGGCGCACGCATACTTAGTAAACAGTAAGCGGCGAATGGTGATCATAAGTACAGAAAACGGAGGTAAGCAGAGCCATAAAATTGGGCCCAGGTTGTTACTCCTATCACCCCTCAATAATTTTGATTCCCCATATAGTGGATCACCACAGGTCAAGTTATTTCAACATGTGATGTGCCGTGTATACGCCTCTCTTAATATTTATGCATGAGCGTGTCACTCTATACTAACCCAAAACGAGGCCATAGGCGCAGCCACTGCAAGTAGTGGCGGACGTGCGCCTATAGCTTCATTTTGGATACGAATTATGACGTCATGCATGAATATGAATGAACGCGGCGTGTTTTCGACAGTGTCTAGACGCTAAGAGTAGTTATAATCGTAACCCTCCTCCTGACAGCGCGAGAAGGGGTTAAGATTTTTGCATTTATGTCTAGAGTTATTAAAAAGATATAAAGTTTGTTGCAGTTTATTGTGGACTGACTGGGTATGGGCGTTTGACATATACATGTATGAAGTGATTGGCGCCAAACACATAACATCTCGGGAGGAAGGTGCAGGTGGGAAAGTACTATTTCTAGAAACTATAAGGCGAGCCTTATAGTTCCTAGAAGTAGGAAAGTACATGACCTGTATATGCAACACATGCAATAAACTTATCGTGTTTGGCTCAACTCCCCCCCCCCCCCCCCACCTCCAACTCCTAGAACTATGAGGTTCATTTCGCTATCGACTTTCTATCTAGTTTACCTTTTATTTCGTTATCTTTCATTATAAAACGCAAACATTATCGTGTGGATTTTCCACAGTAGTTCTTAGTCTTACCACATGCTATCTGCAGGCATCCACAGATGATAAAAACAGTCGCTGTACTGGGAATCTTACACAAGAACAACAACATGCTGAGGATGGACAGCAGCAGGCATCCCAGGGATAACATCACACACACCGTAGCGGCTAGCATGACACCGGGTATGGTGGACCCTCCATTGGCCAGGGCACCCCTACATTCCAATATCCCCGTCCTGGCCGGACTGTAACAGTACCGGTACAGCCCGAAGTACCCGGCACCAAGGGAATCCGTACCGTGGCCAATCCAAAATGGCTGGACCAGCACAACGCAGAGGATGATGGTGAAGCAAAAGGTGAATAGTGCCCATGCGATGGCGATCGCCCTGGCATTACGGATGTAGTTGGTGTGGTAGTAGTATGCGTATTTGTCCTCTTTGGCCGTGTTGGCCATCTTTAACAGTTTTATCAAATAAACCTCTGGTTTAAATGCGATGAATCCTCACCAAACTCCGTTTGCTTGTTTTGGATGATGCGTGATCTCGCTGGAGAACACAGTCCGTCGACCGTGTTGTGTCTGTGTGTACAAAACCTGCCAGCCGTTCCTTATAATCGATACATACTGCGTAATACCAAACCAAACACGCGAACCCTAAACAAAATGGATATCAATGACTGTGTATATCAAGCCTTGTTATTTCACACAATGCGTGGCACCCATAGCGAGAACAATGGAGGTGTGACGAACCATTGACGAACCATGACCTTGTGATGCATGAATAACCCAACCAGCCCGGGTGCGGCCACTTCGTAGCAGTATACCACAAGGGCGCCCTCTGTATAATACACCTGCTGCTAATAATTGATTGACATTTTGTGCAAGGTGCGCCTTCATGAACTCGTAGAAAAAATAGCAAACATTAGCATAAAAACAATTCCTCCATGTTTCTGACATCTGTTCGAAATGAGTTAGAATAATCGGTCGGTACATTTTTACAGAAACTTGTTCGGCATTTTCTGATATTTTTCAAAACAGTAGTAGTAAGTTACATTGGTGATGCTCAGGCGGTAGGGTTGCGTTCAAAGTCACTGTTCATGGGACCATTCAAGTTAATAGAGATTGCAGCGGTGGCAACCATACCCGTTAATCTGGGATGAGAGGGATTTTTTGGGGGAGATAACAAATATCTGTACTTTAGTTTTTGTACTGCTGAAAACAATTTTAACAATATCTTAGATTGGTAAAAAGTAATTCTCAGGTCTTTAAAAATTTGGATGTTTTTTTTCTTTTTTTCCTTTTTTTTCTTTTACATTTTTGTGTTTGTTTTAGGGGGTAGTTCAAACTTCAGTTTGCGTTTGCATGTTCTTCACCAACATCTTAGTATACGCTATGCCCTCTTTTCATCGCTTTGGGTTTAAGTTGGTGGGGCGATGAACACATTATAACAACCGAATGAAGATTCACTTCTGAATACCGGTTTTACGCTTTTTATGTAGTTTATTGATAACTGCTTCTATAAGATATTTAGAGTGCTACAAAGATAACAATGTAAAGGCAAACAGTTCGTGTTTAGATCCACCATTCCAAAAGATAAACTGCACAAACTGGAGTGTTAAAATTTACGTTATGGGTGTTGTATTGTGGATACCGAAGAGAGAAACGAAATTAAAGCCAGTGGACACTTTGGTAATTGTCATTCTCAACAAATGCATAAAATAACAAACCTGTGAAAATTTGAGCTCAATCGGTCATCGAACTTGTGAAATAATAATGAAAGAAAAAAACACCCTTGTCACATGAAGTTGTGTGCGTTTAGATGATTGATTTCGTTTAGATGATTGAAGTTCTAAATCTGAGGTCTCAAAACCAAATTCGTGGAAAATTACTTCTTTCTCGAAAACTATGGCACTTCAGAGGGAGCCGTTTCTCACAATTTTTTATACCATCAACCTCTCCCCATTACTCTTAATCAAGAAAGGTTGTATGCCAATAATTATTTTGAGTAATTACCAATAGTGTCCACTGCCTTTAACATAATTATTTGGGTGTTGCAAAACTCAAATGTAGTTTTTTTTCAGAAATTTGCTACCTTGGTGTAAATATTGATATTTTGATATGATGTGTGACAGCACCTTTGGTGTTCATTTTAACACCCCAGTTTTTGCGTGCATCAACTCGAGGGAGGTGGCAGTTGTTAACATGAGCGCATCAAATAGAAGACAAAACAAGTGAACAAAAAGTTTACCTGTTAAATAGTAGTGTAATTATAATAGTTTTATACAATCCTGCTGTGCCAAATATAAGGGTTATGGTTCATGTAAGAATGCTAGACTAAAATGGCACATGACGTCTAACATCTTGGGGAGCCTAAAGCGTGCAATTCTAAACTGTTTTTTACAAGAAAATCTGACGTGAAGGTTAAAACAAATACATGGTGTGGCATCAGAAAGACTATAGGGGTAACTTTTCAACTGCATCAAAGTAAAACTACTATACATAAAATCTTTCTTTTTTTTCGTAGAGCAACCTCCGTTCTCGAAAATATATAGATTCCATGGGGGAGAGGGAGGGGGCACCGGGAAACAGACATCAATAATGTTCCCCCCCCCTGATCACTGACCAATAAGATTAACTGTTGATGTAATGTTTTCGTGTTCCACACTACCCAGGTTCTCTAACAAAATGTATTAATGAAATATCCACACTACATCACAGAATATATTAATCTAGATCGATTCGTTTTGACCGGTTACATTTTCCAATTGAATTTTACATCAAGGCACACTTTCATGGCTATTAAAATCAAGACCGTTAAATTTCACTGTCGCGTTAAAAAAAAAAAAGAGACCATTCAAACTGTATAGTGCCCTCTGTTGAGCGTTAGCACGCAAAATTATTCGTTATACTATGTCCGGGCTGCTTTTAAGCCGAGACAAAAGTTACCAGGCAAAGTACCAAGTCACAATTTTCGTCTTTATGACTGGTTTACATCTTAAGTTTGCTCGGCAGAAATTCTTTGCTAAGCAGAAATTGTTTAAGCAATAGTGTTTGAATCAGCTCTATGGTAATGGGGCCATACACTCATGTACATGTATCACATTATTTTCAGTTTTGTTTTCTTTTAGAAATTATCAAAGTCACATGGGGCCCAATTTCATAAAATGTGTCACGCAGTATTTTCTGCTTGAATGACATGTCTAATGAAATTTGCCCAACAATGTTCAATGCCAGCAGACGAAGCATACATTGTTGTAATTACTTATTGCGTCGTATCTTCATTTGACAGCCTCTGAGGGAGTTGCTTTTCCATGGTTTCCAAAGCACTCCTTCATCAGGACCGTGGCTTTGAGTTTCATTAAAATATTTTCCATTTAGATTACTTCCAATTTTTTTACATTTGTTGTACCACCAGCCGCCTTTGCGTTCTCTTGCGCAGTTCTTCGGCCCAGAATTGTCGTTGTCCTCGTCTATGGTTGTGAAGGCAAGTTGTTGCTGAACGAGGCCGTCACCTTAAACAAAAATAGAAGGGTTTAACAAATAAATAAAAAAGAATGACGAAATGGTGTGAAACTTGAAAAAGGGGAATGTTTTTGGAAGTATGATTCGTTTTAAAATGTGCAGCCGATTGGACTAAACATTGAACGCTGGGTGGTAATATCATTTCATGTGAGAGCATTTTTCCCACAAAGCCCATAATTTGCAAATTTGAATCGAATTCGTAGCTAAAGTTTTGACGAAAGTGCAAAATGAAGGGCCTAACAATTTGATAATTTTTATAGTAAATAAAACGAGTGTGAAAAATCAGGTCCATTGCTCATAAGTCCTGTGGAAAACCAATAAAACTGTCCCTTTTGTAGCTCGACATGGCTTTGAGTTTTTACTTCAAATTCCTCACGGGTCAAAATTCCAGAGGCAAACAGGTCAGAAAACGAAAACTTTTGAAATCACCCTATTTTTCTCTCTTTATCAACAACGAAGTCGCCACTAATTGGATGCAAAAGTTTGAAATTACCTTCATCATTTAGAGAGTCGAAATCTTCAACAGTAAGATCATACAGGTCTCCGGTGATGCTGAAGTTCCCGTAGCGAACGCGGCCGACGTCCCCGTCAAACGCTTCCAAATCCACCACCAACTCCCAGGTCGAAACCTCCGTGTCAGTCAGGGTCCGGAGCTTCTCATTCCCCCACCAGAATTCTCCTTCTAGATCGCCGAATCCTTCTTGGTACTCGGACCAGGAGCGATTGAAATCAACTGAGTCATCTAGGCGCCTTTGAATAACCTTTAAAAAAAAAATTAAAATCGGATACTTAGGAATTGACCCCTTGGTTAATATGTAGCCCGGAATCTGTTTCAATATTACCAAGAAAATTGGTCAAAATTACGCAAAATTGGAGTTAAAATCCATATTTCAACGGTGTTTTTTCGGAATTGCAAACGGGTTATTTATATCATGGCCCCTTACGACCTGAAACGGAGAGGGAGTTTTTAGTGTGTACAGCCTGCCACGACTTCTCTGCTCTGTACCTGTAACGTGATAACCATCTTAGATGATAGTAGTTATCAGTTTATTTTTCTATTCAGTCTCGCCTTGCCCGATACCCCAATCTCCTGAATCTCCCCTTTCCAGTGTGAGACTCTTAAAGGCACTGGACAATTTGGTAATTTCTCAAAATAATTGTTATCATAAAACCTCACTTGGTAACGAGTAATGGGTAAAGGTTGATAGTATAAAACATTGTGAGAAACGGCTCCCTCTGATGAAGTAACGTAGTTTTCGAGAAAAAAGTAATTTTCCACTAAAATATTTTAACTTGATTTCGAGACCTCAGAATTAGATTTTGAGGGCCCGAAATCATTGATCTGAAAGAACACAACTTCGTGTAACAAGGGTGCTGTTTCTTCTATTATTATCTCAGAACTTCACCAAACGAGAAGACTGGTCTTTGACAATTACCAAATGTGTCCAGTGTCTCTATTCTTGGTTCCAAAAAATAAGAAAAACTCGTGTTACTTACAATAAAGCCACTCTCTGTCGTCTCCATATCACAGTAAGCTTGATGTAGCCCCGTAGTAGTGGTTAAGTTAAGAGTGTACACACCACTGGCTGTTAGTCCAGCATTGCGGATTTCCTGACAATCAGCATAGGACTGTGTCATGCCTGTTGTTTTGAAAACAAAAATTATGTATTTTAATACATAATTTATCACCCAAAAGAAGATCATAACTTTACAAATCCCCGTCGCCGCCGTTTTACCATAATGATGTGCACAACAATTTGACTTGCTCTATAAATGTAAAAGAGTGAAAACATCACTCTTACGTTCCGAGTTGTCCCTCAAATGGCTCTTTAAAAAGAGTGGTGGTTATTTCACTCTTTTAGAGGGGTGTTAATTTAGGACAGAGTGAAAAATCACTCAAAAAGATGAAAACTTCAATCTAAAAGAGTGGAAGACCAGGCGAAAAGAGATGTCCTTCATCTGTACCAAGGCCCAATTTCATAAAGCGTGCAAGAACAAAAACTCGCTCAGCACAGAATAGTATTGCTTAACAGAAACGGCTTACCAGCCCAAATAACATTACGTTTGAATTGTAGGGTTGTTGCCCTAATCAATTTTCTCTTATTCAGTTGGTTTTCCTAGGAAAACAAAGTGTCAAGCATTTGGTTTCTGTCTAACAACTTTATGAAATTGGGCAACTGCTCGTCCTCCACCCACCCTGTAACCGCCCCTTTGGGGCTCATTCGTGAATGAACATAGAACATCCACATACCTTGACTATCTCCGGAATTCTTGTCCGAGCAGCCGAACAGTCGACCGAGGGCCGCTGCGTCCTTCGGTAGGTTGTCGATGTAAACGAGTGCGTCCTCCCTCGGTGATCCGTACATGTTGTGACCGCCCAATTTGATCCGGGTACAGGAACAAGGATCCCCGGGCGGTAGGACGAACCGGACTCTCCCGCCAGACGAATCATCTGGTTCCGTGCCTAGGGTGCAGACGCGGGCTGAGACCGAACACGCAGCTGTAGTGAAAGTTTCAAATAATCTAATTTACACCTCGCTTTACAAGACGATTGCAATGGATGAATTTGATAGATTTTTTTTCTTCATCTGACTGTTCCACCATTGGTTTCACCAATACCATTAAAGGGTTTGTTGGGTGTTTTTTGTACAACACAAAACACAAACATAAACAGTGTACATTAATAAACTAACACGGCTAAACGGTAATGATAGAAAGCCCCTCTTAAAATATTAAGACTGGGTTGCTGTAAAAATCAAAGAGATTTTTAAAATGTTGGCAGACTTCAAAAAATGGATTTTGGCAAAACTCCATGTATGAGTAGGTATGGGTACACAATACACAAAAATCGAAAAAAAAAGTTATATCAGACATTGGTTGCCATGGTTACGGCCAAAATAAGACTTTCAGCAAATTTTCCATGTTTTTACCCTTTTTAAGAGTTAAAATACAGGTAAATTGAAAGCACTGGTACGTCTAAATGGGAAAACGTTGAAGTTTTTCTTTCACACATATTGCACAACCATGTTTACTCTTTCAGAAAATGTTTAAAAAATTAAGTGTGCGATCAACTTTGGATCAAACCACTATTTCAAATAGGGGTGTTTTTGTCATATTTTCTTATAGCGAAAAATAGGGGTCTCGAATGGGGCCATAAGTCCGAAAGTGGCACTTTGTGGATTATGACACTTTTATAGTTGGAAGATAAGGTACCAACCTACATAAAAATGCAATAAAATGTTTTGGTATTTTAAGTGCGCGAACACAGTTTTGCAGGAAAGTTAGCACTTTGTCAGGGCAAAAACGCAACAAATGGCAACAAATTATACATTATTGTTAGGTAAAAATATTAGTTTTTTTTTTTTTTTTTTTTTAAACCTTATGGGTGGATGGGACTTGAGGTGCATTCAAACAAACTAAACTTTTGAAATCACCATATAGCCCGTTGCCATGGTAACAGCTCATTTGTGGTTTGGCTATTTTTTGCCAATTTGGGGGTCAAAATAACTGTATTTTAGCATTTAATTTATTTGCAACTCCACCCAGCCAATGTGCATTCTTTTTTTCATAAAACCTTTCAAATCAATACATTGAGTCGTCCTATTCTTAACTTGAGACTAACAAATTATTGCTTTAACTTTTACCCTAATGCTATTTTTAGAACATCATTAGCGCACGTTTTGAGAAATTTGCAAAATCAACATTTTTACCCTATTTTTGGCCCTCAAAATGACAATTTGCCAGGGGTCTCAGAATGTTTTCCTTTCGGTTGTATTTCGAGCCAACATTGGTCCTTCCATTTTGAGAAAAACTTGGGCAATTGTATCCTGTTGTAACAGTACTGCCTAAAAAAAAAATGAATTTTTAACTTGTTTTCTTTAGATTGAATAAATAACACTAATAAAATAATACTTTTAAGTCTTCCATCAATCCGTCACCTTTCATGAGCACCCTGTAGTCTTGTGGACTACCCAACATTGATAAAGAATATTTTTAATGACCTTAGTTTTGGATTCTATACACCCCCTCCCCTGCATGCCCCGCCCCCAAGCATATCAAATTTTGTTGACAATGAATTACAAAGCGCCTCCTGAGTTGAAAGTCCCTTTTTAAAATTTCCATTGCACATCATTAATAGTAGGAAAGTTTGTGCTGTCTTCAGTCACCTTTAGGGAATATTTGCCATTTCGGTTGTGATTGGGCGATTATTTGTGTTTTCATGTCTGGGGAGCACAAATAGGCAACTGTATCATGTAGTGACACTGCCTCAACATGGTAAAATTTGAATTAATTCTCTTTATTGGCATTTCTTACATGCTGAACAATGATGTTGATTGAAAAAAAGCAAGGTAGCTTACAAGTATAAAAAATGTAACTGTATACAATGTATAGTTAATTCGGCTGGTAATAGTGTTATCCGGCTATGTTCCATTAGGGAACTTGGAAATTAATTGATTTACGTAACCATTAATTGTACTTGCAGTCACTGATTATGTGATGCCTCTGCGCAGTGTTAAGGACGTGGTAGACGTTTTTGATGTTCAAACGAAGAGCTGTGAACGTCCATTTTGTCAAGAAAGTTGAACATTTTGTTTAAAGTCACCTGGAAATAGATTTTGTTTTCTTTCAAACATAAGAGTATATGCTTACGAACAATAAAACATTTTTTTAGTAATTGTTTGTCACGATTTATATGTTTAAAAAATATATAAAGTTGTTTGGGGCTGACTCCGCCTACCCCTTTTGTGACGTCAATCGAGGCAGACTTTGCCTGCAATGCGTGTAGTAAACACACGTGCAAAGTACATGTACGTCCAAGTCGTGAGTTGGTTCATTTCAAAAAGTGTTTTCTGCATTCAGCAGCATTACACCTGGTCGGCATTGCCGAAAAAAAAAGAAAAAAAAAAACACGTACAAACTCACGACTTGGGTCCGTACATGTACTTTGCAATTGTGTTTATTCTACGCATTACAGGCAAAGTCTGCCTCGATTGACGTCACGAACAGCGCCCTCTCGGGTCGGGGTCTACTATCAAATTTGTAAACAACATAAGAACTGATTTTTTTAAAACCTTAGTTAACTGTTTATTCACATTCAACTCATCAAAACACATGTATTAATGACAAAAGCTTTCCTTTTTTTAAAAATACCACTTCCAGGTGACTTTAAGACTGTATAGCCAAACGTACATGTAAATGACCACAAACATACCACAGAATCTCTTTGTGATGCATGTTTATACAATTGAGAGTTATATTTTTATACTTGTAAGCTCTATAAGCTCTTGTAAGCTCTTGCTTTGCTCTATTGTGTGCCTGTTTTTTTTTCAATCAACATCATTGTTCAGAGTGTAAAAAGTAATAAGAGAGCATTTTTTTCATGTGATTATGAAATTTGCAAAATAGGCATGAAGTTTCTGGCAACACTGTTCCACAGTTCAAAAAATACAAAAACTTTCTTTTTTAAATATGTGATGCCTGTTTATACAACTGGGAGTTATGTTGTCATAAGATGCTTTATTATATTTTGTCCTGATATTTTGTCAGTCTTCATCATTGTTAAGCATGTAGTAGAAAGTCATAAAAAGAGCATTATTTTACAACTTTAAATCTATACAATCGCCAAAAAGCATGAAGTTTCGGACAACACTGCTCCCCAGTTCAACAAATACCAAAACATTTTTTTGAAATTCCTACAGACCAGTATCTTATCTTTCACGCCTGGTAGCCCGATTTGCCTAAAAATGCTACTTTCGGACTTCTGATAAACTTAGCACCCCCCCCCTCTATTTCCCAAATTGAACTTTGTAAAAAAAACACCCCTTTTTGAAATAATGGATTATTCCATTCACAATTGACTGTACCTGTGTCAGGTGCACTTTTGGAAAGACCAAGGGTGTATATTTACCATATTCAGTTGAAAGGCAGATAATATATTTGGTCTTTACACAGTGAAGCCTTCAACTTTGGGTAATTTTAAGAAAAGAGCTAAATCAGGTGAAATATGGCAATTGTCTTATTTTTAACCGTTGTCATGGAAACCAAAGTGCAATGCAAAAACTATGCTTTTTTTTACACTTTGGTTGAAGGAATTAACATGTGCAAAGAGTAAACAAAATCCATTAAAAAAAAATTCACATTTGTTTGTTATACAGTTTGAAAATAAACACATTTTTTTCCAAAAAAGAACGAAGTTTAAAGCAGCACTGCTCCCCAGTACAACAAATACCAAAAATTTGTATTTGAAATTTTTACAGACCAGTATCTTATCTTTCATGCCTGGGAGCAAAACTTTCCTAAACATGCCACTTTGTGGGACTTCTGACAATTTTAGCAACCCCCTGCATTTCCCAAATTGACTTTTCCTCAAAACACCCCTTTTTGAAATAATGGAATCTTCCATTCACAATTAACTGTACTTTTGTCAAATGCATTTTTGGAAAGATTAAGGATGCATATTTATCATATCCAGCTGAGAGGTAGGTCCACTATTTGGTTTTTACACAGTGGAGCCCTCAACTTTGGGTAATTTTTACTCGTGAAAAGAGCTAAATTAGGTGAAATATGGTAATTTTCTACTTTTGACCGTTGCCATGGCAACGAAGGTGTAAATGCAAAACTTATGCTTTATTTTTACATTTTGGTTGATGGCCTTCACTTGTGCAAAGTTTAAACGAAATCCATTTTTGAAAGTCTGCCACCACTTCTTTGATTTTTAGAGCAACCCAGTCTTAATTGCTGAGGTGCTGCAGTTTTGAGAACACGTACAAAGAGTAACAAAATTCGTCTCGATGAGACGCAAACTATTTCAGCATGTACAACACGGATTTGCGCAACTCTCCTTTAAACGCATTGCTCTGAATTTAACCATTTTTCCCCCAAAAAAACTGAATGACTATAATGAAGCTGAAAAATCTAAAGGTTAATTAGCGATCACAAAGAATCTTCAATTACACTAAACATAGGGGTTTATATCATGGCCAAAAACATGATCTACAAAAGGCGCCAAACCCTTAAGTTGGTTTTCCAGACACCTTTCACCATAAATTGTCTGAATTTAATTCAACCTAAATTTTCAAACAAAGGCATAGAATAATTGTTGGTGATTGAACACAAAAATCGCATACGTACCAAGAAGAAAGAATGAAATTGCTGAGAATGAAACAGCACACCAGCTGGTAGTCTCCATTGCAGTCAACCTAGGCGGGAGAATCAGGTGGAAAAAAAATTATGAAAGAATTAGAATTTGCCTTTTTTCATTGAAAATTGTTGTTTGTTTTTGTTTCCTGAAGGTTTGTCTTCCTTGGTGGTCTTCCTCCATCCCTCCTAAACGAAAATAATTTAAATAGACACATCAACAGATGACTGCATAGCAAGGGTCGTCTTCAGTCTGACCATTGGAAATGTTCCTGGTTTAATTGGATGCAGCATTGCGCCACAGTATCTTGTTTAACATCACCTTGTATAAAACGTAGCACCACATACCTTGCAGAAAAATATGAAATGTTAAAGCGCCTTGCGTCACTGAGTGACGAATACGAGTGCTGTATAAAAGGCCATTTTTTTATTACTTTTATATAATCAGATTTCAGTCACTAAATGCCTATACAAATTACAAATTACCTCAAATCGTTAGCTGTAGTCGGATGCACTCTTATAATAAGTTAGTCCATCGTCACAGTTCAGATGAAATTCTTCCTTCGGTAAAGTGTAAGTGTGGTGTGTTATATTTATATATGGACTGATTATTAAACCACTTGTGGCATTGTTGTTTGCTGGTATCCCGTATTTCATGCGTATCAAACTATCCAATTAATATGCAAACTGTAACCAGCGAAATGATAAACAGGAAGAAGACCAACCTCAATTTGATACAGGTCCTCAACAAATATCAAAGATTAAATAATTACTTCTGACCTCATAGCCGAAGCCATTGAATGAATCGAGTGGAAGTAGGCCTACAGCACCGTGCGTTTTTTACTGATTTTATTCACGAACAATGAAAAGTCATTTTGCTGAATTTAATTCGCAATTGTTGTCACTACCGCCGATCGATGGCAGGCTTTTTGAGGGGGCTTTATTTTTTGCCTCATCGATTAATTGGAGAGACCTATTTTGAAGCAGTCTTCCTACGCCAGAGCGAGGGATGCTGCCCTACCGCTCCAGAAAACCTACGGTCGTATACGACTACAAATCTATGTGTTTTTACATGGATTTGGTGATATTGTTTTCCATAACTGTTAGTACTTCGAAGTGAATTTTTTATTTTTCGAAATATTATCCAAAGCTTTTGTGGTGACTCCTTACACCACGCAAGTTTTATTGCCATTCATTTTCATTACCAAACGTATTTACGGACCCTTACACGCGGGTTCCATTGGTTTGTTACGAGATGGGTTATTGCTTTAAGAATTTGAATACCCCCCCCCCCCTTTATGGTATAACTGTTTATCATTTTAGTAAGAAGTAGTGGGAGACAATGCTGTGAAAATGTTGAGAAAGGGGTGTCGCATGCAATTATGTCCTCTATGCAATACTATCCGGATGACATTATTGCATATATGCAATAATGCCCGCCGGACGGTTTTGCATATGCAATCGTGTCATAATGCGGTTGTGTCCGCCCCCGTGCAAAACCGTCCTTGCAGTAAATTAAACGCCCCTGTCGACGGAACACATTCGCCTTTTTTTTACAAGCTATAAGTGCATGTCATGAATGACATGGGAAATGTTCGGCCGCTGGTTGTTCGCTGCAATCATAAAATACGTGAATATTCATGCTGCATAATATACGAAGGTTCAGCAGTGCATGCACGCTCGCTTACGCGCGCACATGTACAGTCATGTACATGTCCGCCGGACGGTTTTTGCATAGCCCCGGACACGATTGCATATGCAGGGGAGTCTGGAGTGGACAGTATTGCATGGCGGACACAATTGCATCTGACAGGGGCTTTCAGCATTAAAAGCGAAGTTATTATTGGTAAGATACAATGGACAGAAGGTTAAAGCTTCAGTAAATGTCAACAGTGAAGGAACAATAGAGCACTGGCACCATGGCAGATTATTTTTACAATCTCTTCAAAATAATTTATCGATTCTTTCTCAAGGAAAACTAGAATACCGAGGATGTTAAGACGTTTGGCTACCTCAGCGAGGCCCCTAAAGCAAATTAAAGGCAAAGTGTAACTTTGGTTTTTGAAACCGTTTCATTTGTCTTAAAGGCAGTGAACACTATTGGTAATTACTAAAAATAATTATCAGCATAAAACCTCACTTGGTAACGAGTAATGAGGAGAGGTTGACAGTATAAAACTTTGTGAAAAAAGGCTCCCTCTAAAGTGACGTAGTTTTCGAGACAGAAGTAATTTTCCATGAATTTGATTTCGAGACCTCAAGTTTAGAATTTGAGGTCTCGAAATCAAGCATTTAAACGCACACAACGTCGTGTGACAAGGGTGTTTTTTCTTTCATTATTATCTCGCAACTTCGACGACCGATTGAGCTCAAATTTTCACAGGTTTGTTATTTTATGTATATGTTGGGATACACCAAGTGAGAATACTGGTCTTTGACAACTACTAATGGTGTCCACTGTCTTTAATATTGTAAAACATCGTAGAGGTACAAAGCAAGACCAACATCAGCAATAATCATCCTATGAACATTTCATTTCAAAAGGTGGGCCTGTTTTGTTTTATAAATTTTGGCGAAATCCGGAGCGAATTATGACTATTATATTTATAAAATTAAAATTAAATATAAACAAAACATAAAAATATTTCGAAGTGAAGTGTTTCTCAAATGCTCTATATCGAACGATGCTGATGCAGGCTTAAAGGTTTTAATTGCTACTATTTTAAAAGTGATTACCAAACTAGCGATGCTGGATTTTTGTTAGGGTAATTTGTTTGAAATTCGATAAGATGAGACGAGATAGACTTTGAAACGAAGAAAATGTTCCCAATTAATTTTATGTGGAGACATGCCTCAATATTTGGTATTGATCCGACTGGAAATTTGGGACTGGACACCTTTTGTAATTGTCAAATATCAATATTATATGGGCTCAATTATTGTTCATCGAAGTTGCAAGAGATTAATGGAAGAAAAAACACCTTTTTGGGGGACAAAACTTGTGTGCTTTCAGATGACTTAAAGGCCTGAAATCTTTTAATATTTGATTGAGAAATTACCTATTTCTCAAAAACTATGTTACTTTAAAGGGAGCCGTTTCTTACAATGTTTTTGTACTTTCAACAGCTCTCCATTCCTCGACACCAGAAAGTTTTTATGCCAACAATTAACTCGAGTAATTACCAATAGTGTCCAGTGCCTTTAAAACATTTTTTTGTGCGTAATTTATATAAGTCTCCGCTGGTGACGTAGACAGTTTTATATAAGTCTCCGCTGGTGACGTAGACAGTTTTACATATTGAATACCAGTATGCTATCCGCTTACGGTAAGGCCCGTTCTTTACCCAATTCTAAAAACACAAATTGAGTTTGGTTGAGGATCAGAAAACTGCGATTTGTAATTTTATAACATCACAACAAAGAACTTCTTTATTCAATATTATTATTTATTTACCATCATACACATACAAAGGGCAAAAAACAAACACAATATAAACGGCATTAACTGATGGCATGAACTTAAAAAAGGGGGAATCAAATCACAGTTGTCCTCGGTCATTAAGCTCCCACCAGATGATAAATTCAAGGTTATGAAAGATTTAAAGTGACCGACGAAAGACAATTAAAAACAAACACATTTATTAAATAATTAATTAATCCAAAAGTTGTCCGGCTACTAGTTAGGTAGTTCACAGTATTTGATATGAAATACATAAACATATTTTAATTCGGGCTTTCGAGAATTAATAAGAAACTAATTGCTCTTACTGGCTAGGCTACATATAGAAACCAACAAATTTAGAGATGAACACTGGCAGCCATTTTGTATTGCCCAGTGTAATCAAAGTGAGGCTCAGAGAAGACAAAATGGCATGTACACCCAAATATTTAGTTTACAAAGGTCTTGACAAAGTTGACCATATTTAATTTTTTTCAGCAGGCTAAATAAAATAATAAATACATATAATGCAAACTTTAGCAATTTGTTTTAGGAACTTAAAGGCAGTGGACACTATTGGTAACTATTGGACACTATTGTCAAAGACTAGCCTTCACAGTTAATGTATCTCAAGATATGCATAAAATAACGAACCTGTGAAAATTTGAGCTCAATCGGTCATCGAACTTGCGAGATATGAATGAAAGAAAAAAACACCTGTGTCACATGAAGATGTGTGCGTTTAGATGGTTGATTTCGAGACCTTAAGTTCTAAATCTGAGGTCTCGAAATCAAATTCGTGGAAAATTACTTCTTTCTCGAAAACTATGGCACTTTAGAGGGTGCCGTTTCTCACAATGTTTTATACCATCAACCTCTCCCTATTACTCGTCACCAAGAAAGGTTTTATGCTAATAATTATTGTGAGTAATTACCAATAGTGTCCACTGCCTTTAAGCTTTTTATCAAGTGTTTTGCTTTCTAGATGTGTACCTTCTTGCTCTGTATGTTACTATTCACAGTTCCTAAAAATTATTACAATTTCAAATTTCCTAGAACTGCTTATTACAGGCACAACATGCAGCTAGTAAGCACAAACAAAATGTTGCTAACCATCTTATTGCAAAATGCAGCTAGTAAGCACGAACAAAATTTTGCTAAACATCTTATTGCAAAATACTTCACAAAATGTAACAGTAATGTACAGCTAGTCATAAATCACCATTTTGCTAACTGCATGTATAGCATACAGTTTGCACAAGCATGTCGGGGTGATACTATAATGCAAGTTTGCGGATGAAATTGCTCCATCATGCAGCAAAACTTTAAAACAAACATTACATGTATTTAACAAGTTAAAATCAGATTGAGATTCGCCATTGTTATTGCATCTAACTTGTTGATGGCCCAATTTCATAAAGCTGTTAAGCAGAAGTGCTTGAAAATTTTTTTGCTAAGCAAAATCCGAGTGGGGCACCAGTCACAACACTGTAAACTCGATGAAGTTGTGATTGGTAACCCATCTCTGTCAAGCAATACTTTGCTGACGTGCTTAGCAAGTTTTTGTGCTTACATGCTTTATGAAATTGGGCCCTGATCTTTATCCAAACAGAGCGGCCATTTTGTTCTAGTCTTCTATTCAATCAATATGACGCCGAGTCTTAATCAAGCGACTAATGCTACGACTGTGGCTGTTGGCTTCAGTGACTATAGTTGAGTCTAGCCGTAGCCATTACCAAATAACGGGCACTAAACCAAGCCAAGATTACAAGACAAAAATATAGTCTGGTACCTTTTCATTGAATAAGTAACAGCATCATTAGTGATGGCTAATGCACACATGCCACATGGTGACATACTTCACTATAACTCTTAACAAAAAGTAAACACACAATTTTAAAATAGGTTTACATTTAGATTTTGTAAGTGTGTACCTCTTGTGGCTCTAATGTTATAATTATGTATGTCTTTAAAATCAATTAAATTATAAAAGAAATTATTTCAATTTTTTTGTTACACCAAATTATTCCCATGTCACTTTATCATCGTTTTATTATCGGTCATGCTTGATACATGTATTTCTCAAGTAAACCCCAAAATAAACCACATAATATATTAATTACAATAATTAACACCAAACACAATAGTTTGCATGTACTGTTGGTCTTTTTTTGCACCTTGGCTTCTCACATAATTAAACAAAATAATTGACATGTACATTGTACATCACACCGTATTACACAAATTTGCAATAATAAAAAACTAAATAAATACACAGAATGCAAACTTCTTTGCTTATTTACGTATGCCTAAACTTACAGGCTTTATCATATTCAAGTAAATTAAAGATGAATAAGTCCTACAAATAAATGATAGTATTTATTCATCTTCCGCCCAACCACAAAGTTGTACTTGAGCGCGCATAGACAAAATGCATGTTTTTATAAAATGACGCTTTACTATTTGATTCAAATCGCGAGCTGCATAGTGGTTGGTGCTGTGAGGGTGAGGTGCGCAATAGTTAAATATTAAATTGTGAGTGATATTTGTTATGGTATTAGTGCTATTGGTTAAAGTTAAAGTGTTGTTAGTGCAGTGTTAGGGTGAGGAGTACAGAATTCGGTTTCACAAAAACACTACGATTCACCTACAGACAAGTTGTCAATATCACCATGGTGATTTGTATACTATGGCATCACACGTTGCCAAGTAACTCAGACTGAACTTATTATCTTAAGCTCTTTGTGAAACCGAGCCCTGGTGATGTGATCATTGCTGTGTTTTGTGTTGACATCGCAACAGAGTCGAGGCCAAATTTCATAGAGCTGCATGCGTAAGCACAAAAAGTGGCCAACAAAATTATGCTAAGCAATATTTTCTATTTAAGCAGCTCTATGAAAATTGGGCCCCGCTCTACGCGCATTTCACTAATACGCCCATTTCAATAAAACATGCATTTGTCTATTTTGTGCTCAAGTACACTTTTCCCACACTTCTTTGAATATGATAATTATTTAGTTGTGAATAACTTTGATTCAATCTTACAAAATGGAATTTATTTCTTAAAAACTTAGATAGTTGAAAATTAACAACACAATTTTGCCATCAGGTTTTCTACCTTCATAAAAATGAATTATTTGACTTAAGTTTGTTCCACAATAAAATGACTAATCCTGAGCTTTTCTTGCCATGATTTCAAACATTTCTAAGCAAAGTGGTAACTCACATTTTAATTTTGTACCATAAACACACTTCATAAATGCACACATATTATTACACTGACCATCAAAATCCAATGAGTATCGTACTTGAATTTAATGAGTTTTGTTTTCCACGATAAACAAACACTGCTTGGCATGAGGCAGTGCATGCCAATTTTAATCAAATCAACTGATGCCAGAATACAGAGCTGCATCGTACAATATGATTGGAGTCTGATGGGGTAAAGAAAAGCCAATTGAGTAAACAATTATCTAAGGCCGTTACAGATAGTGAATGTGGATGTTGCTTGATCGCCATGTCAACATGCATTAGCAGCAACACATGAAGCCATAGCAACAGCCACATGCATAGCCACAGCTGTAAGTTCAGAAACGGACTAAGATGGTCCTCTCCTCTTCATTATAATTCATAAATGGCGCCATCATTGTCCAGATTGTTCCAGTGACAGTCTTTCTTCTATGGCGACCGTCCAAAAAGTATTAGTTACAAATGTAGCGTCAACATCACTATGCAAGTTGTACTCGTAGCGGAGAGATTTGACGTCGTCGTTCAGCTGATGAAACGCAGTCCTATAAGCGTTAGTTAGGCTCAACATCTTTACTTCCATTTAAAAGTTGAACATTATATCATGGCTAGACTTGACAGTCTTTCTTCCATGGGGACCTTCCAAAAAGCGTTAGTTACCGTGCATGTGTAGCAAAGTTAGTTCAACTTGTAGCGGAGATTCATCTTGCTAAACTTGACGAAGTCCTCCTGCTGGTGGCACACAGTCCAAGAGACGTTGGTTACGCTCAACATCCTGAAGTCACTTTAAGAGTTAAGCAGAGAATCACCAGGCTAGACTTGACGTCGTCCTCCCTCAGACAGTAGCATTGATTAGCCTCAAGATGGGTGTACGTCATCTTCAGAGGGCATCGTCTCAATCTGTAGAAAATAAACAATTTTCAGAAGAGTTTTAGTTTTAATTAAGTTTTAATACAATAATCAGTTGTTCTGAGGAATAGTATAAATGCTACCATGCAAAAGAAAATTCCCCTCCAGCTCCAATCAGTTCTTCTTGTCATTAGACTTAAATTCAAGACTTTTTATTCATTTTTGTGTGCGTTGTCACTTCTAAAAAACTTGAGCTTCTGTTTCAATGAATTTGTCCACAAGTTGTTTGTATGGTGCAATATTGCAGTCTAAAATGGTGACAAGGAGTAAATCCTTTTATATCTACAATTTAAAACCTCTCAACAAATGTGTTAATTCTGAAACAATAATCCACCAAGCTCCAATCAGTTCTTATTATCATGCACATAACATGACACACCATCCCAGATTTTGTTTTTTCTTGGCGAGTGTTTTTACTTCATCAGTTGGTTGTGTCTTGTGATTCTTGAAAATTAAAGAATGGAAATGGATGTATCCTTTCACATTAACCTTCAAAGGTGCATATTGTGAAACAGTTGCTCCTTTGCCACATGTAGGATGATCCTTCTCGATCTTCAAAAAAAAGTTTTGAATGATTTTTTTCTTACTTACCAATCAGTGTGTTGTCTCTTTGCGCCTCCATCCTCCATCCTCCATCGATGCTTATTCAAACAGGTCTAGCATTCCACAGGAGATTGCTCAGCTGAGGGAAAAGATGGCACAAATTAATCATTGTGTATTTACATATCTTTCTGATAAATTGCAAGAAGAACTACCTCTTTTGTTTCAGGAAGCTCATAAATTTAAGCTGTTTTTCTTCAGTGGTTGGTTGGTATTCATGCTTGTTGAAGAATCTTTAAAAAATACTAATTAGTACTTTGGTGTTGGGTTACAAATGTCTTTACTTATGAAAAGATTTGTTTGATGGATTCTTAGTAAAAATTGTTTGCATTGTCAGACATCAGTGGTTGGCTTGTTGTTTAAACGATACTAAGTGTTCTGACTGCTGTCTTTATTACTGAAGCGATTGGTTTGAGCAATTCTCAATAATCTTTGTTTTGCTGAAAATGTTTGTCATTTCAAAGTAATCGCTATGTGCTTCAGGTCCTTCAGGTTGTGGCACACAATTCAAAAAGAATGGGTTAAACTCAACATCCCTACTCACCTCAACAAAAACTGTGAGAGTCATCTGGCTGGGCTTGACACAGTCCTTCAGTTGGTGGAACTCTAGCCAAAAAGCATTGATTGAAGCCTCAAGATTGGTACTGTGTAATCTCCAAAAGGCATATTCTCAGTCTGTAGAAAATAAACAATATTTAAAGATTATTTTTGAGCAACTTTTTTAATACAATAATAATATCTTTTGAGGAATAGTTCCGTCTGAGTGCAATCGTGTGCAAGGAACTTCTTCAGCTCCAATCAGTTCTTCAAGTAGTTGGATTTACACATGCAGCATCCCAGGGTTGGATTTCGCAAACAGTTAAGACATACTAGTCTTATCTCGAGTTATGGACAAGTTACTCGTCTGAACTAAGGACTAGTCTCAAGTTCGGACTTTCTTTGTGAAATCAAACTCAATGTCAGTGTTTTTCTTTTTGTGTGTGTTTACATTTGTAAACAACTTTACCTCCCATTTTAATGAAGTTTTCCATCAGTTGGTTGTATGGTGTGTTTAATTGCAAACTAAAATGATGACAAGGATGCAATCTTTCGAGAACTTTGAGTTAAAAGTGTCAAATGCTAATTCTGAAACATAAACTCGTCTTGTGATGGTTGTGGGATGAACCTCCTCTTCATAGAAAAGTTTAAGAATGATTTGTTTAAACTAACCAAGCATTCTGTTGTTGACTCTTTGCTCCTGCGTTATCCATGGATGCTCATCCAATCATGTTCAGTTGTTGTCTTCACTACCTGTACCCTCCAGTGATGCTCATCCAAACAGATTTCGGTAGTCAACACTCTCGGTAGTCAACACTCCACCAGAGACTGTTCATCTGAGGGAAAATTTAGTTTACACAAATTTATCTACAAGCATGTACATCTTTATATTTTTTATATTATTTGCTTTTGTTTATGTGTAAAGCGCACTGATCATTTTTCTGGATTTGCGCTATATAAGAGCTGGTTTTATTATTATTATATTATAATCAATTGCAAGAAGAGTTGACTCCTTTTATTTTAGGAGTTTCAATTTGTTTGGCTTCAAAAAATGTTTTTGTGAGGTCAATTTCATTGGTTCTTAAGTTGTTGTGTTCTTGTGGGCTGGCTGCTCATATATACTGCTTGTTGTTGCAGAGTCACAAATGATACTAAAACATACTTTGACGGCTACTTTATAACTTAGACACTTGTTTGCCTTATAATAGATTTGTTTGAGAGATTAAAAATCTAAGTTTTGTTTGCAAGTTTCTGTACATAGCTATCAATATGCTAGACCTGACATAGTTCCCTCAGTTGGTGACAGGGCAGCCTGAACAACTCGACGAACTTGAAACAATTGAACTGGTAGGTGAGATTCATCGGGCTTGCCGTGGCACATACCTTTAGTTGGCGGTACAATGTCCAGTGTCATTTAGCCTCAACATCTGGACATCACTTCATCAAATCAACTCAAAGCACTAACTTGACACAGTCCTTTCTGTCATTCTGTCCAAAAAGCATGGATAGTAGCCTCAAGATTGGGTGTAGGTTATCACCAGAGGCAATCGTCTCAATCTGTGACAGAAAATTAAATATTTTATGACAGATTATTTTTTACAAACTCTTTTAATGAAAGTGTCAATTGTTCTGAGAAAAAGTTTAGTCTGAATGCCTTCATGTTCAAGAAAGATTTCCTCCGTGCTTCAATTAGGACCTAATTTGGCGGAGTTGCTAAAACAGAAAATATTGGTCAACAACTCTTCTGCTTAGCAGCAATGAGCTGGATACCAGTCACACACTGTACATGTGACATGGTAGTTTTGCATGTAACCTTATTCTAATAAGCATGATACTGTTGTGCTTAGCTATTTTTTGTGCTTAAGCAGCTTTAATAAATTGGGCTTCTGATTATGCCTACACAACACTTTGTTTTGTAATTGAGTTTTCCCACCAGTTTGTTTTGTGATGATTGTATTCTTTCAAGTCGACGGTTTAAAATCTTAAAAGCAAATTCTGAAACAATTACTGCTTTTCAAAATGTGTTGAATGATACTTCTCAATCAAAAAAAAGTTGTAGGATTTTTGTTTTTTAAACTTACCTGCCGACTGTTTCGCACTTCAGTCTGGGTTGTAGTCACAGCTCCACAAGAGACGGCTCTCCCTCGTTTCCCCCAACGATGCTCATCCAAACAGGTCCGGTTGTAGTAACCAATCCAAAGGAGACTGCTCAACTGAGGGAACATTTAGTTGAAGTTAGCATTTTACATATCTTTGTTATAAACTGCAATAAGAGCTGACTAACGCTATTTCAAGAAGGATGTCAATTTGTTTGGATTGATCCCAGGCCAATTTTGTGAAAGCAAGTTAACTGGGTGTTAAGATTGGTCTACCTCGGTGGTTGGTCGGTCTTTCCATCTTGCTGTTGTAGAATATCAAATGGTACTAGTATTTAAACTGCTGGTTACAACTGCCTTTACTTCTAAAGAGAAGTCAAACTTCATCGTTTTCTTTGTTTTGTTTTGTTGAATGTTTCACTTTCCTTCCAAATTATCAATAAACTAAGGTTTAGATTAGTTCATGATTCTCCAACATTCTTGTCGTAGCTTTTCTATTTATAGGGTGGTCCAATTTTTTGGTAGTAGGTCTTCATAAGTAAAGTTTAATCTACATATAAACCGATACATTATCAAATCTTTTGCACGACTACAGTCGATGGTGGTATGCATCGCCTAAACTCAGATACTTAACCTTTGATGCTTTGATCCAGCTAACCTCTGGCTGCCATTCTGATACTTTGAAGAGACTTCCATCGTTGGCACTCATTTGCCCACCAGAAACTGTGGAAAAAACATCGCTAAACAAAAAACCCTCGTTAGTCGCTGTGAAAGAAACGCTTATTAGTTGTTGTGAAAGAAATGCTTGGTAGTCGTCGTGAAAAAGAAACGCTCGTCAGTCACTGTGAAAAAAACGCTTGTTAGTTACTGTCAACGAAACGCTAGTTAGTAGCTGTGAATGAAACGATCGTTAGTAGCTGTGAAAGAAACGATCGTTAGTCGCTGTGAAAGAAATGCTTGTTAGTCGCTGTGAAAAAAACGCTTGTAGTCCCTGTGTCCAAAAAACACTTGTTAGTCGCTGCAAAAGAAACGCTAGTTAGTCGCTGTGAAGGAAAACCTCGTTAGTTGCTGTGAAGGAAACGCTTGTTAGTCGCTTTGAAGGAAACGCTTGTTAGTCGCTGTGAAGGAAATGCTAGTAAGTCGCTGTGAAAGAAACGCTCGCTAGTCACTGCGAAAGAAACACTCATAAGTCCCTGCGAAAGAAACGCCCATTAGTCGCTGTGGAAAGAAACGCCCATTAGTCGCTGTGGAAGAAACGCCCATTAGTCGCTGTGGAAGAAACGCTTATTAGTCGCTGTGAAAGAAACGCTTGTTACTGCTGTGAAAGAAACGCTTGTTAGTCGCTGTGAAAGAAACGCTTGTTACTGGCTGTGAAAGAAACGCTTGTTATTCGCTGTGAAAGAAACGCTTGTTAGTGCTGTGAAAGAAACGCTTGTTACTTGCTGTGAAAGAAACGCTTGTTAGTCGCTGTGAAAGAAACGCTTGTTAGTGCTGTGAAAGAAACGCTTGTTAGTGCTGTGAAAGAAACGCTCGTTACTCGCTGTGAAAGAAACGCTTGTTAGTGCTGTGAAGGAAACGCTCGTTAGTCGCTGTGAAAGAAACGCTCGTTAGTCGCTGTGAAAGAAACGCTCGTTAGTCGCTGTGAAAGAAACGCTCGTTAGTGCTGTGAAAGAAACGCTCGTTAGTGCTGTGAAAGAAACGCTCGTTAGTCGCTGTGAAAGAAACGCTTGTTAGTCGCTGTGAAAGAAACGCTTGTTACTCGCTGTGAAAGAAACGCTTGTTACTCGCTGTAATAGAAACGCTTGTTAGTCGCTGTGAAAGAAACGTTTGTTACTCGCTGTGAAAGAAACGCTCGTTAGTCGCTGTGGAAAGAAACGCTCGTTAGTGCTGTGAAAGAAACGCTTGTTAGTCGCTGTGAAAGAAACGCTTGTTAGTCGCTGTGAAAGAAACGCTTGTTACTCGCTGTAATAGAAACGCTTGTTAGTCGCTGTGAAAGAATATTGTTACTCGCTGTGAAAGAAACGCTTGTTAGTGCTGTGAAAGAAACGCTTGTTAGTGCTGTGAAAGAAACGCTTGTTAGTCGCTGTGAAAGAAACGCTTGTTACTCGCTGTGAAAAAAAAGCTTGTTAGTCGCTGTAAAAGAAACGCTTGTAAGTCGCTGTGAAAAAAATGCTTGTTAGTCGCTGCGAAAGAAATGCTGGTTAGACCCGGAAATACTTAACCTCTGCTGCAAACACCTGACCTCACATCCAGTCACTCATCAGGGACATCAAAGGTAGAGTCTTCTCAAGTTGTGGCTTTACTGATGACTGGGTAGCTCTTAATCTTGCTTCAAGATTGAATATCTTAGAATCAAGACTAAGACTTACACCAGTCATATCTTTTATACTTTACCAATAGCCAATGATCGTGCTGAAAGAGAGCATTAGTCCTTTACATTATTTCAAAATGCACATTTTTCAATACTCTAGGCCTAGACTGGTCAATGTGAACAAAAACGATTGTTAGTCGCTGTGAAAGAAACGCTTGTTAGTGCTGTGAAAGAAACGCTGGTTAGACCCGGAAATACTTAACCTCTGCTGCAAACACCTGACCTCACATCCAGTCACTCATCAGGGACATCAAAGGTAGAGTCTTCTCAAGTTGTGGCTTTACTGATGACTGGGTAGCTCTTAATCTTGCTTCAAGATTGAATATCTTAGAATCAAGACTAAGACTTACACCAGTCATATCTTTTATACTTTACCAATAGCCAATGATCGTGCTGAAAGAGAGCATTAGTCCTTTACATTATTTCAAAATGCACATTTTTTCAATACTCTAGGCCTAGACTGGTCAATGTGAACAAAAACGATTGTTAGTCGCTGTGAAAGAAACGCTTGTTAGTGCTGTGAAAGAAACGCTTGTTAGTGCTGTGAAAGAAACGCTTGTTAGACCCGGATATACTTAACCTCTGCTGCAATTACCTGACCTCACATCCAGTCACTCTAGGGACATCGAAGGGAGAGTCTTCTCAAGTTGTGGCTTTACTGATGACTGGGTAGCTCTTAATCTTGCTTCAAGATTGAGTATCTTAGAATCAAGACTAAGACTTACACCAGTCATATCTTTTATACTTTACCAATAGCCAATGATCGGGACATCGAAGGGAGAGTCTTCTCAAGTTGTGGCTTTACTGATGACTGGGTAGCTCTTAATCTTGCTTCAAGATAAAGTATCTTAGAATCAAGACTAAGACTTACACCAGTCATATCTTTTATACTTTACCCATAGCCAATGATCGTGCTGAAAGAGAGCATTTTTCAAAAGCCACATTTTTCAATACTCTAGGCCTATGTACTGGGTTACCACCCATACAAACCCAAACATTGGTGATGTCTTTTTCCCATGGAGGATCTGCTCCTTTTTTCTTCTTCAGCCTTCTTTCTCTTTCCTTCTTCTTTTTCTTCTTTCTTCTTTCTTCTTTCCGTGTCTTGTTCGCAGCGCTCACAAATAAATAGCTTAGAGAAGTTTTTCGCATTTCGCTTATTTTTGTTGCATTTTGCAGTTTTGAAAAATACCTTTAACTTGTTGTATGTATTTGTAACAGGTCCCCCCTCCTAATTTGTCATTTGAACCTTTATTTAAACGGGTACGGGTCCGAGACATGTTTCTTATGGTCATAATTGATGTGATGCTGATATTCAGATGGTAAATATTAATTTAGCTCTGGTCTAAATTTTATATTTACCACTCCAAAATCAAACACTAATCAATCATTAATGGGACTTTTTGTTGGGGGGGGGGGGTGGGGGGGGTTATTCCCAGGGCTATAGCCCTTCTAAAGACACTGAGGTTACCTCTAAGACAAGACACTTGGTGGGTTTTGGGAGGGTTGTGTTATTGCCCAGGGCAATTGCCCTTCTAAAGACACTCCATGGTTAAATCTAAGACATTTGGTGGGTTGGGGGGGGGGGTTATTGCCCAGGGCAATTGCCCTTCTAAAGACATTCCCTGGTAACCTCTAGGACATTTGGTGGGTTTTGGGAGGGTTGTTTTATTGCCCTTCTAAAGACATAAATAGACCTTTTAGAGCATTGCGCTATTTTTAATATAAAATCACAACAATTTTAAATAAACAAGACAACTGATGAGACTTGAAGTATCAACCCAACAGAAATTTCCAGAAAGACTATGGTCTCCTAACTAACAAGCATCATCGGCTTCGACCAATATGCAAATTAAGAAACCCCGAGGAAACTCTGATGAGGTCACCTTGAAATCTCTACTGGCAAGGACACATCAACAAGATCGACGAACGTTGGGGCGGGGGCACAACGGGGGTTGGACTCTGCAAGAGAGCGGGTTAGATCTCCTCTTACCCTTCGCTGACTTCACACACTTCTTGAAGACTTTTACACCTTTAGGTCAACCTGCGTTTTCCGACCTCCACTATAGCGCTCTTTTAACAATGTAACTTTGTTTTTCGTTACTTTTCAAAAAATGTCCAATAATTTAAGCAGTTGTTAACTGATAAATTATTACGATTCAATTCAATAAAAAAAAATCATGTGAAAACACATGAATTTGTTTTGTTTTACCCTAGAGCGCAGTTTAACAGTTTAACTTTGTTTTTCAATACTTTTTAGAAAGGTTAATTGGTCAAGCAGTTTTATACTAATGAAGTGTTAACAATCAGTTCAATTAAACACATCAATTTGGGCCTTTTCTCTTGTACTGCATCAAAAATCGAAGTATAAGTACATTGCATCTCTGAATACATCAGTAGATTGTTGTATAAGTACAGTTGCTCAGGGGAATTAAACAAAATAAAAAAAAATAAAACTAAATTCCAAAATCTATCAAAGAAATGAATTGCCAAACAAAGTTAAAAGTGGAGGTCGGAGTTTGCCAAGTTTTCCTTACCTGAATCCGGCGATGACTCCAGCGATGACTCCAGCGATGACTCCAGATCCACAGATAACACACACCCAAACCACACATCCATAGATAAAACTGCCATCTACTGGTCACAGACTCTCGAGAGTCTTCAGCACAAAAAGATGTTCTCTCTGGTTGTTTGCCGTCTCTGACCTGAGAAAAACAACCCCTAAATTAATTATTATAGTCCAAATTTAGCAAATGTTTTAAGATTCATTTCACTTTCAAAATAATAACATAGGTTTCCCCCGCCTAATTCGACAAAGTTTCATTCAATGCAACTCTGTGGCGTTTACACTTTATTTACATCCTGTGGTTGTCACAGTAGGTCCTTTTGCTATGTTACTCCAAGAGTAGCCTTCTAATTCACAATATATTCACTGTCACAGGCCTGGAATTTAACCTTTGAAAGGGCAGGGCAATTTCTTTCTTTTTTTTGTAAAAGGGCACTTTCATTGAAAAATGTAAAACATTTGGAAGGGGCACCAAGACCAAGGCCAAGACCAGGGGCAATGGAGGCCGTGGCATTCATTGCCTCTTCCGTGTAATTCCAGGCCTGCTGCCAAGCATAAAGTTGGAAAAATTTCCACCAAACTTTGAAATGAAAACAAAATGCCTTGAGATTGTTTACCCAGGTGTTTCCGATGTCCTTTTTACTTCTGCTAAGGTTTGTACTAAATCTATTGATACCAAGTGCCTGCTTAATCTAAGTAGTCAGCCTGGTTCAACCAATGTTTTCAATCAGCATCATTTATCTTAATTATTTACTCTTCTGAACTGACCATGGGCAGCCATCTTTTCATTAAAAATTGCTTTACCTAGAGAGTTTATGCAAGACTATTGAAGAATGAATATCTGCCTTCACATGTGAAAATATTAAGCAGAAAGCACCCAAAATAGAACTAAATTAGAATGCAATAATTTGAAGGAAAAAAAATCTTCATTAATGAATTGGGATGGTATTTCCATTCAGCCTGCTGCTGCTGGCGTTTATAAAACTGAATAATCTTTTCACTATTTTATGTGAATGGCCTTAATAAACTGCCATACTGCTAAAGATAGACACAACAGGGCTTCATTTTAAAGCAGCATTGATTAAGGCGGGTGTTAAAATGAATGATTATGCAACCGAGAAAAATTTGATATTTGTAACTTAAGGTTTGTGAACTTCATTACAGCAAGTGTGAGAGGTCTTCTCGTTCTAAGAATTGATTTGAATCTTTTTTTTTTTTACAAAATTGATGAGAGTTATATAACTTTGGGGTTTGTGAACTTCATAACAGCAACTCACCTTTCGATGTCTGGTTCCACATGGCCATCCTCGTTGGGTGGAGTTGCAACCAGGTAAAACTTTACACTGGTCAGACTGAGTCCATGAAAAGATCTAAAAGACCTGCAAGGGGGGGGGGGGGGTGGGGGAAATAGAGTTTAATCAAGTTGGAAGAAAGGAACAATGTTCAAACAATAATGAAAATATACAGCAATAATAAGACGCACAATATCCAACAAAAAATACCATTCATGGGTGCCAGTTCGCTAACTCAAAGGTCCAAGATTTAAAATGCTTGTTTGAAGAGCCGTCATTCGAACATAGAAGAATTGTTCTAAATTCTGAGGTGAATCATGTCCCGCATGTAGATTGGAGCTACTTGTTAAAGTGCCTTAAAAGTGAAAAGGATGCATTTTAACTGAATTCTGAAATGTTGACAATAGGCTAAGTTAAGTTTTATGATTATTTTGAAATTCTGTTGAATGCCAAAGATATAAGAAATACCAATACGACAAATGAGGTACATCGCATTTTTGTTTGTAGTGCTTGTTCAAATAAAAACAATTTACATGTAAAACTTGGCAGAAAGTTCTTTCCCTTTAATACTTTGATATTGTAACTTTATTTTGGTCCAGTGAAATCTTTACCCAGAAGCCTTGTGGTCTTGTGGACATTTACAGAAAATTGTAGCCGTGAAGTGTTAACATCAAACACAGCAAGAGCCCCTTTCACACGAGAGCATTTTAGCAAGGGTCCCTTGCTAAATTGTTGCATGCTTGTAAAATTCAACAAAATGTACCTTGTGTGAAAGGACAACAACTTGTTCTGTCCAAGTTCTCTTGCATGACCTTTTTTAAACATTGCTACATTTCACAACCATGCTAAAATTAAGCAAGGGACCCCAGTTAAACTGCTGTAGTGTGAATAGCACTTATAGGCTGACTCATGTTCATTTAACAGTCTCATTATTTCAAGAGGACTTATGCATAAAATGTTCTCTCAGAAAGAGGGTGTTTTAGTCAAGTCTTTTCATTTGGTATAAATTACTGCGGAGTGCTAGGGTGATCGAGCATCACTCAAGTTTGAGTACTTTGGTCGTCGAGTGAGGTACCAAGTTTTCCCAAAATCGTCGAGTTCAGGTACCAAGTTTTCCCAAAATCCTAGCACCATGTTGCTTGGATTTTTACCAGCAACCTCTGGACTAATGTGCAGGTGCCCAACCAACTGAGCTTTCTAGCCCAATAGACCTTATGCACATGACGTCATTTCAGTACGGCGCCCCCGCAATGAGGTCAAAAGGAGGTTGTTCATTGGCCAATCTATGTGCGTTTCGATTGTTTCGTCGTTTGACCTCAAAGATGGCGGCTGGATGCCGTCAATGCATAAGGTCTATGTTGGCAATCTCCCTTATTTGTCAACATCTTTGTCTGGGGGGGGGGGGGGGTTACCAGTCAGAAGCAATACAGCCAATAACTGCTATAAAGCTAAGAATCAGACCCATGTTTCTGGCAATGAAGAAAAACAACATGAGGCATAGGGTCTTTACCTTTCAGATTTGTGGACTTCATTGCAGCCATCCTTGCTCAATGTTCAGTACCGTCTTTGCCAATTAGTATTTCTTTCCGTTGTCATCAGGATCCAACTTATAAGAGTGACACATTGAAGCCAACTTGACGAAGCAAGCAACTGGAAGCTCAACAGAGAAATAAGCCCCGGTGCGGAGGGTAGCTACAGCTTTCTTCAAAGAAAGCTGGGCCTCTTTCCCCGAAGCCTCTTGTCGCTCAAGCTCAACATCAATGTCGGCAGTTTTGTTCAGTTCTCACTCTGCGGCAACGACGTACTGAAGCAATTCACACAAACCAAAGCCATTTACAATGCTGCCAAAATAAAGCAAAAATTACTTATTTATAAAGAAAATTGTCAGTTAAATAATAGTTTTCTAATGAGGAGCCAGAGCAAGTGGGTGCTGTTTTAGTGGCAAACGTGGGAGCCTTGTGCTCAGTGCATCCGTGTAAAGTTGCTACATGTGTTTCGATAAGAGATTTGCATACAGTTTACCAAAGCTTGGCTTTGAAGAATGCATGAAATTTACATGATGCCCGGAATTGATGGTACAAAAACAAAGCAACTATCACTATTCTGAGAAAAAAATGGAAAAAAATACTTGGAGAAATGAATATTTGAGGCAAGTTTCATTACAAAAACACTCATTATTTCATTAAAAAAACACTCATTATTATTCCTACTAACATTGCAAAGAGTAAAATAATTTGCCAATTTTTCATAAAGACCAATGTCTCATCTCAACAATGTTGTCAATGATGAAATCAAATTGAGTTGTGACAATTAAACTTGCAAATTATATTAGGCCTTGGTTCTTTACCTTTCAGGTTAGTAGACTTCACGCAGTGGCAGCAGCCATCGTTGCTGGGCCGTGCAGCTCTAGTCCCACGGTCTGGGTGGGTCTGCTCTGGTCCAATGGGCTGGGTAGGTCTGCTCTGGTCCCACGGACTAGTTGCATCTTCTCTGAAGCAACTCTTTGCACAATATGAAGCCATTTTCACTGCTGCCAAAACAAACCAAAATCACTTATTTTAATGGAAAATGTTCAAACTAAATGGAAAAAATATGACTCTGGCGAGAAATTTACAAAATAATTATATAGAAAATGTTTGCAT